>NC_142142.1:36061209-36369334 GCF_024610735.1 Ursus americanus | reverse complement strand
TTGGCCAAGTTTCTTGCCCCTCTCCAAGTCTCAGTTTTCTCATCTCTAAAGTGGGGATAATAATAGCTTTCAACAGATTGGATTATTTTGTGGTTAAAATGTGGTAATCCTTGGAAAATACCTACCAAAACAGCTGGCACATAGTAAGAGTTTATAGTTAATATGCTCTAGAACTCCAAAAGGGCCTGAAAGCCCCACATTCATGCCTCATTGATTGGAGCTGATCCATGCCTTAGAAAGAAAGCATTAGGGGGCGCCTGGGTGGCACAGCGGTTAATCGTCTGCCTTCGGCTCAGGGCGTGATCCCGGCGTTACGGGATCGAGTCCCACATCAGGCTCTTCCGCTATGAGCCTGCTTCTTCCTCTCCCACTCCCCCTGCTTGTGTTCCCTCTCTCGCTGGCTGTCTCTCTCTGTCGAATAAATAAATAAAATCTTTAAAAAAAAAAAAAAAGAAAGAAAGAAAGCATTAGAGGCAGAAACAAGAGCCAAACTGGAAAGGGAATTTCTTTCAGGCTGTCATATCAGCTGTGAGAAGCATTTGTTACTTGTACCCCCCACACACACACCTATTCTCTTCCCCCAGACAAACCAGGGCTGTTTAAATTTCGACCAAATGACAAGTTGCTTGCAAAAGAGAAGGAATCAAGCAGCTGATAGACATCACCCCAAAACTTAAGGAGTATGGACAGAGAAGATTGTGGACCACAGTTTCCAATTGGCCATGACTATGTCCTGAGTCCAAAACATCTTCTCCATTTCTCTTGGTGGGGACCGGAAGAACTCCTCATTAAGCTTATGAGCCACTAATTCATTTCCAGGTGAAGGGGCTACTCCCAGAGCTGCCTCATTTTCCTTGTCTTGAAGATCATTAAAATGAAGGGTGGCAGGCTCTTTGGACAGAGTCAGTAGTGACAGCTTGACAGCTGCCGGCTGGTGGGAGGGCAGAGGAGTTGACAGAGATAGAAGATTCCCAGGAGAAAGAGGGAGAGAGACAGAGAGACAGAGAGGCAAAGACAGAGACAGAAACCGAGACAGACAGACCAAGAGAGAAGGCTGATGCTGCAGAATTTTCACTGACATGGTACAAGGGTTGACTAGACTCAGGCACAGCTCACACCAAGAACTTCATTACAGGAATGGAAAGTGCTCATACTGCAGCCCCCACATAGCCTTGACTAGCTACATATTTGAACAAATGTCCCTGAAGGAAGCCTGTGTAAGTAAAATTGGCTTCATACCAAAACCTTCAAGGAGCAGTTTTCCTACTATTGGTACCCCAATACACTCCTTCCTTTCATTTCCCTTACCAGTATTCTTTCTGGAGATTTTCAAGAATATAACATACTTACATACTTACTGCTTTTATTTGCATATTATTTATCATGAACACTTCTCTTGTCACTAATAGTTTTCAGAAATATTTTAATAAGAACATAACATTTCATTTAATGGCTGTGTTATAGATGACACCTCACTTCTTATTGAAATTTTTCTATTTTTTCATTATTTGTATTCTGTGATGTGATAAACATTCTCGTTGATAAATTTTGCACACACTTTATTTTCCTACGATACATCCTCAAAGGCAGAATCAACAATATGGAATTTTAGAACATTCCTAATCTCTACCTTTGTTTCACAAACTTAAATGAGCCGTGGCTATCACATTGCAAACAGCCTACCACCATGCAGAAAATCCAGTTTTTAATTGCACATGGCTCCACACTACTTCTTCAACCTTGAACAACTTTCTTATCTTCTAGGCTTTCAGTTTCCTTCTCTGCAAAATGGGGGTCTTAGTACCTACCCCGTTGAAGTTTTGAGAAAATTAAACAAACTAAAAGAGAAAATATATAGGATCATTATCACACAGAATCAAAGGGGAAAAAAACTGGGGCGCCTGGGTGGCTCAGTCAGTTAAGCACCTGACTTTGATTTTGGCTCGGGTCATGATCTCAGGGTTGTGAGGCTGAGTCCCACATCAGGGTCTACCCTGGGCATGGAGCCTGCTTAAGGTTCTCTCTCTCTCCTCCCTCTGCCCCTTCCCCACCTCATGCTCTCTCTCCCTCTCTCTCATTCTCTCTCAAAAAAATCAAAGGAAAAAGATTGACAAAACATAATACTCATTCTTGACTTAAAAAAAAAAAGCTATTAGAAATTAGAAAGCCAAGAAAACTTCCTTCCCCTTAACTCAGTAAGAAGTATTAGTAGAAAATGAAAGTCAATCTAATACCACATGGTGATACATCAGAAGACTTCCCATCGAAGTGAAGAAGCTCACTTTCAACAGTGTTATAGTGAAGGGGAGGGGAGGTCCTACACAGTGCAATAAGAAAAAAAAAAAAACTGGAGAGAAGAAAACTGTCTTTATGTGCTAAATATACAATCATCTGCCTGAAAAGTCCACAGAAATAAATTTTAAAACTGTTAGAACTGATTGACAATTGTTTGCCAAAAAGATTTGAATATCCAGCAATATTACATTAAAAAATAATAGAAATAGCCATATTAATAATAGGAAAAATTCCATGAAATGCTTATGATCAAACCTAATATGAAATGTGTCAGATCTATATGAACTGCACTATCCACACTTTACTGAAGAAAATGGAGACTTGGATAAGTGGACAGGCATACCATGTTTCCAGATGGAAAAACTCGTTGTCTTAAATAGTCTCCCTAAATTAGTCTATAAACACAATAATAAATTCAGTCACATCAAAAATCTCCATAAAATTTTCTATGAAAATTATAAGCAGCTTAAAAAATTAATATGGATGATAAAAGTGTAAAAATAGCTGACAAAATATTGAAAATGAAGAACAATAAGTGGATATATGCCTGGCAGAACATACAAACATTTTATAAGGCTACAGCAATTAAAATAATATGAAAATTCCACAAAAATATGCAAATAAATGAGTGGAACCCATATCCACATGAGAATTTAGCATATGACAAAAGTTATGTCTCAAGTTAGTGAGGAAAGCATGGATTCTTAAATAGTGTTAAAACCACTGATTATTGGGGCGCCTAGGTGGCACAGCGGTTCAGCATCTGCCTTCGGCTCAGGGCGTGATCCCAGCGTTATGGGATCGAGCCCCACATCAGGCTCCTCCGCTATGAGCCTGCTTCTTCCTCTCCCACTCCCCCTGCTTGTGTTCCCTCTCTCGCTGGCTGTCTCTATCTCCATCAAATAAATAAATAAAATCTTTAAAAAAAAAAACACTGATTATCAATGAGAAGATATTTAAGTTACCTCTCTAATTCAAAACATACAGAAAAATAAATCCCAATAAAAATGTTAAATCTAGAAAGCAAATTAAATGCATGTCAGAAATAACTATAGGATAATATGTTTCTAATCATGCAATACAACTCCTCATCCCTTTAGAATACGGATGCAGAGGATTAAGTTAACAGACTCCCCAGTTGTAGACTTTTATCAACATTGATCTATACAGGTGTTTTCTTATGTTTTCCCTGCTTCTCTTCCTGATCCCCACTCCAATTCCCCCACTCCTCATAGGCACCCATTCTAATGCAGTTTCATGACATTTGTTTACATTAATGGTACAAATGTGCACAAATAGCACCGAGCGATAGATCTTGTTCTGTCTTACATTCCGCTCTCCACTCCATGTTATTATGGATGGTTCCTTAATACCCATCACATTTGGCCTATCCGTTCATCTAGAGATGAACATTTAGGTTGCTGTTAACTGTCTGCTACCACAAAGAAGCCTGCACTTTCATAAACTCATACAAGACTTTCTCCAGGGTGCACAGCAAGGAGTGGGACCACCAAGTTCAAGACAATGACTGGAATGGCTGCAGCAGACTAGCAGACTAGTCCTAGTGGCAATGCAAGAGTTTTCCCGTTTCCTTACACCCTTGGCAACATGTAGTATTATTTAATTTACATGTTTGCTAATCTAATAGGTATAACTTTGAGCTCAGTGCCACTTCCATTTGCATTTCTCTAATTCTCAGTAAGATTGCACATCTCTTTATTGACATTGCTAGCTATTGAAGTTCTACCTTCTGTCAATTGCTATTCATATCTCTATTGTTATTATATTTCCATTAGGTTTTTAATATTTTTTTCTGGTTGACTTGTAAGAACTCCTTGTACTAATTATATATTAATCATATTTATTTACTTTGCAAATATCTATTAAGCTATCTATAGTTTCCTTCATTGATCAGAAATCTTAATTTTTACAATCAAAGATCCAGTTTCTTATAATAGATACAGAAAGAAATGGCCAAAGAAGAAAGATGATCAATATAGTTACAAGCAAATGCCTATGCAACCAAAGACAACCTTTACAAAGCTGAAGATAGGAAAATACATACATCTGATAAACATGTGAAAAGATGCAAATTAAATCAAGTTGATGTTATTTGGGGCTTTGCTTACTCACACACACGCACACACACGCACTGTCACACACACAGCCAAGTTACAGAATGATACGGATTCTTGTATGCTATTGGTAGAATTGTAAACTATTCACTCTTTTTGGAGGGCAGTTAGACAGTATTTAATAAAATGTAATATGTGGATGATCCTCTACCCAGACATTCTTCTTTACGTGTCAGTGTTCACAGAATCATTGTTTGTAACAGGGAAAAGTTAGAAAAAACTGAAATAATCATCAGTAAAGAAAAAAAAAACAAGCTATGATACATACACACTATGGACTAGTCTAATTAAATTAAAATAAAATAGGTATTTTCCATGCACTGACTTGAAATGGTCTTAATGATCTATTCATTTTAAAGAAACAAAAAGCAAATTTTAGAATATGTACACGTTACAAGAAGAGATAAGTAAACAATAAGAAAAATCCACCAAACACAACTATATATATAAACACTGTACAAATACACAAGCAAAGTTTTAGAAGAATTCACACCAAATTCAAAACATTTTCCCCGGTGAGGAACAGTGAATTTGAAAAGGGGACCAATGGAGACTCACTTTTTCTATTTGATTTTTTTTTTCTTTACAATAAGAAGAGTTTCATATTCTACTTATACGAATAAAAAAAATTTTAAGTGATCTTTAGCAAAATTAAATGAGATGATTATGTGTAAGCCCTTTATGAGCTGAAAAATACCACGCAATGGCTAGGCATAATTAAAAGAAGATATAATATAGAACAAGATTTCATCAAATTATAAGTACTTTCTGACATTAAAACTCAGTTATTATAATTGCTACCTAACTTACCTCTGGGTTCTATAGCCAAGACCAAAGCAGAAAATTGGAGAACAATGTTCATTCAACTTGGATTCTAAGATCCAAAACTTCTAGATCACCCTAGTTCAGGGGTCATGAAACCACGGGTCACAGGCAAATCCAGCTCACAGTCTGTTTTGTATGGCCAGAGGTTAAAAATGGCATTTACATTTTTTTTAAGATTTTATTTATTTATTTGACAGAGAGAGAGAGACAGCCAGCGAGAGAGGGAACACAAGCAGGGGGAGTGGGAGAGGAAGAAGCAGGCCTCCAGCAGAGGAGCCTGATGTGGGGCTCGATCCCATAACACCAGGATCACGCCCTGAGCTGAAGGCAGAGGCTTAACGACTGAGCCACCCAGGTGTCCCCCCAAAAAAATGGCATTTACATTTTTAAATGTTGAAAAGAAACCAAAAGAAGAAAACTATTTTGTGACATGTGCAAAATAAGAATATTCCAATTTTAGTGTCCATAAATAAAGTTTTATTGGAACACAACTACAACAATCCATTTACAGAATGTCTGTGGCCACTTTAGTGCTACAACAGTAAAGGAGTAGTTACAATGTTGTACGGCCAACAAAGACTAAAATTACCATCTGCCTTTTTACAGAAAAAGTTTGCTGATCTCCTGCCACAGGTTATCTTTCTGATTAGCATCTTATTTTTTGGTTTATGTCAAGTTTAGCATAAAAACTTGCTCCCCACATTGAAGATGCCAAAGACCTTAAATAGCTATTGATAATTTATAAATACTATAAATCTTCCTCAGTTTTCACATTTCTTTCTCATCATTACCTGCTCAACCTACCTATACTGTGCCTCTTTTAACAGGGAAAGGAACTGTCTTCTGAAAGAAAACATAACTGGGGATTGTGAGTTCTAGTTCCACTCTTCCTCAATTATCCACACCTTAGGGAAAATCTTACAGTCCTGAGTGACTAACCCAAGGCCCCAGTACACACACTGGAGGTGAGATGCTGGCACCTGAAATGGTGCTGCTAGAGAAGAGCCAGCTTTAGCTGTAGTCCTGCATTACTGGTGTCATGGGACTTCAGAGGGCCTGATAAAACCTATAAGGCACCTGCTCAGAATAATGCAAGTATGTGCATACAAAATTTGGACTAGCCTTTTAGGGAGTTCGTAGAAACTCTGACACCCATGCTTAGGTTTCTAGGTATCCATAGATCTGATTCTAAATCCCTGATTTATAGGGTCTGCCTACAAAAGATAGCAATCGCCTCCTTGTCTTTCTATAATTCCATAAACCTTGAGTCTCCAGCTTTGAGCACATAAAAGAAAAGTCACATACTCACAAGGCATGACGAGACTGAAAATCCTCTCAGTTCTACCTCCCACTAGCAAGTCAATCCCCTCTCCTGGCTTCTGCCTAGATGGGTTGGGAAATACTCATTACTTTCTGTGTTTCACTTCAATGTGAAAGAGGCAAAAGAGAAGAGTCTAGAGAATTGTGATAATTAGGTATAAATAAAACTGTCTAATGACAAACTGATTTAAAAGATTATAAAACAGAGCTATTTTTGAAGGAAAATTTTACTAGAGTGTGTATGTCATAAAACCACAGGACCAAGTAAGGGTTGTGAATCTGCGGAAGTACTCAGTATGTTGCAATACATCTGGCTATACATCAGCATCACCTGGGGGAGATTTCTTGAAATGCAGATTTATGGTCCCATCTCAAACATACTGAATGAGAATCCCTGAGAAACAAAGAGGGAATATACACATATCCATATTCATAGACAGAGACATTTTTAAACAAGATTCCTCAGTGAGTCTCCAGCCAAGCACAACCCTGTAAACATGCACAAAGAAACCACAAAATAACAATACGCAGATATGGATGGTTCAGTAAAAAGAGTAGTGAACAAAGAGTTAAATAGCTTAAGTTCTAGCCCTGTCCCTGTCATTAATTTGTTGTGTGACCTGGGATAGATCACTTCACTTCTCTGGGCCCCACTTTCTTCATTTGAAAAAAAAGGGGAAAAAAAAAAAGAGGAAAATAGACTAATATCCAAAGTCTTTTCAATTTCCAAAATTTGATGATCTTTCATCCAGCATCATCCAAAAGTACCACTTAATGGAAAGACTGAATCAATTATGAGCAAGTTCTAGAATAAAACTAGTCGCAAAGCCTTGGACGGATTCTCAGATACAACCTGACAGCACCACAGAGAAACTGAATTAAGAAAACAAATATAGCATGATACACAGAAACTTATCAGGCCCAAGAAGGGATACTTTGAAGTGCAACACATAACACTATGGTAGTGGCCCTAACCATAGAGCCCCAAAATGCATGAAACAAAAATTGATA
The DNA here is from genome assembly GCF_024610735.1 of Ursus americanus. Classification (NCBI taxonomy): domain Eukaryota; kingdom Metazoa; phylum Chordata; class Mammalia; order Carnivora; family Ursidae; genus Ursus; species Ursus americanus. Next base: position 36,361,748 of record NC_142142.1, on the reverse strand, counting down.
AAACTGAGGGGAGAAACAGACAATTCAACAATAAAAGTTTCAATAATGTGTAGGTCAACAAGGCAAAAGATTAATGAAAAAATAGAAAATTTCAACAAGACTATAAACCAACTTGGACAACAGACATCTATTGAGTATTTCACCCAACAACAGCAGAAAATATATTCTTCTCAGGTACACATGGAGCACTCCTCAGAATAGACCATATGTTAGGTCATAAAACAAGCCCAAACAAATTTTTTTAAAAGAATTAAAATCATGCAAAGTATATTCTCAGATCACCATGGAATGAAATTAGAAATCAATAGAAGAAGGAAACTTGGAAAATTCATACATATGTTCAAGTTAAATAACACAATCCTGAGTAACCAATGACCCAAAGAAGAGATCACAAGGGAAATTAGAAAACACCTTAAAATGAATGAAAATGAAGACATGGCATCCCCAAACTAAAGGGATGTGGCAAAAGCAGGGCTTAGAGAGAAAATTATAGCTATAAATGTGTATATTTTAAAAGAATCGAGATCTTGAATCAATAACTAAATCTTCTTTAAGAAACCAGAAAAAGAGGAGCAAATAAGACTCAAAGCAAGAAGGAAAGAAATAATAAAGACTAAAATGGAAATACATGAAATAAAGAATGGAAAGCCAAAACAGAAAATCAACAAAATCAAAATGAATTCTTCAAAAAGACCAACGAAATTGACAACTGTTAGCTGACTAAAAAAAGATGAAAAATTCAAATTATTGAAATCAGGAATGAAACAGGGAACATCACTACCAAATTTACAACAGTAGAGGGATTGTAAGGAGGATTTTATGAATAATTGTAGGTCATCCATAACCTAGATGAAACGAATAAATTCCTAGAAGCACACAAACTACCAATACTGACTCAGAAAGACCTAGAAAATCAGAATAGAACTAAAACAAGTAAAAAGATTAAGTTAGTAAGCTTCCTGAAAAGAAAGGCTTCACTGGTCAATTGTATCAAATGCTTAAAGCAGCAGTAGCATCAAGCCTTCATAAACTCAAAAAAATAGAAGAGGAAGAGACACTTGAAAACTCGTTCTATTACCACCCATTATCATCCTGATACCAAAACCAGAGACATCTCAAGATAATAAAACTACAAACCAGTATTCTTATGGCGATGCAAAAATCCTTAACAAAATACTACCAAACTTAATCCTGTAACATATAAAAAAAGGTTATACACTATGAATAAGTGAGATTTATCCCAAGAATACAAGACGGGTTTAATATATTAAAATAAATCAATATAATACACCATAGTAATAGAATCAAGGACAAAAACCAAATGATCATTTCATAGATATACAAATACCATTTGGCAAAATTCAACAATTTTAATAATGAAAATGCTTAAGAAAGTAGGAATATAAGGTAATTTCCTCAATCTGGTAAAGCTGTGTACAAAAAAATACACAGCTAATGTCATACTTAATGGTGACAGATTAAGTGCTTTCCCCTTAAGATCTGAAACAAGATGAGGATGTTCCTCTCTTTACTTCTCAAAATTGTACCAGAGTGTCCAGACAGCATAACTAGGCAAGGAAAAGAAATGAAAGGCATCCAGATTAGAAAGGAAAAAGTGAAACTATCTCCATTTATAGATAACATGATCTTGTATACAAAAAAGAAAGTCCTAAAGAATCCACTAAAAAACTATTACAGTATACAAGTTCAAAAAATTTGCAGCATATGAGATCAATATACAAAAAAACAGTTGTATTTCTATATACTAGCAATGAACAATTCAAAAGTGAAATGGGGGTGCCTGGGTTGCTCAGTGGGTTAAGCAACTGCCTTTAGCTCAGGTCATGACCTCAGGGTCCTGGAATCAAGCTCCCTGCTCAGCAGGGAGTCTGCTTCTCCTTCTCCCTCTGCCACTCCCCCTGCTTGTGTTTGAGCTCTCTCTCTTTCTCTGTCAAATAAATAAAATCCTTAAAAGTGAAATAAAGAAAACTTCATTCACAATAACATCAATAAGAATAATGTACTTAGGAGTAAATTTAACAAAAGAAGTGCATGATTTGTACAGTGAAACCTACAAAACGTTTTTTGAAAAAAAATTAAAGATCTAAATGGAAACACACCCCATGTTCATGGGCTGGAAGACTTAATATTAATAAGTATTGGGGGTAATACTCCCCAAATTCATTTACAGAACAACAAAGTTGGAAGACTCACAGTTCTTGTTCACAAAACTCACTACAAAAGCTATAGTAATGAAGACTCTATGATACCGGCATAAGGATAGACATACAAATTAATAGAAAGAACTGAGAGTCAAGAAATAAACCTATGGTTTTTTTGACAAAGATGCCAAGAAAATTCACTGGGAAAAGAATATTCTTTCCAACAAATGATGCTTGGACAGCACACACAAAAGAATGCAATTGGATCCCCACCTTATACCACATACAAAAGTTAACTCAAAGTGGGTCAAAAACCTAAATATAAGAGCTGAAATTACAAAACCTTTAGAAGAAAACATAATGATGTTGGATTAGTTAATTGTTGGATGGGACAGCAAAAAGTACAAGCAACAAAAGAAAAAATAAATTGAAGTTAACCAAAATTTAACAGAGTTGTGCTATAAATGACCCCATTAGGAAAGCTAAAAGAAACCCCACAAAATGGGAGATACGTGAAAATCATACTTGATATGGAACTTATATACAGACTATATAAAGAACTGTTACCTCTTAACAATACAAGGACAAAAAGTGAATTTAAAAAATGGGCAAAGGATTTGAAGACATTTCTCCAAAGAAGGTATACAAATGGCTAACGTCATTGGTTATTTAAAAAATCCAATCAAAACTTCATACCCACTAAGATCATTAGAATCAAAAGTCAGCTAATAACAAGTGTTGGTGAAGATGTGAAGAAATTGGAACCCTCATACATTGTTGAGTGTAATGTAAAATGGTGTAGCTGCTTTGGCAAAACAATATGCCAGTTTTACAAAAAAAAAAAACATAGAGTTATCATATAACCCAGCAATTCTCCTCTTAGGTACATAGCCAAGAGAACTGAAAACATAAGTTCACACAAAAATCTACACAAATGTTCATAGTAAATTATTTATAATAGCAAAATGTGGAAACAACCCAAATACCCATTAACTAATGAATGGATAAACAAAATATGGTACAGTCATACAATGGAATATTATTAGGCCATAAAAAGGAATGAGGTACTAACTAATTTACAGCATAGGCGAACGTGAATGCATTATGCTAAGTGAAAGAAACCAGACATAAAGGCCACATATGTAGGACTCCATTCAGATGAAATGTTTGGGATAGGCAAAGCCATTAAGGATAGCAAGTAGATTAGTAGTTGGGGGGAATTGGACAAAGGGAAGAATAGTGCCTGCCTGCCTCATAGAGGGGTTTTTTTTTAGGGTGCTGGAAACATTCTGAATTAGATAGTGGTGATGCTTATATAATATGTTGTGAATATACTAAAAGAAACAATGAATTGTACACTTTAAAAGGGTGAATTTTATGCTATGTAAATCATACCTCGATAAAATGTCATAAACACACACATGGGTACGCGCGCACGCGCACACACACACACACACACACACACTATGACCAGCCCTGGCTTTCTGGCAATAGCAGAGAACACTACTGTTGTCCTGCCAGCCTTGTGCAGCAAATCAAAGTTGTAGTGGTTCTCAGTTCTTAGGGCTGATGGAGATGAGATGAGCCATTTCCAAACAGGGAAAGACGGCGAACACAACGGCAATTTTTAAAATGAAAAACCTAAGGTGTGTGCACCCAGGGGAAGAACTACAGCACCCATTGTGCTCGTGGCCACACCTCTATGAGGGTAATGGCTTTTCCCTGAAGGGTCATTTTAAATGCCTGTGAGTTGATATACACATACAAGATTTATGTTTGACCCACATTCTGCTGTGTACAGAATATTTTTTCATTCAACAACTTGTTGACTTTCAAAACATCTCCAACATCATTATTCGTATTCCAAATGTGGAAACTGAGGCATCCAAGGATTAAGAAGCTTGCCTAAAAGGACTCACTGTAGGCAATGAAATGGAGCCCCTGAGCCAACACTGTAAAGAACATTGAATGGCAGGAAGCAGTCGTGCTGTGTTGTGAATCCAACAATTTTGTAAATTTGACCGCTTTTCTCCACTGGCTTACTAGGAAAGAATTGGGGCCATTTTCCAACTGTGTTCTCAGGTCTCCTATTGCTACCACTGCCACCACTCTCAAAAGCAGTAAATGCAGAATAACTGCTCCAGGAAGAGCGCTCTGCCTGAAGGCCGAGCTATCCCAGTCTGGCCAGGCCCAACCCCGGTTTCCCTGTGAGCCAAAATACAGCCCATGACGTCCATGGTAGGGGGTGGGGGAATGGCTCGCTGTGTGCTGTGTGTCTGCTAGTCAGGAGAGGTCAGACCCCTTGTGGTTAGCTCCCCCGTCTGCTCTTACAAAGGCATTATGGTCACTTCCCACGACTGCCACCACCATCCATACCGTCCGTGGCTCTATGTAAAGGGTCAGGAGCAGCACTCGAACCACTGAACTGCCACCAGTGAGATGGGGCAGAGAAGAGAAAACACAGCAGACCAGGGGGGAACAGAGCTGGCCCAGCAGTCCAGAGGGACAATACTTGTGACATAACTTTAGTGAGCAGAGACTCCTAAAAGGGGCAGTGAATCAGGCTTTCATTAAATCATTGTAATTCCCACTTTAGGGAAGAAATGGCTTTATTATCCCCATTTATACAAGAGAAACTGAGACAAAGCCACAGAGGAAGCTGCAAAACTGGGGCTTGAGTTTGTGGAAGGTGTGGAATTCGGGGACGAGACTCTAGCTGGGTGGACTCAGGCGGGTCTCCTACACCCACTAAGTCTTCGTTCTCTCATCTGCAACATGGCGGCAGCCTCCTGACCTGGCCTGCAAGATGGCAACAGCCTCCTGATCCGGCAGGTCTCTTGCAGGTTTGTGTGAAACCCACATGTGACAGCACCGTGGACGCCCTCTGCACATCGTAGACTGCGATCTAAATGCTAGTTATTATCCTACCCTGGGGCTCTACAGCTCGTGATTCCCTCCTTCGGGACTGCCCTTAGGTAGGGAGAAAAAAATGCTACACTTATTGAGAGATAATGATGTGCCAGACACTGGCTGAATCTTTCACATGTATTATCTCATTAAGTCCTTTAACAACTGTGCCCAGAGAGCTGTTCTTATCCCCATTTTACAGAAGAGGGATCCACAGCCCAGGATCCCCTGAGGAGCAGGTGAGGAGTGCAATTCCGGTCTGTCTCCCTCTGAAGACCACGTACTTGCCCTGAGTCATGGCACGTGGCCCTGCTGCCCGTGGCCAAATCCAGCCCACCTGGCTTGTATGTTTACAACCGCCTTCCCACTACAAAGGCAGAGTCCAGTTCCTATTTAGACTTACAACAGACTCTGCATGGTCCAAAATATTTACCCTCTGGTCCTTTACAGAAAACGCTGACCGATCCTTGGCCTGTAATAGCTGAGAGGGTGGGGCTCAGGTACAGGACCGCCTGGGTACAAGTATCAGCATCCCGACTTAACAGGGTGTGACCAAAACCAAAGGAGAGCCACTTAATTGTATGACAGTGTCACTTACCTTCTCTGTAAACTGGGATAATGATAGTATGACTTTATGGGATTAAGACTCCTCACACGAAGCTCTCCTCTGGTGCTCGGCGCTCCGTCCGTGCTCAGTACGTGGAGGCAAAGGCTAGAAGTGCAGCACGCCCCCCTGGTCCCCACCACAGCCCAGCTGTTCCTTCCCTTCCCAGGTGTATGCTACAACCAGGCTCAGAAAATTACTTAGATTGCTTCTTCCTTCCTGTCTCTAGTCATTGAGCACCCACGGGATCTATCAACTCCCTCTTTCTGTGGAGCACAGCAATCCCCGGGTCTTGGTTTTCGGTTTGGTGGACAGTCAAGAGTCTCTTCAGAGGCTTATAGTCCAAACAGGGTTTGGGCAGGGACTGGAATCAGCAGGGATGGGTGGGTGAGGGAAAGCAGGGATAGAGGGGAGGAAGGGGCATTGGTATGCTCCAGGTCAGAGGATGAGCCCCCGCTTTTCAGCTAGGGAGTGTGTGTGTGTGTGTGTGTGTGTGTGTGTGTGTGTGTGTGTGTGTTATAAGAACATCCTGGGGCAGCAACAAGCTGGAGAATCTTGGCCATCATCTTTTTTTTTACTGTCCCAGTGTTTCAAATACTGACATTCAAATACACTTTCAAATAGAACTGCCTCCTTTGGAAGTAGTTATGGTCTTTCAAAGAAGTGTTAAGAGGTTTTAAATCAGATTCTCTAGTTCCAACCCTGCAAAGATTGAGTAATTCAAAATGGTATTAGCCTCCCTGGTTCTAAAGACTCTGGCCACCAGCACCAAAGGCCAGGCACAGTTGTAGAAGCTTCACACAGGCAGTTTTCCTTTCACTGGGGGTGGGGGCAGAGGGGAGCCCTGTCTGCCTGGAGGCACAGGCCTTGAGCTGCAGCTGGGTTGGAGAGGGGCACAGCCCTGGGTTGACTAGAACACTGGACCAAGGCATGGGGACATGTGGTTGACACACCACAGTGCCCTGCTGGGCTCTCACCTAGGAAGCCGTGCCCCTAAGCATCTGGGAATTAGGATCTGATTCCAGTTTGCCTGCTCCAGAGCTCTCTGCTCGCCTGATAGGTCTGGGCTCTACAAGCCGTGGGAGCAAATCTGCTTCCAACGGAAAGAATTAAGGAGAAGGTGGAGCACTGGGGAGGAGGAGGCAGAAAGAACGTGTACTTTATGTAGTACTCTGGGGTAAAACTAAGCCCTGCAAAAATACTAACTAGAATATCTGAAAAGAGCTTGAAAGCAACGATGACCAAAAACCCGCAACAGCCCCGTGTGCATGATCTGGGGCTACATGTGCTTGTCCGCCAAGTAACTGAACTCAAAGACCTTGACCTCTACTCACCCAGATTTGTTAGTACAAGGAGATATGAAGGGGCCTGAGATGTAATCGTGCTCATGGCCCCACTTTCAGTCTTCTCAGTCTGTAATGCATTCCATCTGTTTCGATGTAAGATCTTCCAAGCAGAAACAGTGTCACAGTATGAACAAGGATATACCTTCAAACTTACTGAACATTGAAATCATGGGGTAAGACGGACATAAATTGCAAAAGGAGAGAGCATATCATAAAAACAAAAGGATCTAGAACACAGCAAACAATCCAAGAGCAAAAACCAAATAGAACAAACTGGAAAACCTGAAAAAGGCCCTCGGTATTTTAGATGTTCCTTCTCAGACTGGTCAGGGGACCTAAGCCCCGCTCTGTGCCCAGAGCCCAGCAGCATCACAGGCCCTGGGCTTCGCAAGGGGCGGGCAGACATATTCCTTGCACTGGTATAAGGCCGTGCTTCTCATTTTCAGAAAGCTTTCACAGATATTAACTAATTAATTTTGTTCCACACAACTTGACACAACACCACAGCTGCACTTGTAGGGAGAGATGTGTCAAAATGTCAGAAAGTATTGATGAAGCCAGGAAATCAGCACGGAACACAAACAGTCTGAAGTCAGGAATGAACAGGGTAAAAGGGAACCAGGGACATGCCAAGGGACTGTGGATGCGATAAGGGTGAGCTCCTTTTCCAAGACCCACGAGAACCAGATTTTCTTCTTGTCCTCCTGCCCTCCTTAAGAACAAACTCCAGGGCAGTATGATATGCAGGCCCTGGGTCTAGTCCTGACTCTGTCACTTAAAAGACGTGTAGTTTTGGACAAGTCCCTGTTTCTGTAGACCTTACTTTCCTCATTGTTACACCTTTAACAACCTATGCTTTATAGGTTTATACTTTTATAAAACAGCTGTTCTTGTCCCGGGGTTCTTGCCTTGTCTGGACACACCAAGGATTAGGAACACCAAGGGGAAAAAGGATGACATTGGTGAGTGTACATGACCTGTGGCTGGATAGAGCATCTATCACCAGCTGGCCTCAAAACCTCTGTGATAGTTAATTATGTGCGACAACTTGGTCAAACATGATTCTGGATGTGTTTGTGGGGTTGTTGTGGATGAGTTGAACATTGGAGTTACTGAGCAAAGCAGATCTCGCTCCCTAGTGTGAACAGGCCTCATCCAGTCAATTGAAGACCTGAATGAAACACAAAGCCTGAATAAGAAGGAACCCCTCTTGCCTGACTGCTATGCTGGGACATCTGTCTTTTCCTGCCTTTGGGCTCAAACTGAAACTTCAACTCTTTCTTGCATCTCCAGCTTGCTGACTACAGATCTTTGGACTTTTTAATTGTGTAACTAATTTCTTATAATAAAGATCTTTTGTATATGTGTACCTACATAGCTCATTGGTTCTGTCTTTCTGGAGAAAACTACCTAACACAATATCTGAAAGCATCTTGGATGCGTATGTGTCAAAGAAGATGGCCAAAAACCTCTGCTAGAAAAAAATTTCCTGCCACACCCTTATAGGCATTAAAAATAGTAAGGATGAGCTCATGTGGTTAGACATAAAAATATATGAAAATAACATTGTAGAACACAGCACTGGTCAGACCTTTATTAGAGCCACACACCACATAAGAAGAAACACCACCTAAGCCTGGGACTTGAAAAGGTTGGGAGGAAAGTTAAGGGCATAACAAAGAAGGCCCTTGGGAGAAATATCAAAGCAAGTGAGTGAGTTTAACTGAAGAGCAGAAGCCTAGGGACAGATTTACAGAGCTAAAGTATAAGAAGGATTATCAGGTGGTCTACCATGGAGCCAAAGCCAAGAAAGCCAGGTTTACAGTGAAGAAGATGGGAGGCAGCTTACTTACATCAGTAGAATTCTGTTGACTGGGATTGCAAGAGAGAAATAGTATAGACATTACCTGTGGTCTCACAATTCAACATTCTGGCACATATCCTTCCAATGCTTTCTCCAGGCTCAAATCTCTCTTAACCCTTCTCTCTCCCTCTCTCAATTTCTCTCTCTTTCTTTTTTTTTCTCTCTCTCTCTTTCTCTCTCTCCCTCCCTACCCACCCACAAACTTCACATAATTTTACATTCTATTTCTGTCACTTACAGAAACATCAAGAACATTTTTCTAAATCATCAGCTACTTGTCTACACCATGCTTTTTAAGTAAACGAATATTATTCTATCATATAGATGTATCTCAATTTATTTAACAAATTCCCTATTTGTGAACATTTGGGTTCCATCCAACTTTTCACAAATTTAAAGGACACTATGATGAATAGTCTTATATTCAAAATAAATTTTACACCTCCCTCCCTGGTTGTTTCCTTAGTGTGAATTCTTAGATGTGGAATTGCCAGCTTGTGAACCTGGTTAAGTATTCTGAAACCTATGGCTGACCATGTATACTATCATAGCAAGGAAGGAGAATACCCATTTCTCTATGTTCTCACCAACACCGGGCACGTTTCTTTTGTCTTATTTCCACGTGAATTAATTCTGTGTAGGAGAAATTTAAAGACGACTTTTTGTGAGTCAAGTGGCGTTCACATGAGCTGGCCCCTGAGTGAGCTGTAAGATTTCAAGATGCTGAGTAGTTGAGGAAGGGCATTTCAGGGCAAGAAACTTAGCACAGTAACTTAGCAGCTTGGAGGCTGACGCTCTTTGGAGAATCCAGGAATCTGGATGTACTGAAGCGCAGGGGTTCTGGGTAACATAGTCAGGATTAGATTGAAAAGGCAGGCTAGGATGGCATCACAGAAGGCCTTGAATGGCATCCTAAGGAGCTTAGATTTTATTCTACAGCAATTGGAAGCCATTAGCAGTTTCTGAGCAGGGGAGCGATGTGTTTTTGCACGCTATCCTGAGGGTGCCAAGAACCTGCCAAGAAGGTTGTTAAGTGGCAGGATTGGGTTTCATAGTTTTGACAGTAACCAGGAGACATGTCTATTTTTCCCACTCTGGTGCGACGTTGGGGTTGGAGCACTTCACCAGTGTTCCAACATGCTTCCTATTAAGAGGACCAAACCCCACCCGAACAAATGAAAAAGGGAGAACAACAAATGTATGCGGAGCTGGCAGAACAGAATGCAGCAAGCCCTGCAAGGAGCACCCGATAATTTATCTTAGTCCTTATTTCTCTCATCAATATTTTATGTCACTAGGAAACTCCAGCTTCATTTTCTGGTAATGAATTTATCATGAGACCAAGAGCAAGTTGCTGAAGCAGATGCCCGGGGAAGCTGGGCAGAAGGGCAGCTCCGAGCCTCAGCCTGCTGGCTCTGCCACCCTGCAGGGCAGAGGTGCTGCGCGGCCAGCCGTGAGAGCCTGGCCCCGGGAGCGGGGCTTCCATCTATGTGGATCACTGATTCCCCAAATAAGCCCTCTTCAGAAAATGCCTTTCCTCCCTGGGAGGCTGAGTAGTGTCGGGGAAGGTTAGTCAACACCACTGATTAATCACCCACTGGGTGAAGAACCTTGTACTAGAACTGGAGGAAATAAACGTATTCATATAGCAGCCCTCATTCTCGATGAATCTGCAATCTTCGTCCTGGGTCAGCTCAGAAATGCCTTGTACGATGGGTGAATAACTGCTGACAGCTGCCCCTCGAGGATCCTGGAGCTGAATTTCAGCTCCAACTCTGACATTGTGTGTAGCTGGGGGAGGTCCCTTAGTAGAGTCTAGCTTCAGAAACATATTTGACAAGTGGGAAAAACAGTAAGAGCCTCAGACACTCAGATAGCACTTAGTATATGCTCCAAAGTTACATACATTCCGTTCATTCTCACTACAATCTTACGGTGGATGCTATAATTACTCATATTTCGCAGGGGAGAACATTTGTGCCTAGACAGGTTAAGGGTCAAAGAGCTAGTTTTGAATTCAGAGTTTGTGGTCTTGACTGCCTCGTGTCAAGTAGGTAGAGCCACTTTCGCTGCAAGTGACAACAAAAATATTTATTAAACCCCACTCAAGCTGGCTTAACCAGTAATGAAATGTAATGGCTCACAGAAAACCCAAGGTATTTTACTGGTTGCAAGTCTGGTTTGATGCAGGGCCTCCAATGATGTCACCAGGACTCAAGTTCTGTCTACCTGAACTGCACTTCCTCTCAGACTCCTGGATGGGTGCCAGGTGGCTGCAGCCATTGCCTATCATATGCTTGCCTAGCCTTTATTTAGTGAGAAGAAGCAAGTCTCTTTTCCAGTATGCCCAGCAAAAGTTTCCCCATGTCTCATTGGCTTGGATTAGGCCTTGTGATCTAATGGCCAACGGACTGCAACATGTGAATCAGGGCAGCCTGAGGTCGCATCCTCCACCCGTCAGTGAAGAATGGCACCCCAACGGAGCACATGGGCTCGTCCGAGGATGCGGTAGTGCCACAGAGGAAAAGCAGGGCACAGTTGTCAAAGAACAGAAAATGGATGGTAGGTGGCAAAAGCAACAGATGTCTACTTTATACTCCTCCTTCTAGCTATCCCCCCAAAAATATTGAAATGCAGATGGAAAGACATCAGTTGAAGTGACTCTATCAAAAGAAAGATGAAGTATTTTTTAGCTTAACAATTTGCCAAAAAACACAGACCATCAGCCTGCCAGGCCAGTCATCTAGCATTCCCCTCCTCACTCACCCCCCTCCAAACCTCAGGACCATGCTCTGCTCCTCAAACACAGCCTGGAGCCTCTTGCCCCAGGCCTCTGTCATTTCTGTTCCCTCTGTCTACAATGTATGCCCTCTTGAGATCTGTGTGTCTGTCCCCCTCATTTTATTCAGATTTTCCCTCAAATGTCAGTCTTAGTAGAAAGTCCTTTTCTGACTGCCTTACTACTTTTGGTATTTCAATGTTTCTGAAAGCCATCATCACCATCTACAAGTTCATATGTGCACCTGTTTTGTACTTGTCTCTTCTCTGTTTCCTCACTAGAAGGTAAATTCTATGAGGACAGTAGCTTGGTTTGGTTCAATGTTATCTTCTTATACATAGTGGGTGTGTATCTGACATATAGTAGGTATTCAAAAAATATCTGTTGAATAAGGTATGAATGAAGCTTTGGAGAACTTCTTTGACTATACTCAGTGCAACCCAGGCTGCAGCAGAGAATCTGGGGGTGAAGGAAATAGAGGAGAGAAGGCCTGAGAACACATGCAAACGCCAGGCCTCAGGTGAGCACCTCCATTGTCCTGCATGCCACCACAGCCAGCATGGCACAGTATGGCCACAGCTACCTCTGAAAGGCTTAGGACATACAGCAGGAAGATAGTAAATGGGAGTTTAGAAAGGGAGCTAGAGAAGTTGAGAGTAAGAGACAGGAAGAAAGGAACAGAACAGAACATACGGTAGGGATTGGAAAAGGTGCCACCACCAATTCCCACACAGTAGGAATTTCCATGATGGTCTCTGTCGTATCCAAGCAAGGAGGAAAAGGAAGGTCCTCTGACCCCTCTCTAAGACCCTAATTGTACCATTATAGATAGAACCACATCTCAAAAGGAACATTAAGAAAAAGAAAAACATTCTGAAAAATGGTGATCAAGTTCTTGGTCTACCTTGTTCACTGAGCAGGTAAATCTATTTTCATTGAGAAAACTGAAATAAGACTAGCATTCAGCTATGACATTTACCACACAGATTAATTAATTATCTAAATAGACCTCAGTTAGAAAAATAAGATAATTTCAGAGAATCACAACATACACCCACAATTTCAGAGAAATATTGATAAGTCACTACACAAGAAACATGGGATAATATTGGTTCATTTTTCCTCCTTTTAACATTGTTTTCGCCATTTGCCATTTCTCCACAAGGTAACCCTTGATATCTATTGAATATTATTCAAAGTTCGTTATTACAAAGTAACATTATTGCTTGTATTGCACCATTTAAAGACCATAAATATCCTGCAAACAATCCCATCTCATTCTATGAGGCAGAAATTATGTTACCCACTTCTCATTAACTTTCTGATGAGCTAATAAATGATTGATAAGTTCTTTGCAAGGATGGTGCCTGACACACCAAGGTGGGATGCTGACTCCTGTGGTCAGTCTGTACATCGGCATCAAAGCTAAATGCTTAGGATTATGGCACCGAGTGACCCAGAGAACATTGGCCAAAAGGAGCCAGGTTGTGGCGAAGGCAGCAAGAGTGTGCCCACAGCCTGGGCTTTCCTCCTGCTTCAGAGCCAGCCTTTCCAAGAATTTACAAACCCACATTTTCTCCATAAGCTCTGTAGCTGGCACACCAGAAGTCTAACCCTCTCTCTGCAGGAAAGGAAAACAAAGAAGCAGCATTTTTCGCTACAGCCGCATTCACTACTTCTGCTCCCAAACACACTAGCCACCCACCTCACTGGTTGTTCACTCCTAGAATCTCCTTTCCCCTCTTCTTCTTCCCCCTTCAAGACCCATTTCCAATGTGTACTAAATGTGCTCGGTGCTGCACTGAGTGCTCTATACACAGTACCTCACATCACCTTCACAACGACCATGTGGGGGAACAGCATTAGTCCATTTTACAGGTGAGAAAATAGAGGCCTGAGGAGGTTCAGAAACTAGTCTTGAGTCCACAAGAACTGGAGATGCTGGAGTAAGAGCCCAGGACCTGGCCGCTCCACACCACCAGGCAATAATGTCTCCTACCAGCCACCAGCCTCAAGTGATCAAGCCCTGCCATGAGCTCTGTGAGCAATTAGTGTCTCTTCAATTGCTTTGACAGTTAATCATAAGCTGCCTGTGATAGCTCGGCCATTGTTGTCCTGAAATACTAAGTGTTTCCTTTATTTAGGTATTTATGCCTCATCTTTCCAACAAGCCTGTAAGCTCCTTGAAGGAATTTATCTTTGCCTTAATACCGTGCCCAGTGCATATAAAAAACTTATTAATTACGTCTTGATTGTTTTCGCAAGTGCCCAGCATGGCAAAATGCAGACCCCAGTCAAGAACCCTTGGTTCTTCAGGATCATCACCCATATTTCCCCATCGTAGGAACACATAACATGCCACCTTGACTTTATTCCCTCTTACAGATCAGCAGCCCTATTAGCAGCCCTACAATTGCCTCCTGATGACTAACAGTTGGGTCATGATTTCTTCCCAACCAAGAACTTACATGGCTTTACGTCCTTGCCTGAAAAACCAGGGGCGTGAGCTGGAAAGTTCCTGCGAGGTTTGTGGGATGGGATGTGCAGACACGTCCTTTTGTGTCTGGCTCATTTATGATGTGTGCAAGGTCCATCCATGTTATAGCTGTCGCAATATTTCATTCCTTTTTAAGGCTAGATAATATTCCATTGTATGCATATACCACATTTTGTTTAGCCATTCATCTCTCGATGGACATCTTTTGGCTATTGTCAACAATGCGCTATGTAAATTGGTGTTCAAATACCTGTTTGAGTCCCTGCTTTCAATCCTTCTGGGTATATACCTAGGAGTAGAATTGCTATATCATATGGTAATTCTATATTTAACTTTTTGATGATCCACTATGCTGTTTTCCATAGTGGCTACACTATCTGACATTCTCACTAGCAATACACAAGGGCTCCAATTTCTCCACGACCTGGCCAACAGTTGTTACTTTCTGGTTTTCTTGATAATAGGCATCCTTAAGGGTTTAAAGTGATATCTCACTGTGGTTTTAATTTGCATTTCCCTAATGACTGGTGATGCTGAGCATAGTTGATTATGTTTAGTGGCCATTTCTATATATTCTTTAGAGAAAGGTCTCTATTCAATTCTTTTGCCTATATTTTAATTGGGTTCTTTAACTTTTTATTGTGTTGGAGTTCTTTAGATATTCTGGATATTAATCCCTTGTCATATGTGTGATTAGTAAATATTTTCTCCCTTTCTGTGGATTCCCTTTTCACTCTGCTCATGGTTCATTTGATGCACAAAAGTTTTTTTTTTAACTTTGATGAAGTCCAATTTAGCTATTTGCATTATTGTTGCTTATACTGTTAGCATAATTTTCAAGAAATCATTGCCAAATCTAATATCATGAAGCTTTTCCCCTGTTTTCCTCTAAGAATTTTATAGTCTTAGCTCTTACAAATAGGTCTTTGATCCAGTTTGAGTTAATTTTTGTTTATGCTGTAAGGAAGAAGTCTAACTTCTTTTTTTGCATGTGAATATCCAGTTTCCCAGCACCATTTGTTGAAAACGCTCTCCTTGCCCCATTCAGTGGTCTTGGCAACTTACTGAAAATCAGTTTTTTATATTGTTGACCCTTGAACAACATGGATTTGAATCATATATGAACCACATATATGGTTCCACCTACATGTGGATTTTTTTTATAAATACAGTACAGTACTATAAACATATTTTTTCTTCCTAATGATTTTCCCAATAACATTTTCTTTTTTCTAGTCTTATCATAAGAATACAGTATATAAAACATACAAAATACTATTAATCAAGTCTTTATGTTATTAGTAAAGCTTCTGGTCATCAATAGTCTATTAGTAGTTAAGATTTTAGAGAGTCGAATGTTATATGCAGATTTTAGATTGCAGGGGGGGGGGTCAGCGTCCCTAAACCCTATGTTGCTCAAAGGTCAACTATATATGTGAGGGTTTAGTTTTGAGCCTTCTATTCTATTCCATCATTGTATATGTCTATCTTTATGCCAGTACCACACTCAAAGCAGTGTGTACTACAGCTCTGTAGTAAGTTTGGAAATTCAGAAATGTAAGTCTTCCAGTTTTGTTCTTTCAAAATTGTTTTTTGCTATCCAGGGTCCTTTGAGATTTCACATGCATTTTAGGGTGGGTTTTTCTATTTCTGCAAACAAGTTAAGGTTTTGATAAGGATTGGGTGCCTGAGTGGTTCAGTCAGTTAAGCATCTGCCTTTGGTTCAAGTCATGATCCCAGGGTCATGGGATGGAGTCCCACATAGAGCTCCCTGCTCAGCGGGGAGTCTTCTTCTCCCTCTGCCTCTGCCCCTCCCCCCTGCTCATGCATGCATGCTCTCTCTCAAATAAACAAATAAAGTCTTTTTTAAAAAAGATTTTGAGGGGTGCCTGGGTGGCTCAGTAGTTAAGTGTCTGCCTTCAGCTCAGGGCATGATCCCAGGGTCCTGGGATCGAGCCTCGCATCAGGCGCCCTGCTCCACTGGGAGCCTGCTCCTTCCTCTCCCACTCCCCCTGCTTGTGTTCCCTCTCTCGCTGGCTGTCTCTGTCAAATAAATAAAATCTTTAAAAAAAAAAACAATGTTAAGTTTTCCAATCCATGAATATGGGATGTCTTTCCCTTTTAGTCCTCATCAATTTCCTTCAGCATTGATTTGTAGTTTTCAGTACACGAGTCTTTCAGTTCCTTGGATAAGTTTATTCTTAAGTGTTTTATTCTTTTTGATGTTATTGTAAATCATATCAGTTTCTTTATTCCCTTTTAAGATTATTCATTGTTAGTGTATAGACATACAACTGATTTTTACGTGTTGATTTTATATCCTGCAACTTCACAGAATTTGTTTATTGGTTCTAACAGCCTTTCGGGTTTTCTGCATATAAGATCATGTCATCTGTGAACAGAGATATTTTTACTTCTTCCTTTCCAATTTGGATGCTGTTTACTTCTCTTGCTTGCCTAGTTTTTCTGGCTAGAACTTCCAATACTCTGTTGAGTAGAAGTGGTCTAAATGGGCATCCCTATCTATTTCTTGATTATAAAGGAAAATTTTCCAGTCTTTCACCATTGAGTAAAATGTTAGTTGTGTGCTTTTCATATATGGTCTTTAACATGTTGAGGATCTAGCTATTTTAAAACTGAATGGAATGCCCAAAATAACAAGTGTTTTTGCCCTTTGATGTAAATATTCCAAATCAGCTTGATGAGAGACTGATTGGCAAGCATAGATGTTTCTTTATTGGTTAAAACTTAATTAACTGGTACTTAATTATATTTGTATCATAAGTAAAACTGTTTCAAAACCTGTGGTTCATGGTGGTTGGTAGCTGGGGAGAGAGGTCAATGTAGCAATTATTGATAAGGAAACATTAGAAAGAACCAGGATATGATATAATGCAATCTATCATGAGAGTCAATAATTTCCTTCTTTTGTACAGGTAGAAATATTTTGTTTCTTCAAACAAAACATGAAAAAGTATATGTTAAGAAGGGATCTGACGAAATTCTATAAAATCATGAAATGATTGTAAAAGCAAAAACAGACCAGGTCATAAAATTGTTAAATATTTTTAAACATGAAAAAAATAATTTTTGAGCAAATAAGAAGTAATTCACACCACAACATTTGTATAGACCAAATATAACATGTTCTGGAAGAGTTTGGAGGAAATTATGATGGCAAATCTAGAACCAGGTATTAAAGGAAAACCAAAGATAATAATTGCAAATATTTTGAGAGAACTTACTATGAGCCAAGGACTCATCTAAGTGTTTTCTGTATATTAATTTATTTAACCTTCACAACTACTCCATGACGTAGATGCTATTATCTCCCCCCAGTTTACAGATGAGGAAACTGAGATGCAGACGAATGAAATAACTTGCCCAAGGTCACACAGCTGCAAAGTAGTAAAGATATGTTTCCAACGCAGGAAGCTCCAGGGAGCCTTCACTCCTGCAGTCAGCTGAATAATGGCCCCACAAATATATCAAGTCTTAATCCCAGGAACTCATAAATGAAAAAAGGCTCTTTGCAGATGTAATTAAGTTACAGATCTTGGGTGAAGATGCCCTTAATTATCTGGCCGAACTTACATGCTATCACAAGTGTCCTTGAAAGAGACACAGGGGCAGATTACATAGACATATATGGAGACACCTGTGGAGACACAAGGAGAAGAGAGCCAGGTAAACGTGGAGGCAGTCAGTGGAGAGATTCTCAGAGGGTGGATGGTACAGTGGAGTGTGTCATCAGAGGGTGCATGGTACTGCAGGAAAGAACTGTGAGAGAATAAATCTCTATTGTTTTAGGCCACCAAGTTTGTGGTTATTTGTTACAGTGAGCATAAGATACTCAAATCACTCCTAACCAGAGTGCTGGTTAGGTCTCATACTGGAAGATTTCCCCTCAGCAGAAATCATAGCAACTACTCCAAGTACTCACAAGACTTCAGTGAAGACAAAGTACAGAGGGTTTGGTTGCTGGTTAAACAAGTAGTTTGATGACCCAGAAACTTTTCAAAGTGCTTTCTCACTGATCCTATCAGTCCCTCCTCTGATCCCACCTAATCTCCTTTGTACACAAGAGAAAAAATAGGGTCACTTATCCAGTTTATAAACAGGAGCTGAGGCATGAACTCCAGCCTTCCACTCCAAAGCATTGCCCTTCCCATTGCACAAAACTCCACCTGCAAGAGAAGAGGGAAGGAATAGCAAAGGGGAAGGGGAAACATAACATCATGACAGCCCCATATATGTTATTCTTTAATTCTCACAACAATGGGAGTTTACATTTATATTTCCCATTCTACAGATGAAGAAAACAAAGGCTGAGAGAAGCCTGGAGACTTTCTGCAAGATACATGAAGACCAGAGGTGGCTTAATCTTCCATCCAAGGCCAATTCCTCCTCCACAGCTACTCCAGTATTTTTGCACACATAGGGCCCTAGGCCGAAATGCACAAGTGCCATACCCAAAGGCACATGTTGGGGTTTTGGTATTTTTTTTTTTTTTGCATTCAAAAATAAAAATAGTCTTGATGTAAAGTTAAAAACAGGAGAGTGATTTGCATAAGACCCTGAGCTCTCAATTACACCAATTACTTTATAATTACAGGCAATGCCATCTTGGGTTTTTCAAAACCTACGTCTATTCTTAAAGAATCTGTCAGAAAGAAGGCTTCTTCTCAGGGAGAGGTTCCAATTAGTATGCATGTTGTATGCAGAGGGAGAGAAAACATGCTGGAGCTCCAAGGAGGAAAAAAGAGACAGGAGCTTGAAATGCCCCCAGCTTAGCAAACAGGTCTGTTGGAAAAGCAAGAGCTTCAGAAAATCTAGCCACCCTTGACTCTGGGGGAGTGTTGTGTCAAGGCTAACTCAGCCCGAACCCTCTTGTCTTTGCCTTCACTCCTTCCACCTGTCTGGTGCCCCAGCTGTCAAGGATACACTTTTAAGGAGGGTGGAGACAAGCTTAACCTGCTGGACATTGGTCTCTTATAGCCACCCTTATAAGCTGCAGGGGAGAAACAAGTGGAACGGATGTACCTCAAATCCTTCCCGCTGAAATCACTGTCTCTCTTTCTGTTGTTCACTGCACATGAACAACTAAGTGCCACCATCCTTTCTATCCCAGGAGGTATTGGCTCGGAGAACTTCTTGGAATGTGGTGTGGGAGCATGGGCATTCGCAGGAATCAAGACCAGCACTTTCATGTCTTCAAGTTCCCTTCCCCAGGGTCTGGTTACTTTCCAAGCCCCAACTGCCTCGCCATCAGGTCAGTGATCAGAGTCTTCAGACCCTATTGCTCCAAGGACAGTTTGCTCTCAGGAGTCCTGATTTGCCCCTGGGTTAGAAAGGGAATCTCAGCAAGGTGGAATATCAAAGACCTTAGAGATCCCTGAGGCCAACTCAACATTCTATGTGAATTAGGGCGTTTTGACTCTGCCATTTTGGGGCAGAGTCCACTTTAACACTGCTGGTTCAAATGGTGGTAGGAACGTGTAAAGCCCCTGTTGTACACAGCAGGCAATCTGAGCCTCACCCCCTATATAAGGAGATGAGCAGCCACCTGACAAGGGTACTTTGTTTTGCTCTGACAGATGCACCTCCCCTCTGACTGCCAGTGCAAGCAGGTAATCTGAGCCCAGCCCAAACTTGGTGTTCAATACTAGAACAGGAACCTTGGAAGAGCCTGTCTATCTGTCTTCCATTCTCTCAAAAAGGAACTGGCTCCTTCCTATAAATATCAATCTCTAGGCCGAGACTGACTCTTCCAAAGATACCTGGTCCGCATCTGAAAGCTCACATTTCTTCCAATGTCAATGCCACTCTACCACACTGAATTTCTTTAGCAAGAACACCTCCAGTCACAGTTTACTAAGCACGTTCATTCATGTTATCTCAGTCTCCAGAGCATATCATTACCAAGAAGGCAGTTTCCACTCTATTCCTCCACTATCTGCTTTCTCCATTTCTACTCTTTAAAAGACTGCTAAAAAAAAAAAAGAAAAAAAAAGACAAAAGAAAGGCAACAGAAATGTATTTGGGGAGATTGGAGTTCTGAGTAAGGTAAGCCTTGAGCAGCTCCTCTTACACAGAAAACAGAGTCAGCAATCTGGCCATAGCTTGGCCTCCTCCCACCTCCTCTGCTCTCCCCCCACCCCCTAAATTGCAGCCACTTTTCATGAATGGAAAGTCCTCCCCTGCTTGAATCACCAGGAATTTATATTTCTCTTTCATTGCTTCCATAGCATATGATGCCTCTATCAAAATAATATTTCTTACCTTGTCCCTTATCAGAGCCATGTGCTTATGTCTCACCTTCCCCACAAGTTTTCTGGGCCCGTTACTACAACTTCCAGGTACAGCGTCACTAATTCTGGTATTATCACCCCTGTTTTGCAGATGTGAAAAGTTAACCTCAGAAAGGTTACCCAATTTTTCCAAGACAACATAATGGATATGGGGCAGTGCAAACACTAGCCTGATAACAGAATGAAGTAGTCATGGATACCATGGATTCTGGAATGTCTCTGCCTGGGTTCCAATTCAAGCTCTGTACTCAACAAGCAGTATGACCTTTGTGAGTTCTTAATCTCTCTGTGCTTCAGTGTCTTCATCTGTAAAATGAAGATAATAGTGCCTACTTCCTAAAGTTGTTGTGAGAATCAAGTGAGTTAATGCACGGAAAAAGATTAGAAACATGTCTGGCACATAGAATGCGCTCACTAAATCTTAGGTATTTTTGTCCACCTTTCTCCCTGTTCATATTCGGGCGACGCAAGCAGCCTTCAAGCCCCAGACTCTGATACCTGCAGGCTCTGCACATCACCTTTTCCAACCTCATCTCTCGCCCTGTCCTCCTGACACCCTACTTCTCACCCTCCAGAATTCAAGGTCAGTTATGTTCTCACCTTCTCCACCTTGTGCCTCTAAACTAAAATCCAGCTCTTCCCTGGGGACATGCCTTCCTCTTCTGTCCTCTCAAAGGGCTCTGTTGGCCTCTGGCCCTCCTGGGATGCATCCGCCCGTTCCTTAGGGCTATCTTCCTGTTTTCCCTGTGCCCTGCTTGTGTGGGATCTCATGTCACCTGAGAAAACCATCTGCTTCTCATCTTTGTCACAGGTATCTCATGCCTCTTTTACCTTGAAGAATTTAGCTTCTGATAATACCTTTGTCTAACCTTCTTTTCTTCACTTTGCTGATTTAATAAACAAATAATCATGCTTCAAATACCCCAAACTCCACTGCTCCATGCAGCTTTTCCTCTTTCCTGATTCATCCAATCACCCTTGATCTCATCATTACCAAGAACTACAGTCTCCCCATACACCTACTTTCAGATGTCCTGCATTCTGACCACCACTTCCTAAACTGCAAGTCCATTTGTCCAATTCCAGAGATTATCATGCCCCTCCACCCCAAGAATTTTTGATGCATTAATTTTCCGACCTGTCCCCATCCCTAACGTCCCACATTGCCAAGGCAAATGCCACGTCAGTGTTTTTGCTCTACACTACAGTGTTCTTGCCCTCCTCCTCTCTACTCCAACTTACTCTCTTGCACTCAGCTAAATCCCAATCCCATTTTGTCCAACCAAATTTGACTGCACCTGCACTGAATATGTTTAAGAAAAACACACAACTGTGCTGGCAACCAAGAGGCCTTGGGATCCTGGACCAGCATTCATAGCTATGGTATACTAGCACACTCTCCTGCTCTGTTAGATGGCCTTGTCATGCATTCTCATCTTTAATGGTGGACAGCACCTCACCAGTCCTCATTCTTAACAATGACCTTATTTCTATATGATTAAGAAAATTGAAAAAATATGAAAAGAACAGCCACAGGCTTCGACTACCCATCTATCCACATTCCAGCATTTGTGCATGTAACATTTTCTTCTCCCCTAATGCTATGAGTCTGTGCTCCTGTCTAAGGCCAGCCTTCCACTGGCCCATTTGATCCCATTCCTCCTCATCTATTCAAGGATCATGCTCTAGCAATTTCCTCCTCTTTCTCTTGCAGCATCAATTTTTCTCACTCTGCCGTATTTTTTCCATCAACACACAAACATACAGTTGTTTTTCCTATTTAAAAAAATCTCTCAACCATGCTTCCTCTTCTGGCTATTCTCCATTTCTCTTTCCCTAGAGCAAAGTTCCTTGAAAAGCTTGTCTGTGCCTATTGTCAAATGTGTGTCTCCTCCCGTTCTACCCTGAAATCATTCTACTTCTATGTCCTCTCCTACCTTTCCAACAACCCTTATTAAGGCTACCAGTGTCATCCATTGCTAAAGCCAATGTCAATTTTCAGTCCTTATTTTCTTAATTATCAGTAGTATTTTACACTGTTGATCACTTTATCCTCCTTAGACACTTTCTTAGCATGGCTCCATGGATCCCACAGCACCTGATTTCCAAAAACACTCTGACCATCCCTTGTCAGCTTCTGCCTTTGGTTCTGTCTTGCTTCACCTCTAAACTCTAGAGTGTCCCAGGGCTCAGACTTGAGATGTCTTCTCTAGCTACTCCCACTGCTTAAGTTTGATCATCCAGTCTCTGGTTTTCAATACCATCTATGTGCTAATGACTCCAGATTTGTATCTCTAGCCCCGCACTTTACTCCCCACTCAACTCATTTATTGCACTGCCTGGTAAATAGTCCCATAAGGATGTCTAACAGATATCTAATACATAATATACTTAAAAACATGCTCTCAATGTTCAAACTGTTCTTCCCACTTTCTTCTCAGTATCAGTTAATGCAAATTCATCCTTTCAATTGCAAGGCTAAAAACACTGGAGTCACCCTTGATATTTCCCTCTTCCTCATCCTACATCCAATCCTTCAGTAAATACAGTCACCATCCCCTTTCATGTACAGAGAATCTGTCCACTCTGGACTCCCCTTCCACCAGGCTACTGGAGGTCCCATGATCCATCCATACTGGATTACACCATGACTTACTAGTCCTACTTCCTGCTCTCCCCTTGTCACTCCACAGACTGTCCTCAGTACAGCTATCAGAGCAACATTAAAGAGGCCAGATCATTTTAGCTCTTTACTGAAACCCTCCGCTGAGCTCCAGCTCAGTCCACATGACCTCACAAGACCTTGCTCTGACCTGCCAGGCCCACATGGTCTGCCCTCCCCTACCTCTGTGACATCCCTGTTGTCAGTCCTGCTCACTCTGCTTGGTCACACTGGCCACTTTACGGCTCCTCGGTCAGCACGGGCATTCTCCTACCTTCAGACCAATGCAATTGTTGTTTCCCCCTGCCTGAATGTCTTTCCTCCAAAACTTGCTCAGTTCCTTGAAGTCTTTGCTTAAATTTCATCATCAGTAAGACTTTCTCTGGACATCCTATCTAAAACTTCAACCCTCTTTGGATTCCCCTTTTCTATTTTCTACTAGACACTGCTCCCTTTCTAGCTTAGATATATTTTATTTATTTATTACTGTCTTCCAGACTGTGTTCTGTGAGGGAGAGGAGTTTTGTCTGATTTATACCACTGCCAGCCCCCACCACACACACACACACACACACACACACACACACACACACACACACACAAGTGCACACACTCCCAACTTATTGCCCAGTATTCTTCAATCAAATTAGGACACTGGGATTCATTCTCAGTCCCTCCCTTCCCCCAGGGCCCCCAGATCCAATCCACCACAGGCCTGGCTACTTGATCTTCAACATGCACCCCAACTACAGCTCCTGAATCCATGCTTTGCTCCTCTTTACCCCACCTCCCTCTAGCCTGAAAAAATGGCTCTTCACTGCCTTTCTTGGGTGCCTCCTGCACACTCCCTTGCCTCACTTCTCTCACAACTTTGGCCTCCATCTGTCCCCACCTGGCTTCTCCAGCACGTGTGCACGCCTTTCCTCTGAATGTTTCTCCAGTCTTTGGCTAGTGGGCTTCCCCCCCCCCACCATGTCTCAGTTAAATCTCTTCAGAGCACCTTCGGTGACCACCCAGAACCCCCTGTCCAAAGTGGCTCCCAACCCCCCCAATACACTCCCTCCCACTATTCCCTTCACGTAGATTATTTCTCTCCAAACACTTATCACATCGCAATTGCCTAATTTCTTTATATGCATGTTTCTTTTCTACATCCCTATAAAGAGTGTGACATCCTTAGAGTCAGAGAAGGGGTAAGGAATAAGTAAATAGTAGACCCTGAAATACATGAAGGGATACATGAAAGTGAGTTTAGATCTGCTGCAGTCTCTGAAGCCATCAGCTGTCCCTCTCTGCCCCTAGGAACAGATGTTGTACAGAAGCTGTGATGAGGACCAAATAAGACCTCCTAAAACATCTGGCCGCCAAAGCTGAGTGATCTTGCTTCCTGCTCTTATTAGCCCTTTCTTGGTCTTTCTTGGGAGCAATTTCTCTATCTCAGTTTTGCGGGAGTGAGGGGACTCCTCTCCATCAAGCAGCATCATCTCAGACAATATTATTTGAAAGGGCTTAAGAAGCAAGAAATAACTCATCCCAAAATAACCCTTACTTGGCTTCCAGCTGCTCTGAACAGCTGGATGCTTTTTCTGAGCCAGATAGCTTCTGTTGGGAAGCTAATAAGATGGGGAGAAACCAAACACATTGAGATATGCTAAATGGGGTCATTGTCGTTAATTCCCTTAGGAAGATAAATGCCACTGGCTTTCTCCATGCAGATTTTCAACAAGAAGTCTTAAACTCTGTTCTTAGCATTGTGCCGACTAAGGTCAAAGAATCATAAGTACCCATTGTCATGAAATTTATAAACTAGATGTGCCGAGAAAAATGGCACACATTAGATAATTAGCAAATAATATGATGGAACATAATTAAGCACTAACTAGTGTCATTCAGGTTCAGAGAGGATGGAGGGCTAGAGTCTTTGAAAACGGCTTTTTGAAGGAGTTTCAAGCTACATTTTGAAGGGTATGGAAAGTTGAAGTAAAGGAAAGCCGTCCAGAGGGGAAAACGTTTGCACAGTCTCAGAGGTGGACATGCACCCGGGGTGGTGCAACTTGCCTGATCAGATTTAGGAGTGTCTGGAGGGGAGGTTCTAGAACCCAGATAACCTGGGTGGGTCTCAAATTTACCTCTTACACAGCATTAGCACAGAAGTCCTTAACTTCCTGGAGTCTTTTACCTCGCCAGCCAAATACAAGAAATACTACCTGTAGTCCTTCCTAATGTACCTCAGAGAGCCCTGGTGGGCTCAGAGGAAGGGCTGGTGTCAAAGGACTATGCCCGCAGGGGATGCACAGGATGTGAGGCTGCTGTGGGCATGGGGCCAGCCCACCCACAGCTTGAAAGCCAAACTGAGATTTAGAACGTTTGCCTCAGGAAACCAGGGAAGGCGTCTCAGCTTAGCTGTAACAGGACGTATACTTTGTGGAAACACATTTCTTTTTTCATGTTGACTATAAGATGGCTGGTAAGCCAGGGCCACATGCTAGCAAGCAACAGCAGCTTCCTGCTTGACAAGTGAGAGATTTTATAAAGGGCATCACCCCAGGATTGAAAAGGCATCTGGTGCTCTTTCAGGAAAACTATTATGCCCTAAAGTTACTTTTCTTTTCTGCTCCCTGGTTTTCTTATAGTGTTGTCTCTGGAAACAAGAGTTTGGCAACTTTCTGTGGTAAGGCTTTGTTCCCTCCTAGAGTATGAGCAAACCACCAGTTGGTTTGGCATTTTGTTAGCCTCCAAGCAGGAAGACATGACCTTCCAGGAATGAGGCGAGCTGCAGTCTGGAGCAGGTGGGGTTAACAAGGGATATAGCTAGCCAAGAGCCAGTAGAGCAATGGTAATTTGCCGAACACCCCTGCTCTCCCCCCTTTTCTGGATCTGCTCCTTGAGTCCCACGGGAGACTTTGCCCTGACACAGAATGTTGTGTCCTAGGTCCCAGCACTATGTTTCTTAGCTTCTCCCCTGCTGTGTGAAATGCCATATGCAGCCTCCTTAGTGAACAGAGGGCCAAATTTAGAGACAAGTGAATCTGAGCTCGGGGCCTGGTACTGCCTGGGTAGCAGCTAATTGTCCTGAACGAGTCATCATACACCCCCATCTTGGAACCAAAGGTACCCCCTCTCTAACAGGAGAGAATGGTCTACTTCAGCATATCTCAAATTTAATTACCAGAATCACCTGTGACACTTGTCTAAATGGAGGTTCCCAGGCACTGTGGGAAATTCTCATTCAGTCTGTCTCAGGTATCACCTCATGATCTGTATTTTTAACATGGGCCCAGGGTGAATCACAACGTTGGAACCCCTGGGTCTCTGAGCCCCATATGCCCTGGTGTTCTGAACCTCTGGGTTTTTGTCTTTTGTTTTTGTTTTGAGGAGGGGGGTGGGAGGGAGCAAAGAGAGAGGGAGAGAGAATCCTAAGCAGACTCCATGCTCAGTGTAGAGCCTAATGGGCAGGACTTGATCTCACGACCCTGAGTTCATAACCTGAGCAGAAATCAACCAACTGAGACACCCAGGCACCCCATC
Source organism: Ursus americanus (assembly GCF_024610735.1). NCBI lineage: Eukaryota > Metazoa > Chordata > Mammalia > Carnivora > Ursidae > Ursus > Ursus americanus. Next base: position 36,335,088 of record NC_142142.1, on the reverse strand, counting down.
TAACCCTCTGGTTTGATGCAACAGTGTATGCGGAATGAGGAAGGCGGCAAAGAAGCCTATTCCTGCTGTAAAGTCCCCCTGGGCATTTTCCCACCACTTTTGCCAAGCAGAATTGATTCCTGTCTGCCTTTAAGCATGTGCCCGGTATTGGAGCTAGCTGCCCTCTCATCTCTCTTTTGTAGTCTGTGAGCAATTTGAGGACAGAAGACGTGTCTTATTCATGTGTCCGCCCACAGCACCTAGCACAGTGTCTGGCAGGGAGTAGACACACCACTGAATTTTGAATGATGATGCCCTTAGTTCTGTAGGTCTGTGTTCTTCCTGTTCTTTCTACCTCCTGCTGTGACCCAGGAGACACTTGAATTAGGATCAGAATTGGCAAGCCAAATGTCTACAATTTCAAGCTTGGGCATCCATCTGGGGCCCAAGGCTCCCTAGTATCACCAAGTGCAGCATGGCCCTTAGAGGCTTAGCTGCTTTCTCCCCTCCCCTTGCAGCCCTGGCCCAGGCTGGACCTCCACGATGGGGATGGGTTGGACAAAGCAGCGGGTCTCTGGTCTATAGGTTCCACCCACCATTCTGAGGCTTGTGTGGGAAAGAAAACTGGCCTCCTCCCAGCAGAGAGCTGAGTTTCAGCCCCTCAGCCATAGGCCTCTTCTCTTCATCCTGCTTGTCTTTTCTAGCTCAATCTAGCCCAGTGCCCTCCTCCCCAGCCAGCACTCCTCCTGAGAGAGGAGTGTGTTTAAGATTCCCTGCACGGGGTGTAAGAGGTGATTCCAAGCATCTTGGTGCAGAGTGAACTAATCCTACCAGGTTAATTCTCCCCTCTGTTCATTCTATCTTATTAGAGCCGGCAGGCACCCCGCGATGCTTCATTACCTGCGCCACTCCAAGGCAAGGCTCTCTCTTAATGAGCTGAGCAATGTGGGAGCCCCCTGCTAAGCACCCCAGATGGATGCATTTGTCCTGAAAAGGAGGAAGACCTGAACCCCCCAGACCTGCTCACGGGACAAAGCTGTTAAGAAGAGGAATGGATCCCACCCTCTGCCCACCTAATCCAACTGTCACCTCAACTGTTACACCCCGTTTCCTAAGGGACAAAGTGCCATTTCCTTCCAGAGGTCGCATTGCGGGTGCCTTTGAAATTACCCCCGGGAAGAAGGAAAGCAATGGAGTTTTGCCTTGACGAGTGGAGAGAGAGGGCATGCGCATGAGTAGGGCTGCACCTGCGCCTGAGAGTGCTCGAAGGCCTGCGGTGGAGGGGTGTGCGCAGGTGAGGGCGTGGCGGCAGGGCCAGGACCAGGAGGCAGCTCCAGCACTGGGCATCTTCATCCTTAAAGAGCTCTGGCTTCCCAGCGAGCCAGCTGGCTGTGTGAAGGAGATCTCCGCTAATTAATCAAGTCCTCTCCACCTCGGTGAGTGAGGGCTCCCATGGGAAGATAAAATACTGCCGCAGCTAGTAGAGGACAGCTGACTGGGCGTGGTGGGCCAGGATGAGGTGGGGGTCCATCAGAAGGGCACCATTATTTCACTGCCACACTGCCTCCATTCCCAGAAACCTGGGCTGCCAGAGCGCCCTTGCTCGCTCGCATTCTCCTTCTTTGTCTGACCTGCATTTTATGCTCCCCGTCTCTCTGTTCTCAGGCTCCCTACTCTTGCTGGGTGGCATTTAATTTGTCACATTCCCTGTGCTCAGCTTCATGAGCTTATCTCTGTGAACATTTCTGCCTTTTACTACATGTCTCAATTTTCATTGTCCAAAGTGCGGAGGGAAAAAAGAAAATGACCAAAGGGAGACTCTGTGTGTGTTGGTGGGGCCAGCTCCGCTAAGGAAAGGGCTTTTGCATGCATTGCATAGAAGGACAACCTTGGAGAGAGTGGACAGAGAGAAGAAAATAGCTCACTAAATACCCTATGTTTCCAGAATAAAAGGGTCACGGACAGAACAGGCCGTGTGAGGCAAGTAACTTTGCAGAAGGATACTGAAGTAAAAATATTCCTGAAAAACAAAACCAAATGGTCTCTGGGCACCTGGCAGGAAATCAGAAAGAGTATGGGCGTATCTCAGAGATACTGCAGGTTCAGTTCCAGACCACTGCAATAAAGTGAATATCGCAATAAAGCAAGTCAAATGAATGTTTTGGTTTCCCAATGCATATAAAAGTGATGTTTACACTATAGCCTATTAAGTCTATAATGCACTAGCATTATGTCTAAAGAAACAATGTACAAACCTTAATTAAAAGGTACTTTATTGCTAAAAATGCTAACCATCATCGGAGCTTTCAGGGAGTCATAATCACTGATCACAGACCATCATAAAAAATGTAATAATAATCAAAAGTTTGAAATATTGCGGGAGTTACCAAAATGTGACACAGATACAAAGGAAGCAAATACGGTTGGGAAAAAATGGCTCTGATGGACTTGCTTGATGCAGGGTTGCCACAAACCTTTGCTTTGTAAAAAATGCACTATCTGCAAAGCTCAAGAAAGCGAAGTAGAATAAAACGAGGGATGCCTGTAGTGAGCTTCTAAGACTGTTTTATCGTATCTCCTAGTTCCCCATCCTGTCACTGTACCACCACACCCCAACTTCTACGTAGGTTCTAATCTCTCTCTGTCCTTCGGCTACCGCTAATGATGCCCAGAGAGTGTGCGTACCAGAACGGGGCCAGTATCCAGGCAAGCTGTAGAACTTTCAGTGCCTCAGTTTCTCTTTCCGTAAAAGGGATGCTCTGATAATGTCCCATCTACATCAAGAGCATTGAGAGGAGAATAGTCTTTGATGTAAAAGTACTTTGAACTAGTTGGATGCGGAGCACTCTTCCAAAAAGGGAGTTGAGCGCTTTTGGCCACCTTTAGAAGGAAAAGGGTGAAGAGTTTTGGGAAAGTTGATGGAGAAAATACTTGGTTTTGAACTTGCACAGCTTCCACCAAGAGAGAAACACTGAAATCTCTATCCAGTTCACCATCTGCCCGCAGCCTGTTCTGCGACCCTCTCCATGTCCCCAAACCCCACGATGTCCATGCTACTCACAGCTTGTGCCTTCTCGTGGCTCAGGACAGTGCTGCTTAAGACATCAGATGAGCTCAAGCCTGCCTCACTTTTTTATCTGCACCAGCCCCATTCATTCATTCATTCATTCACTCACTCAGCAAATATGTGCACGTCACTTACCATGTCCCAGATACTGGTCTACAATATATCAGAGATGTGATGGTGAGCAGGACATATTGATTCCCATCCTTGCAGAATGCACAGTCCTGCAGAGACACACACACAGCAAGCAGGCACTCACAGTCTAGTGCTGCAAAAGAAAAAGTGCAGGGACCTTTGGAGACAAATAGGAGAGACTCCAGCCAGGATATTTTTGTGGGTTATGAAGATGCAGATCAGGAAAGGTTTTCTGGGAGGAAGACCATCTAAGTGGAAACCTGATCTAAGATTTAGCAGGTCAAAGGAGGAATAAACGGTAGGAATGAGTAGGGGAAGTCAGGACAAGAACTAGGCCAGAGGACTTGTAGGCAAGCTGTAGATATGATCCAAAAATGACCTAGGGTTGGTGACAGCCAGGGTGGAGACATTCCATGAGCTGTCAAGCCCTTACAACCAGCTCCCAAGTTTTGTTCCTCACTTGGGTCCTAAGCCCCTTCCGTCTCCTACCTTGATTGCAGCCTCTCTACATATCCATGACCTTCCCTACTTGCCTCTGGCCCAGGGCCTCACATCACCTCTCATCGAACTCTCGGGCTGCTCCTCGGTTCTGGCTTGACGGCTTCTTTGTGCCATTTGCTTTTCTCTATCAGATCACAGTTCTCAATGGCTCCAAAGCACCCAAATATCCCTCCCAGGGCCGGCCACGGGGGGTTCTTAAGCACACCAGAAGTGGGTCAAAAAGTGTGTCCCATTGGCCCTGGTCTTCCCAGGGAGAGGCACGGAGACTACATCCTGTTCTTCTATGAGATCTTCCGAGATGTTTCAAAGCTAGTCTCATGACTCCCCCCAGGGCTCCTTTTCTCCAAATGAAGCATCCCTGTCTCCTCATCTCAAATTGCCACTTCTCCATGATGGTTAATAGTTCTCTGGATGAGATTTCAAATTAAAACTATCATATTTATAAGCAAACTTGTAGAGCCACAAAACAAAATATTATTCAGCCATAAAAGGGATTGAAGCACTGATTCATGCTACAATGTAGATAAACCCTGGTAACGTTGTGCTGAGGGAAAGAAGTCAGACACAAAAGGCCACATATTGTATGGTTTTACTTATATGGAATACCTGGAATGAGAAAATTCATAGATACAGAATGTAGATCACTGGTTGCCAGGGGCTGGGTTGGGAGCAGGGAATGGGGAGTGACTGCTAATGAGAATGGGTTTCAGTTTGGGGTGATGAAAATGTTCTGGAACTAGATCGTGCTGATGGTTGCACAACGTTATAAATGTACTTCATGCTACTGAATTTAATATGGTTAAGTTTTATGTTATGTGTATTTCACCGCAATTAGAAAAAAACTCTACCATTTATATAATTCTCTGCACCTTATAAGGCATTTTCATATAAGGTACAGCATGCCGTCTACTCTCCCCTTCTGCCTGGTTATCATTCCCCTTTCACAAATGAGGAAGTTAAAGTGTCACTTGCCTTGGGGTCATAAGCAGGACCTGGGGATGAGGCCCCAGTATTCTCACTCAGGGTCCATATTCTCGCCACTGCACAACCACACTGAGGCCAGGACCTGGGCTGCTTGGTCAGCACATGGGGAGCAAAGCTACTGATACATGGTCTTACTAACAAAGGTTAAATAAAGCGGGGTTAACAGAGTGGTGTGCTGGTGAAGAATTCTTTTTTATCCCCTTTACAATGGCGGCGTACAAACAGGAAGTCTGGAATGGGAAAGGAGATGAACTTTTTACTGGAGAAGTAGAACAGAAGAAAAAACACCACATTACCTTCTCCCTGTATTCACACCCCAGCCTGGAGCCAATGGAGGAGAAAGTTTTCTTTCTATAGTGAGGAACATCCTGCTAGAAAGGACAGGCATAGAAGAGCAGGTTGAGGGAGGGGAAGGAGGTGATTAGCCAGGACTTGGGTAAGGACACTAAGGAAGAGATAGGAAGGTTTGGGAAACATGTGGAAAGCAGAGGGAGGAGGCATAACATGGGAGGGAGAGCAAGTGAGAAGACGTATTTTAGGCGAAGTGGCCCACACTAAAGTCCTATGGATGAGCAGGCTGGAAAAGGATACGACTGGGAACAGATTTCCCTTTTCCCCAAATCCTCTGGGATGGGGAGAGGGGGCTGCATTGTATGGAACTGGGAACTCGCTCTGGGGAGAGTCCTTTATGACCTGACAGGCTACAAATAGCTCCTGAGATCAGCCAGAACCGAGGTAGGTGAGGGGGTAGAGACAGAAAACTGAGCCAGGGCAGGGCTGATAGCTGGCTGGACAGAGGTTAGAAGGCCGTGAATCATGGCCATGTGCCAAGGGAGCACTGGAGGGCTGGAAGGGAGCACAGCTGCTCAGGGGTTACCCCACACTCAGCCCTGGGAGGGTGGCCAGGTCCATGCCTCTCAAGGGCACACAGAGGCAGGTTCTCCTGGGCCTGTCAGGGAAGAAAAGCAACATGGAGGCCCCAAGTCTTCAAGAGTCACATTATCAGTCTCTGCATAACATGACAAAATAATCAGCTAAGCACTTGCAAATGTTATCTGATTTATTCTTTACAAGAACAAATCAGAACACCAAGGCTTAGAATGCATAAAGAGATTTGTTCAGGTGCACACAGCTAAGGCACAGGGCTTTGAACCCTAGTCAGTCATATTGGGATCCCTGCCCTGGCCCCTGTGGTTTGAATTCAGGTCTTTGGGTGAAAGGCAAGGTGGGCAGGAGTGCGCTTATGGGCAAGCTTATGCTCACTGGCCTTGGGGGACTGGGCAGACAACATGAAGGCACAGAGCTGCGAGTACAGGTCATTGTAGCTGTGGGAGGTAGGAGCCAAGGAGAGCATTTGTCCATCACTGGCAAGCACAGTCACATGTACCCATGGGCACAAAGTGAGACACAGAAGCCCGCTCTGAGCACACTCCCTCCAGAAGAACCACTTAGAATTGCTGGATTGTCCATTTCCTCCTAGCTGGGGAGCCCTGTCTTCAGTGTGGGGTTTTTTTCCACAGCTGTGGCCTGACCTCAGTCTAAGGACACCTGTCTCCTGACTAAGGAGAAATGCCCCACAGGATAATTTGCAATAAGGATGTCTGGGGCCACTCTAAGGAAAGAATTCATCTGAGAGGGAAACCAACATAGAGGAACCCAGAGCCATAACAAGAAAGGAGAGGGATAGAGGAAAGACAAGGGGGAAGAGAAAGACCGACAGACCACATCCCAGTGACAGGGTTTGAGGCCCTGGCACCAGTTGCGTTTGAAGCCAGTCCTAACTCCTCCACTTTTTGTTTATATAAACGAATCAAATCAGGTTTTTAGCACTAAAATAGAAGTGGTCCCTGTATAATAGTTCTGCTGTGAGGCTTGGTTAAGATGATATAAGTGAAGCACTTAGCCCAGTGCCTGGCACATAGTAAGCTCTCAATAAATAATGATAGCTGTTATGGGGAGCAAATGAGATGATGGATGTAAAAACACTCAGAAAGGCATAAAGTGTTATATAAAAATAAGGTACCTATTATATGCTTTCCTGTTCTCCAATGATCTATACCTCCCATTGCGGCTTTATCGCCCACTCTCTCATTCTCTAAATATTTCATGTGCCCAATTAGACTCTCAACACCTCACAGTAAGGACTAAGGTTCATATTCTGTTTTAGCCATCACAGAATATAACGTGGCTGTCAAGCACACCACAGCATAGCAAGGTGGTTAACATCACAGGCTTTAGTGCCTGAACACCTGGCTTCAAACGCTGGCTCTGCCCCTTACTGGCTGAGTAACGACAGGGAGCTGATTTCACCCCTCCAGGTCCCAGTTTTCTGCTACGTAAATTGGGGCCAGTGTTGGTACCTACCTCATTTAGTTGTTATGAAGATTAAATTTATTAATAGTTGTAAAGCCTGCATATCAGTGCCTGGCCCATACTGAGCCCCATGAATGTGTCTAAGTAAACATTTCCCAATTATTTTATTATTGTAATTCAGAAGCATTTACCAAACGCTTAAAGGATATACAACTTTTTCTTTAACCCTGTAATGAAGACAAGCCCCTGCCTTTAAAATAATAACGGCTATCATTTTTAGGGGCATACCCTCTGCCTTCATTTTTATTTCTCATGTTCTAGTCATGTACGTTAAAGCTGGAAGGAGCCAAAAGAGACGTCTCACTTTGCAGATGAGAAGAGAGAGTCCAGAAAGGCTACACGGTTTATCCAAATTGGCACAGCTTGCTAGAAACAGAGCGAGGAGGTGAATCCAGGTCCCCCAACTCCAGACCCATCATGCTCTCCTTGCTACACCACACTGCCTAAGAACACAGTACACAAGCATATGGCCAAGACTCATGAACACAAACAACTGCAGCCGCACAGAGACTCCTTCCTTCCTTTAACAAACATTTATTTAGTACTGAAATATGTACAACTGCCAAGAAATTAGGGAAAAGGACTAGCCTGAAGCAGAACCACTCCCCACACTGTTTCCTTATCAAACAGGTAATGTAGTTACCTTTCTCATTCATTTGGCAATTGATCATTTGGCATTGATGATTTGTCAAGCACTGGGGACAGATACAGTGTCAACAAAAGGATATAGTCCTTGCCCCCATAGAGATTAAAGTATTGTGAGTTTGTCTGTACTCTACGTGCTCAGTGTTACTCAACAAATCAATGAATGAATAATTAAAGTGCCAAAGAATCAGTGGATGGATGAATGGATGGATGGATAGATGGTAGATGGGTGAGTGAGTGGGTGGACAGATGGACAGATGGTAGATGGGTGAGTGAGTGGGTGGACAGATGGACGGATGAATAGATAGATGATTGGATGGATGGACAGATGGATTGATGGACAAGCTTTTCAAAAACCCACTTCTTTGAGCTTTGTGCATAAGACATTGCACAATTATCTTCTCTTGATTTTCCCCCAAAGGTTTTAGCATGTAGTGTGAGAGATGGAATCAGGAACCCCAATACCCTAACCTTATGGATGAGAAAAGTGGCATTCAGAGAGACGGACATCACATAAAAGTTTGATTCTTCTGCCACCTTTACAAACACAGCCACCCTGTGGCGTAAGATTCCTAGTCCTGGAATGGGATCGTGTCTTAGGAAAGTTGTTTCATCCCCAGAGCTCCTCCTTGACACAGAGAAGCCATGCTTCAGGAAGGCCACCTGCAGATCATACTTATCCTAGACAGTTGATCAGGCCTTTATCCCATCAGGAGAGAGCAAGTCCTGACTAAGGCTCACAGATCATCAGATGGGTCTGAGAGCAGCAATTTGTAAGACTGCTACTAAAGTCCACCTGCTTTCAATGGAGTTTTTTTTCTCTTCTTGTGATTTCTGCTCAGTTGTTCTTGAGGGAAAACATCTGCAGTTCTTATCCCACGGCTGGTTGTCTTCTATTTGTCTTCCTCCTAATGCCAGTCCAGTTGTGGTCAGGCGAGTGTGCCATGGCTCAGCAGTATGTGATTCTGGTTTCCTCTTTCTTTCCAGTTGCACCCTGTCCCTTTGCTAGTCCTATCCCTCTCTGGCCCAGTTGTATTCTCTGTTGCTTCTTACTCACTTAGTATGTTGACTCGGGAAGCATCTGTTCTAACCCAAAAGTAGCAGGTGTTTTTTCCTAATTTCATAGACTATATTGAAACCTCAATACCTCTAGCATCCATACCTGAGCATACCACCAAAGCGACCTTCACTGCTGTTGGAAAGTATATTAGTCTTTCTGGTTTTCAATGTGATCATTTCATGAGCAAAAGAATTCCAAACTCACCACAATAACTACTATCAAACAGGAAGCAGAGCATCCAAGCCTTGAAATTTTATTGCAAACCACCAAGGCTAGTGTAGGGTTCCTGGATGCAATTTAACTGCTGGAAGGCAATGAAATTCCTTATACCCTCCCTGCAAAAGCAAAACATCAAATGACACAGGTTAAGAAATGCAAACCTAGCCACCTGCTGTGCTCTTCAAATATTTCTAACGATTTTTCTGATGCTTTGAAGTGATTTAACCCAAAGTGCATTTGGCCCCTAAACAGTTATTCCTTTGATTTTTAAACTGGGGTATAATTTAATTCAGAGGCCCAGCTCTCCTATATTTCTGAGTACAAGGCTGGATACCACAAACCTCTGAATCTAGTGGTACTTTTTTCCTTAGGGCAAAAAATTATAGTTTATTTCTGTCCAAAGAACACGACCTTAGGGAGGAAAATGAGCAAAACTGCAAAGTCCCAGGGACAAAAAGAAATGAGGCTGAATGTGAGGAAATCAGGTATGGTTTATGGAGATATTTGACTGCCAAGCAGAAAATGTGTCCAAGTGTAAAAAAAGAGTGTCTCTTGCCTTCTTCAAGAGCTTCCTGTTCTTGGAAGTGATGGGTAGTCTTGGGGATACTGAGAAAAGTAAAAAACTGGGGATCATTAAGGAAGACAATTAAAAAATTAGCCCATCCTCCTGCAGTTCTTTTCATCTCTGAACCAGAAGCTAAGCTGCCACAACAGATTTGAGGTACACCACAAGGTGGTACAACAAAATCATCATCTCTCCATGGGCACGGCAGGCAGAGGCCAGGCAGGAGAACACAGCTTGAAATGAAAGGAAGCAAATACTGAAAAAGGAAGGGGATGCCAACGTGAATTTGTAATGTCCAGCCTCTGGTGTGATCATCATTCAACTAGCTCCATTTATTTGTATTGAAGAGCCAGCATATTTGTTCTCGAAGTAAGAGCTTCCCTACAACCACATTCAGAACCATTTGCGGAGCCTGTGTCCTTAAATGTTCACAGTATTTTTATCGAACATTAGGAAAGCCCTTGGTAATTTGCAGCAATTTAGTATGCTTGCTTTGCTTTTAGAAAATCCACAGCAATTCAATAAACACCCAGTCACTGTGGCTGTTAACACACACACACTATCTCTCCACAGCTGCCTGCCAGCTGTCACTCCAGGAAAGCGAGCCATCAGAGCCTCCCTGCCGCCTCCCCCTTCTCTGGACCCTCACTCCATCCTTTCTTCTAACCAAGGTGAAGATCAGCCCCAGAAAACAGCATCCTCCTACAGCTGGCATCCCCCTCCTCTCTGGGGCATTGGGAAACCCATGGCACACCGATGAGTGGGGTAGGCCCATTGTGTACCCCAACTTGGCCTCATCTGGTGGTTAGGGGCCATCTGTTGCATTGTCAGGGTTGAGCAAGACCCGAGAAGAAGGACCCACCTCTCCATCTGCTCTCTTTAGCACATGCTGGTTTGGACTTGCCGAGCTTCATCCCAGAGGTACATGTACAAAGGCAGTAATCTGGACTCCACCATCAAAGCTTGTTTCTTCTGCGAGATCGTAAATTTAATCACTAATCTTTTAATTTCCTAATAACCTTGTCTTTACCTATTTTTCACACTTGCCCTGAAGTTCTGGGGACAACCATGGAGGTTCTCCCTAAATAAATGTTCTACTTTTCACTCTTTTGGGGGGGGGGGGTACGATTTTATTTATTTATTTATTTATTTATTTATTTATTTATTTATTTATTTATTTGACAGAGAGAAAGAGAGAGTGCACACACATGCACAAGCAGGGGGAGGAGCAGAGGGAGAAGCAGGCTCCCCAATGAGCAGGGCATCTGATGTGGAACTCAATCCCAGGGTTCCAGGATCATGACCTGAGCTGAAAGCAGACGCTTAACCAACTGAACCACCCAGGTGCCCCTACTTTTCACTCTTTACCAAAGAATGTTCTTGTAAAAACTAGCCAGTAAGACCCACGGGTAACATGCTGTCCATAGGATCATAGTTCCGGTAGAGACCTTCTGCTTTTTTAGCCAAGACCACATCTTTTAAGACTTATCCCCATGTCTTTAACATAAGGCCTGACATGTGATAAATACTTAGTAAATACATATTGACCTTGATAAATGAAATCATTCATTATTAAGCACCATTGTCTAATTACTTAGACAGTGGGGAATAAAAGTCTCAGTGACTCTGCATCTTGTCCCTTCAGTGAATACAAACCCAATACCTTCTTGGAAATGTCTATCAGTAGCCTTTAGGACCTCTGGATTCAGGAAAACTCAGTATTATCTTAAAGAAGACTAAAACTCTTTGACATTCCCTAAGTAAAAATCCCTGCCACGTGATGCCATGTGTCCCTCATCAGTCAGTCACCCAGTCAGTAGTTATCACCTACCAGTGTTCACTCACCCACAGCCACCAGCTGACTAGAAACAGGCTTCCGGCAATGGCAGCCCTATAGGTTCATCCACAATTTCAGCTTCTACCATGTTCTCTCCTCTGGCAAACTTACTACAACGTCCAAGACCTGTGCAAATCTGGTGGATCCCCCACCTATCTCCAGCACTCCTTGAGCAATTGCTTGTCCTCATACATGATGCAAAGCCACGTCTCTGCTTTCTTGCACCAGGGCCCTCTAGCACTAAAAGCTGAGCAGCACCTTCTAATGGGACCACCATCTCCCACGGGGCATGATGTGAACCACAGGGGTTGACTCAGGGGCCCTGCCCTGCCACCCTCTCCATCCCAGGCCTTCCGGGCTGGAAACCCTCACAGCCATAAATAGCTGTCAGCAAAGAACCAGTTACTTTTCTGAGCCGTGTCATGTTTTGGGTTCAATGCGCTGCTTCCCAGCTGCAGATACACATTATGATTGATGCCTGTGAGGTATGCCAATGTCCCAGATGGCCCCCACCCCCAACACCATCCTCCAAAAGCACAGCCTCCCCAACGGCTGCACGTTATCACAGCCTCCAATGAGCACTGTGCCAAGAAAGGGATGGGGCAAGAATTTTAAATGGCACTTCCTATATCCATGGCCTAGATCAGAAGTCCCTAAAACAGCATGTTTGACAAGTTCATCCAAAAATCACAGCCAACCAGGAGCAGGGTGAGGACAAATCCTTCACACACATATGGATTTATTAAATATTTAAAGTTGCTACATAGATCTAGAGAGCTAGGTTATTTATTTGTGCAGGGTTGATCAATCATTTGTTTCCCTAAAGAATGCCAGACCTTTAACTACTCATCTGATTATGTCTGTGCAACCACATTGCTGCTACCCTGGCACTTAATATTTTATCCACACAGCTCCCCGGCAGAATAGTGGCTCCATGAGGCTGATTGTCCAACAGGACTCCTATTTGCTTTGAGGAATCATCGTGCCTACTCCCATTGCACTCAAGCCCCCTCCCCCAGATTAAGAGGAATTTCTCTTAAAGAAGAGAAAAGGAATAATAACTTTATTTCTCTCCTTCTCACTTCAAACAGGAGATTTACTTTCACAAACCCCATTAAGAGTTTGATGTTTTTGCTGAAAACCGCTGCTGAGTTAAAGAGCACCAGCAAATGACATTGGCCTACAATTTCCAGTAAGCTGTACGGCTTCAAGATAAGGCCAAGTTCTTGTCTCAGCTGCAGTGGTGTGGTTTGAACTGATACTAGCCCAAGCAGCAATTACCTTTCCACATGTTGGGTGGCAGGAGGGATTCCATTATTTGTCAGTCTCCATGATAATGATAAACAGGTGTTAAGTGCCTGCAGGTAAGCTAGACATGGTACCAGATACAGAAATAAGGACACTGCCTGCAAGTTGCTTCAGCCAAGGAGAGACAAGGCAATGAATCTGTCACAGGTTTGGACTCCAGCCTCATCAGAGATTTGGTTTCCATTTGGCAGACAGTTATTTCCTACAATATCAGGGTAAAACCTTACTCATGTGCTATTATTGATTATTTAACTAGATGGAAGCCTACCTTTACATTGATCTACAAAAAAAAAATTGGTGGAGAGAGGCATTCTGTGCAAATAAATGGTATAAATAAGAGGGGAAAGAATTGTACTACTGCGGGAGAGCCAAGCTGATTTAAATACTAAGCAATAGGCACTCACATACACAGCAGTAATGTCCTAATTCTGTGGGTCAAGAGTAATCATTAGATACTGCGTGTTCAAGTTCAGAAGCAGAGCTCTTTGTTCACATTCTCTCCTGAAAGGGTATTTTAGATCTAACAGGTCATTTTTGCAGATATGGAAATTGAGGCTGAGTGAGTAAAAAGACTTTCCCAGAATGTCAGAATGTCTCCATGATGCTCATTACCAGTGTTTAATGTCCCAATCATAGGACTAAAGGAAATTGAGTCTTCAGAAGCCAGTTTGAGATAGGTCTGATACACACATACATGCACACTTATTCCCACACCAGCTGTGCCTTTCCCCTGGACCTATAACTTAAGCAGGCATTCCTAGCTGTAAGCATGATCATCTGCCCTAGACACATTCATAAGCTACTTAAATGATCTGGTTTAGGAAAAAACTACAGGATGGAAAATCACTACACTACTTGTGAAAGTGTATAGTGGGGCTCTAAGAGACTCACTATAAAATGAAAGCATAGAGACCTAGTGAGTGTAACCAGTAACAGTGATGGTGGGAAGACGTCCCAGCACAGCTGGCCAGAAATTGGCCAGACATCTTGACCACCACCATACCACCTAAACCTTGATCTCTCCCCTAGGCTGTAGAGATAAGCCCTGAACTGGTTTATCTGCTTCTCTTGCCCACCACCCCACATCCCCTTCTAATTCATTCTTGGTAAAGGAGTCAGAACTTCTCAAACATAAATCAGATCATGTCATTCTTCTACTGAAAGCCTTCCAGTGGCTTCTCATTACACTTGAAATAAGTCTTTACCGGGCCTCTAGGACTATTCATGATCTGGCCCCTGACAACCTCACCAAGTTCATCAACAAGCTTGCTCTCCTGTACCTTCCTTGCTCCAGTCCCTTTCTCAGTTCCTTAAGCACCCCTGGGGAGGTTGTGTCACAGGGCCTTGCCACTGGCCATTTCTTCCACCAGGAACACACTTCCAAGAACATATCTCTAACACCCTATTACCCTGTGTCACACTACTTTCTTCCATTTTCCTTCATATCACTTATCATTCTGAATTACATTGTTTACTTATATATTTATTATTAGTTTCCCTGTAAAGTGTTTCTGGTGGCCTATGGTATAGACTGGCAGGGAGAGAACACACATGCACAGTGGAGTCAGGTTAAGTTTCAAATTCCATCATCTTGGAGCAGAAATGGCCACCCAGGGAGGGAGCAGATGAGGGGTCCAGCAGCTTTCAGTGACATGCTCCCTGCAGGTATGGAGAGCATGGAGCTCCATACTCTTGAGCCGAGAGGCTCAGTGCTTGCTGCTCTCCACTCTTTTACACTCAGAGCTTCTCTCACTATTCGAGAGGCATCTGTAGTTCTAGGAACCATTTACAAAGTCAGGATCTCCAGATCCTTCAGATGGGCTCATTTTTGGCAGGACTGCATGTGCATTGGGGTAGAGAGAGAGGAGACTCAAATTTCTATCTCCAACTTCTCTTCTCAACATCTGGAAAGTGCATTTTCCTCACCTCCTCCACCTGAAAGATAAGGTCCAGAAGAGACAAGGACTCGGTCTAAATTGTTATTCCCAGTGTCTCCAAAAGACTCTCCCTAAACCAGGGTCACGTGCTAAGTAGGTGTGCAGTCAATTCTCACTAAATGAATTGAAAATTGGTAAAGATACTCACAAATGAAGTCCACTAAATCAGACAATTTACTCTGGCCTTCCCTTCAGTTAGGTTAATTTAGTAAGATTTATAATAAGTGGCTTCTCCCATCCTCTGAGTAAACCCCATAATAATTCCTAACTCATTGATCGATTTACTTTGTGCCTGAAGTCACCACAGATTTGCAAGAACTTCAAAATAATTGAGGAATTGGGGGTGAGGAGAAAAGAGGGATGAGAATATAATGAAGTACAGGGGCAATTAGTTTACAGAAATACATATAACATGGACCCACCTGGAGGGCTGGAGGTCATCTGCACACTTGGCTCCAGGCTTCCTAGGAGCCAAAGCGAGTATTATGCATCCAAACACCATTAGCCTGCTCCTTCTTCCCAGCAGGCCCAGCAGGGCCCTCCAGGGTCAGTGCCGTCTGCCCTGCCCGCATATGTGTAGGTATGGCTGTCTGTATTCCTCTTAGCTGGCAATCATTACACACTTTTTTCTTTTTCAAAAAGGGGAAGGGGCTTATAATTTTCTCAGGGGAAGGGGCTTATTGTTTTCTCATTTATCTTTTCTCTTCACCCTAAAGTCCTCAATTTCAAGCCTACTGTCTTTTACATGTTTGTGGAGGTTCCTACCAGTCTTTGGTAATGTGCCATACAGGACCATGTGCCAACCAGTCAACGATGTCCACCTGTTTGTTTTAATGTTTTTAAGAGCAAGACTAACTTCCTTACTAAAGATGAAGGCCTAACCTAGCTTCTGAACTTTTAAGACAGAAGTGTTTTTAATGAATCGGTCCACTCAGTTATTCCATTTACCATGATGCATTCTGTGGTTACCCAGTGGTTCTCCTGGACCCACCCTCAGTGGAGCGTATAAGCCACATAGAAGACTCAGGATGGGACAGAGGCACAGCGGGGGCTGAGAAGAAGCAGGTACTCACGTTGGAGCAGCACGGATATTAAATAAGGATTGTGAGTCCCAGCCTAATTGCGGAGTGATGGCCCTGCTAAGCAGGCCCAGGGTCTGAAACAGGACTCAGTGCAATCTTGAAATCATGTAATTTTTCGCCTCAATGAGCATGCAAATGTATTAGGGGGAGAAAGGAAGAAAGGGGTCTTGATTCAAAGACTTCTGAAAATGACAAGGATGAATGATAAAGGGGCTTAGATTACAGACACAATGAGGTAGCACCCATCCCCCCTCCCCTTGCTCAGCACCTTGAAGAGGGTAAGACCCCCAGGGTGGGACAGCTTGTGCCTGGCCTAAGAAAGCCAATCATGCCTGGGAATTCAGGATTCCTTGGGGAGCTGCCTTCTAAAGCCACTTATCATCCTCCTGCTGCACTAAGCACTGTTCTGGGACAGACAGAGGGACTGCCAGTTGAGTAGCAATGAGGAAAGAGGAAGGAGCAACAGGAGAACAGAGGCCAGCCCTCTGCCTTAAAGGAGTCATGATGGACAGGGAAGACGAAGCATTTAGAGCTGAACCCACGCAAATCTGCATCACCTATGTCTCATCATCTCAGAGAACAAGCAGGGTGTACCCCGGAATTTTCCAGAGCCATGGGCTATCTCTAGATAATTCAGATATGTCCTAACCATACAATTAGAAGAGCCAGTAGTCTTAAAGGAACCAGTCTAAACCAGAAGGGGAAAAATATTTGAAGAAATTTTTGACAATGTCATAAGAGTCAGAAAAGACAATAATCAGAGTAATTCTTTAATTTTCTAGAATATGCTGTTTGGATCCATGGAAGGATGGGGAACTGCCCATGTTTCTCACCAACATCTGCTCCAATCCTTGCATACTCCTGATGAGCCAGAAAGTGCCTTCTGTACGTGGGCTGCCCCATCTGAAAAAGCAACATGCTCAACCTAGGGATGAAATGAAGAGGCTTCTGGCATGGTGCCTGCACAGGGTGGTGTCCACAGCACTTGTTCCCTTAATTCCAGAAAACTGGTTCATGCATAACTTCAAGAACTGGAAAATGCAATCTCTGGATCTCCAACTTAACATCAATAAGGTATATATACATTCCTAGGACTAGAGTGACAAGTGCACAATAGTGCATCGTCCAAAATCCTGTAGGAAGTAGAGGCCCTGGTTTCAACATGGGGAAGAAAGGCAAGGAAGGGTGATGTCCGATGTGACAAGGGTATCTTTACCATTCTGGCATAGAAATTTTATCTCCCTATTCTACAGGAGTTAAGACTTTGATGACAACATACTCATGAAGAATTTAGATTATAGGAAGGGGGGAAAGCAGCATATTCCCAAGAAAGAGCATGCCTCTCCTCTTTCCCATATTCTTTAATTCCAAAGTAATCCCATTTTAATTACATTTATAAATTCAAAATGGTTAATGTAGTACCATATTAGATACTCACACCCACCTTAAAACTGCACTTTAATTTCCAACTCAATTGCACATATAAATTTGAAAACTGAATACTGGGCAGATGAGAACAATTTCACAGCCTCCCTCACATGAGCCACTTTGAAAACCGCAGTCGCACTTTACTTCCTTCAATTGCATGTATAAATTTTTTAAAAGTTAATGCCATACTGTAGAGAAGAGCTTTAATTGAGTGTTAACGAGCTGCCAGATCAGCTTCTAGCCAGCCCCATTACACAGCGGGGAGCCGCAGAGGGGTCCCCAGAATACAGAACTAAAAGCATCTAAATAAACCATATGCACCAGCCACCTTCCCATGCAACCTACGCTGGCACTTGGCCCTGGATTTCAGATCCTCTCCCCTAGGCTTGGTCTCTTCTCTGAAAGGAAATTGAGTCAGGCCCACACAAGAACACATCAGCCCTCACAAGGGAGGGCAGCTCTGGGGCACCTGGGAATTTGACGCCATTTTATTAGGTGACTGTGGCACTTGCGGCTCTGTTCAATTCTGGAACATAAGGGCCAGAAAGACCCTAAGAAGCCTTCCAGGCCTACTGCCCTACTTTGTACATGAAGAAATAAGAAACATTTTACACAAGCGTTTGAATGACTTGAGCAAGGTCACACAGGGAGTTAGTTGTCAGAATCGGAAATTGATCTCATGGTTTTTTCAACTTGTAATCCACTGCGACACTAAGGCACTTTTAAATTTTGGTTTTTATTTTAACAAAAGAATGCACACAAACATTATTTTAAAACACAAAAAGGCCTATGAGGCAAATGAGCAGCCCTCTGCCCCTGCCTCCTCATCGCTGATCCTCACTCTCCAGAGGCATCCACCTTCAGCCGCTGGAGGCCTCCATTCCCCAGCTCCAGATGGGGCCACTTGCTTCTGGAACCTGCCGCACAGCTGTAAGTCTCACCCACTTCCTTTTGGAAATTTCTGTCACCTCCATCCAACAGTCTTCTAAACCCTAGGTCTTCGTCTAAAGATATTATTCTAGCTTCCAAGCTTCTGGTGATGAGAGCAGGCCCACTCTGACTCCTCCCACGCAGTCTGCCATCCTGTTGTCCACAGCTGCTGTCTTCTCAGGAAGTCTTTGGGAGATTCTCCCTATCACTAGTATTTGAACATTGACAGTGACAGGTTTGGTGGTAGGAGCTTTTGTATGTACTGTATTGGGCAATTGTTTAGTCCTTCCAATATGGAATCTCATTGCCTTCTGTTCTGGGATATTCCAGGAAATATTTCTTTGGAAAATATCTTCTCTCTGTGTAACTCCCATTAATTAAAGGATGGGTTTTCCAGATTGATCCACATCTTTTCTATATCTGAACTACTAGATATTTTGTTCTGCTTCATCAACTTTATCTTCAAACTCCTCCCCTGGATTTTAAAATTCCTTTTATCATATGTTCAATTGTTAAGGGCAATCCCTTCTTTTTTGATTGTTTTTTCATAGCACCCTGTTCTTCTTTCAGGGATGCAAACATTTTATTCTGAGATCAATGGGAGGACTTTTAAAGTTTTCTTCTGTTTCTTTCTTCTTTGTATTTTTTTTTCCCAGTTCATTTTTTAAATCGCGTTTGCCTTGGTCTCTGTTTTCCATATTAGAGGCTTTAGTCATGTGTCTTGTGCTCCTTGGCTCTCCATTCATATGTAAGAGAACAACACCAAAAAACTAAATGGAGATTTTGTGTGCCTGAGCTGGACTTGCATGGTGACCATAGGGGCTATGCACAGATTGTGGTACTCCTCCTTCTGGGTATGTGATAGGACTTGTGACTTTTGAAATCAGCTGTAGCCATGTGACTTATTTTGACCAATGGCATGTGAGCAGAGTGGCATGTCCTCTTTGCCTCTGCCAGGGCAAGCAGCAGACCTCCAGATGGTGGCTGCAGCAGCTTTCATCTTGATGTGAGGATGACTCATAGCACAACCCCTAAGCAATCCACAAGAAACAGTTAATGTGATTACGAAATAAACTTTGTTAACCAAAACCACACTAAGATACCACCTTACACCAGTTAGAATGGCAAAAATTGACAAGGCAAGAAACAACAATTGCTGGAGAGGATGTGGAGAAAGGGGATCCCTCCTACATTGTTGGTGGGAATGCAAGTTGGTACAGCCACTCTGGAAAACAGTGTGGAGGTCCCTTAAAAAGTTAAAAATTGAGCTAGCCTATGACCCAGCCATTGCACTACTAGGTATTTACCCCAAAGACACAGACGTAGTGAAGAGAAGGGCCATATGCACCCCAAGGTTCACAGCAGCATTGTCCACAATAGCTAAATCATGGAAGGAACCGAGATGCCCTTCAACAGATGACTGGATTAAAAAGTTGTGGTCCATATATACAATGGAATATTACTCAGCTATCAGAAAGAACAAGTTCTCAACATTTGCTGCAACATGGATGGCACTGGAGGAGATAATGCTAAGTGAAATAAGTCAAGCAGAGAAAGACAATTATCATATGATTTCTCTCATCTATGGAACATAAGAACTAGAAAGATCGGTAGGGGAAGAAAGGGATAAAGAAAGGGGGTAATCAGAAAGGAGAATGAAGCATGAGAGACTATGGACTCTGAGAAACAAACTGAGGGCTTCAGAGGGGAGGGGGGTGGTGGAATGAGATAGACTGGTGATGGGTAGTAAGGAAGGCACGTATTGCATGGTGCACTGGGTGTTATACACAACTAATGAATCATCAAACTTTACATCAGAAATCAGGGATGTACTGTATGGTGACTAACATAATATAATAAAAAAACATAAAAAAAAAAAGAAATAAACTTTGTTAATATAAGCTACTGAGATTCTTTGGGACTGCAAGCTGGTGCAGCCACTCTGGGAAACAGTATGGAGGTTCCTCAAAAAGTTGAAAATAGAGCCACCCTATGGCCCAACCATTGCACTACTGGGTATTTACCCCAAAGATACAAATATAGTGATCTGAAGGGGCACCTCCACCCCAGTGTTCATAGCAGCAATATCCACAATAGCCAAACTATGGAAAGAGCCCAGATGTCCATTGACAGATGAATAGATAAAGAAGATGTGGTATATATGTACAATGGAATACTACTCGGCCACCAAAAAATTAAATCTTCCCATTTGCAATGATGTGGATGGAACTAGAGGGTATTATGCTAAGCGAAATAAGTCAATCAGAGAAAGACAAGTATCATATGACCTCACTCATATGTGGAATTTAAGAAACAAAACAACCGATCATAGGGGAAGAGAGGAAAAAATAAAACAAGATGAAATCAGAGAGGGAGACAAACCATAAGAGACTCTTAACCATCGGAAACGAACTGAGGGTTGCTAGAGGTGTGGGGGGTGGGGGATGGGGTAACTGGGTGATGGACATTAAAGAGGGCACATGATGGAATGGGCACTGATCTCTACCTCTGAAAATAATAATACAGTATATGTTAAAAATTAAAAAAAAAAAGCCACCGAGATTCTAGAATTGCTTGTTATTATAGCATAACCTATACTATTCTGAAGGTACAGAAATCAGCACATGGAGTGGTCTGCCAGTGGGCAATAAGCAAATTTATCAGGGGCTAGAGGCATGGTGATCCACATTAGACAATGGGAAACATTTGGCAGAACTTTCACTGGAGATAACCTTGAGAAACAGAAAATAACTGTGATGATTAATTTTATGGCCACAGAGTGCCAGATATTTGGTTAAACACTATCTGGGTGTGTCTGTGAGGGTGTTTCTGGATGAGATTCACATTTGAATTGGTAGACCAAATGAAGCAGATTGCATTCCCTAAAGTGGGTAGGCCTCATCCAATCTGTTGAAGCCCTGAATAGAACAAAAGACTGAATAAGAAAGCATTCTTTCTCTGGGCCTGACTGTATTAGAGCTGGGACATAGGTCTTCTGCCTTCAGACTTGGATTTGGACTAGAACTTACATCATTGGCTCTCTTGATTCTCAGCCCTCCAGACTCCCTTTCTAGCTGATAGATAGATGATGATAGATAGATGATGATAGATAGATAGATAGATAGATAGATAGATAGATAGATAGATAGATAGATGATAGATCGATAGATAGATCGATAGATGATAGATAGATACTACAGATAGATACATGTTAAATATAGATACATAGACAGAGACATTAGAGAGAGAGAGACACCTATTGGTTTGGTTTCCCTGGTGAATCCTAATACAATAACCTGTGTACTTGTAGCACTAGGGAACCAGTGCATTAGGAATGCGCGTTTGTTGATGTTAGCTGTATTTGGCATAAAGATAAATATAAAAGACTGTAATAAGCTTAGAAAAGAACTGTGGATATCCAAGTAGGAATGCAGAGCAACAGAGTCAATAATTTGGGGACTTGCATGGTTGGAAGAGATAGCTGCTTCTCAAACCCAAATAGTAATAGAAAAACTACGAAGGCCCATGAGAAGAAAAAGTGTTTAAAGATGATTAAAAATCAGCCTTAAAGTAAGAACCACAAAAGCACGGCCACCATACCCAGTGCTAAAACTCCTGAATGGACTGAGATACTCATTTAAAAATAAAGATATGGCATCCAGAAAGTCCTTTCAAATGAAAATATGATTTAAGGAAGAGGTTAAAGCTGCGGCTCTCTCACCAAAGCCTGATCAGATTCTTTCAAAGGACCTGTAATTAAATTTAGAAAGAGACACAAGAACCAGTGAGCAAATAAATATAGCACATTTAAGAAGTTTTTCTATAAAAGAACTGTGTGTGGCTATTCGTTCATGGAGCTGACTATAATCAAATAAATAATAAGCTAACTATGTTTTGGAGAGTTTTATATTGTCAAAAGAACTATCAGCTTGGACTGAGACTCCTCAAAACTTAAAATGACCCCTGAGCTCCCATTATCTACGGATTGGAAGTAGGATAAAAGCCTGCTCAGTTCCAAAGGAAGGCATATTCCCCAACATCTACCTCAAATGAGGCAATGGAGGATAATGAAAAAGAAAGAACATTGAAAAAGGCAGAGCAAGGAACAACAGAACACAATAGGCAAGGAACAAGAGCAGGAAAATGAATCAAGGTATAATCAAGAACATTTTCCCTTCTTAGACCAGGGGACTCTAAACATGACTGCCCAGTGGGATTCACCACAATCCACTATATGACTGCCCTCCTTCTCCTTTCTAAATAAGAGTGCTTATTGGAGTTGTTCTGTCCTGTTCCATGAGTCTATATTGGGAAGATGGAGGGAGGGTAAACAACTTATTTATTTTATTACTTTTTTTTTTATTGGGGGGGGTGTCTAATTGCTGGTTCCCCAGATTGCTAGGAGCCACTTATGGACCTAAAGTAGAGACTCCCTAGCACCATCCCTTCAAGAGACTAGTAGCGTGTACCTCTGTTTTAGAGGTTGAGCTTTATGAGACAGTAGAAAGGTCTACCTTCAGGAGAAATAAGTATGCTTTGCATGTGGAAAGAAGAGTACATAGAACATTTAGGGACCAGATGGGAAGACTGTTGTCCAAGTTATTCACAAATATTCTGGTTCTTCTTCCGGGCACGTGATAAAGTTTCACTCCCTCGCCAACTTTAAAGTTAGACAGGCATATGACTTGTCTGGCCAATGAAAAGTGTGTGGGAATGATATGTGTCACTTCCAGAGGGAACTTTAGGGATCAGCACAGAATCCACAGCACTATTTCCTTCCACCAAGATAGTGGCCAACGTACCTGATAAGAGCTATTCCACTGAGTGCCAGGATGAGGACAACTCAGAGCAGAATTCTTGGCCAGCCAGGGATGGACATGCAGCTCAAGTGGGCTTGACTTTGATTAGGCTATGCTCAATATCTGAAAATCTTGTATTAAATGCCAGTCAGTTTTCCCATAAAGGAATCATCTGGTGTCCTGCTAGAAAGAATGGTTGCCTGGTTTGGGAGGAGAGTGAGAGAAAGGGACTGGAAGCCTTGCTGTTTAGTACACAAACTTTCACTAAGCCCTGCTTTATTTTCAGAACAATGTCTCACCTCATCCTCCTCTGTGCATACCTCCCAGCTTCTGCTGGGATGGGGAGAGCAGTCACACAGCTACACAGGCTGAGGGAGTTAATGTGGGTCTACTGCTTTTTAGCAATCCGACCTCTTCCCAGCCACAGAGGTAGCGAGGGCATCCAAATCCAAGGCCCAAGACTTTTGAGTTTGTCGTTGTTTGCTGACGACACACCCACATGCGCACAAACAGGTACACAGGAGCTTATCCATTTTAAGGTAGTTTCTTTCTTTCATCTACTTTCCAGCTCCTAATACATAAATCATCTCTCACATGCTATTGTCTCCTTTCTTAATCTCTTTGTATTTACTGATGTTTCTTTTTATTTTTTTTAATCCTTTACTACCATTTTAGTGAATTTAGAAGAGTCAAGATGAAATCATATGTTCACACCACCAAGTGTAACCAAAAATCCTCAACCAGTTACTAACCCCACTTAAAATTCACAGCATTCTTTGCTGCCATGAGGGAATTAGCCTTATTTATCAGTCAATACTTTTTTAGAAGTATTGACTGAAAAATTCACATACCATATGGAAAATACCATCATAGGAACAAAAAAAGAAAAGAAAAGCTATTTTTTTATTATTATTTAGTGTTTCCTCTCTCTTTCTGTCTTTTTTCTTTCTCCTGAGTTCTCACTCTTTCTCCTAGAGTGTAGGAATTATGTATCATTCATCTTTGTAGCTCCAGAACCATCTCCATGATGATGACTTAATAATGAACAAATGTTTGTACAATATCTATGACACATTACCACCCTCAAAGAACCTCGAGTTCATCTTAAGAATAGATATGTTAGTAGATAGACAGATACAGATAGATAAGGCAAGGTGTAAAATTTAAAGGGATTAAATACAAATGAAGTCAAGCTGATTTTTTTTCAATAGTCAAAGTTTTTCAAAACAAAAACCAAGGCTCAGCAAGATTAAGCAAATTGTTCAGCATCACAAAGTATTATAATTACTATCCTTTTGTGCATGTACACCCAAACTTGATCTGAAAAGATTTTAAATAGGCTAGACCCCAGTTAGCTCCTGGCATAAACAGAGCTTTTGACACCCAGGCCAGTACTTTACTCTCACACAGCACTTCTGGGAGCCTAAGATTCAGGGAGGAGGTGAGTTTTCAACAGAAACCTGAGTGACCCCGAGAGCGCATCACCACTCCCAAAGCAGCTCTGAGGGAGGGTCCTCATTATTAAGTATTCCCAGGAGAGTGCGTTTATGTTAGAAAGAGTATGAGCCTTTATAGGTCCATGACAGTCATTCTGTCCACCAAGCCCTGCCATAGGCTCTTCTAAATTCCCAAAACCCCAGATAAAAGTGAAGTCCCTGTGTCCTCTGTGTGGCAGGGCAGTGGGCGGGCGGGGGGGGGGGGGGGGGGGGGAGGGGAGCTCAAACGGGAAAACCTGGATGATTTAATCTGAGGCAGCGCCCTCTCCAGGCCATCATTTCCACATACTTTGACTCAGTAAGTCTGACCCTCCTGGCAACCCCGGTAAACAAATGAAGAGCCTAAGACTTGCTCAAGGTCAAGCATCCCAAATTCCAACCCAGACACTTGACCCCAGGTCCATTGCTTCTCTCACTAGTGTTTGCTGCCTCCACATACTTCATTTGAAATTATGGTATCTGCTTTCTCTGGCATCATTTTCTCTTCCATGGTCCCCCTACTCTTGCCCTACTAGGGGCAAGAACCAAGGAGTGATGAGATGGCCCAAAGGTGGTAAGAGAAAGGACCAGAAGCATTGCAGCTCCTGAATGGCTGAAACATGCTTAACCTTAAAGCCCAACTCTGAACAAAGTCAAAACAACCGATCAGATCAGAGAGATGCTCTGACAACTGAAGTGTTGTCAGGAAAATGGCACAGAGCCAGGGCCCATTGAGGATGTCTCTTGTATAAGATAAAAGGGGGAAATACATTGAGGACAGCAGAGCTTCATGCAGATGTCTGTAGATGAGAGAGCAGGAAATAAAGGGGAGATAATGGACAGAGAGAAGGGAAGCAAATCGGGAACCCTGCTCTGCAGAGGAAACAGCCACACTGGGCTTACCGCAATAATTCCCTGGAGAGCATCAGAAGAGTTGTGCAGAGGCTGGTCTGTGAACTCCCACTCAGATGGTTCCAGTGTATGAGGACAGGAAGCAGCCTTTAAACCCTGCCTGAACTCACAGATGGGAGTGGGAGGTTTGAGTCAGAGAGGCTGGCAAGGAGCTGCGATGCAACAAAATCACAGTCTTCAAATCAGGTTGAAAATCTCCACTCCAGTGGTCTGATTACCAAGACTTTGATGGCTCATGTACAGTTTTTAAAGTCCCAAGAGTTCAGGCTCCCACTTCTAATCCTGGTTGGAACTAGCCATTGAAGGCAGATGTGTGAATCAGGCAGGGAAATCAAAGCAAACTTGTACAAAATGAGAAGTCAGGAAAGTAGGAGGCAAGAATGCAGCTCTGGAGACTTCCTCTCCAGAGCCTCGCCCTGTCTCTTTGCTGTGGCTCAGAAGTTCTCACAGTTTCACTCCCCTCCCCCCGCCGTTGTGTTATTACTTTGTTTACTTGTTTACTTATTTATTTTATTGAAGTATAGCTAACATACAGCGTTAAAGTAATTTCAGGTGTACCATGTAATGATTCAACAATTCTATACATTCCTCAATGCTCCTCAAGATAAGTGTACTACTAATCCTCTTTATCTATTTCACCCATCCCCCACCCATCCACCTCTCGTCTGGTAACCACTAGTTTGTTCTCTGTATTTAAGAGTCTGCTTTTTTGTTTGTCTCTTTTTTTGTTTGTTCATGTGTTTTGTTTCTTAAATTCCACATATGAGTGAAATCATATGGTACTTGTCTCTCTCTGACTTATTTCATCTAGAGTTATGCCCTCTAGGTCCAAGATCTCGTTCTTTTTTATGGCCAAGCAATATTCCATTGTATATATACCACATCTTCTTTATCCATTCATCTATCAATGGACATTTGGGTTTCTTCCACATCTTAGCTATTATAAACAAGGCTGAAAATAACATAGGGTGTACAGTTTCATTTTAAAATCCTCTAACCAAATTACTACCCAAACTTGTTTTTAGAGAGTCTTGAACATCCTGATTATTCTAAATCAATGGGTGCATCAGATAATTTCAGTCAATGCAAGTTAGTATTAAAGGCATAAGATAAAACCAACAGGAAAGAAGTGAGGAACCCTTTATAGATAGAAGGAGATCCTATGGATGAAGACCATTGAATAACATTTACTGGATATTTACTCCATTCCAGACAGCAGTGTAAGCTGCTTTATAAGCATTATCCTGTTTAATCCCCATGAGAACACTCTGAAGAAGGTATTCACAGATGAGAAAGCTGAGGCTCAGAGCAGTTCAGTGGCTAAGCAAGATAACAGTTGTAGCAAAACTAGCATTTGAGCCCAATTTGCTCTGATTCCAAATCTTATATTATCTCCCCTACACCATGCAAGAAAGGATACACCATGTTCTGCAACTCCAAACCACATCCACAGCAAACAAACTACTTCATCTCACTGTCTCCCATGATAAGAGTTTAAACTGGAGAAATCCTAAAACACTGTACCCCCAGGATGCTACCCCATGTCAACTCTTTTTGCCATTTCGTTGTTATAAATTTAGGACGGGCAAAATGTTGGGCAGAAAGGTCTCTCTCCCTCTACCACCGTAGGAACAAGAAAAAGTAGAAGCTAATTTTTTTTTATTTAGGATTCTCTCTCTCTCTCTCTCTCTCTCTCTCTCTCTCTCTCCCCCTCCATCCCTCCCTCCTTCCCTTCTTCTCTCCCTCCCTTCCTCATATGGTGGGTGAAGTCACTCAGTTTTTGCCAACTCATTTCCCCCACCCCCACCCCCAGCTCCAACAGTCTCTTTTGCCTTCTGATCTTCAGCAATGTATTCATGTATTCATTTAAAAGTTCTGTCTGTGCTGAAGCCGGTGCTGCTTGTAATTGCTGGCGGCCAAAAGCTGTTCTGTTTTTTCTGGCTGAGTGTACCAGGCAATCATCAGCTGTAATTATTTCGAGTCTTGTTACAGATGGAACTTCGAGGTTTTCAGTCTTAAACAGAATTCATTATTCAAATGTCTCCAGAGCTGACAGCGAGGGGCAGGGGGCAAGCCTCCTATGAGTCCAGGAAACCACAGAAAGTTCAGGAGAAGGGGTCTGGCCAGGTCTCAGACACTGTGAGGACTAAATGTGTCCTTTAGCCCCAAATCTGGAAGCCTGAGCCCCTAGGTGCTCATGCCATCATCTCACCTTTGGGACTCCAGTTTGGTCCTGTTAATTCTTCTATTTCTTTACTACAACCTTTTCCTGGGACCCAAATGGAACCTCACACCCTTCTCCAAATCCAGAATACGACTGTGTTAGGTGCGTGTTTAGCTCCACGTAGTGCAATCATTGAGTGTCTCTCTCTTTCAGAACCTTCTTTGAATTAACAGTGAGTTTCTTGGAAACAGAACTCTTCTGAGAAACAGGGCAATTTCAAAGCTCTGAGGGAGAGAAGCAGTTCCAATGACATCAACTCCACTGGCACCAGACTCCAGTTCACTTTAGAAACTTTTATTTGCATTCTGCTGGCTTCTGGGAGCTTCATGAGCGGGTAGGTCAGGTGCTCCCGCAACCATCCAAGGAGCACCCCCAGCCCTAGCCAGAAGGAGCCTCCAGAGGGCAGAAGTGGCAGGAGGAAAGACCAAGGTTCCAACTCTCAGGACCTCTTTGAGGACCACATTTGCATGGAGAGCAACTATAGGGCCATGCTGTAGAGGAGAATTTGGAAACAACAGTTATTGAGAGACTGGGCCGTTTGTCATAATGGCTCCATCAACACATCTCTCCACCCCCGTTCCCAAATGACAGGGAACATCATGCTCTCAATCTCTCCCTATCTCCTATCCCAGAGGGAAGGGCGAAGTGCCCAACGTGGCTCCAAAGGATAAGAAACCCGGTGCTCTTGCAGAGGATAACATCTCTGATTCAAGAAATAACTGCATCCCAGATACTTCTTAAACCACTCTCGGCAATTTCAAACTTATCTTCAGTCTGCTGTTCAGCTCCTGCTGTGTCCTGGTTTCAGTCTCTTGCCATTCTGCCTTGCAATCCCAATTGTGGGATACAGATTCTTGCTCATATAATTATAGCACTCTCTCTCTCAAACACACACACACACACACACACACATTTTCTTCCTTCCCATCCTTCCCTTCCAGCCTCCCCCTCTTGCTCCATTTCTCTCGGTTTCCCCTTTCTCCCTCCTGCCTTTCCCACCCTTTCTGCCTTCCTTCTTTTTCCCTCCCATTTTCTTGCTATTCTCATTTTTCCACACTCCCTCATACACCTTCTTCCCCTTCCTCACACACGTATTCACACCTTCCTGTCTAGCCACATCCCTTCCTCTCAGGGTCACGCAGGTCCTAAGAGTGGCACTCATTGACTGAGGCCTCCAGAGTGGCAGGCAGGATGGGACTAAGGCAGGAGGAAGAAACAGCAGGGAGCTGCAGAAACAGATGGCAAGTCAGCTCTGGCTGCACAGAAGCGGAGGCAGCCCCCACTTCTAGCCCCCCGCCAAAAGGTACCTCCCTCTGGGTGACGTCTGCACCAGTCCATCATGCTCCACTCCTTAGGTGGCTCCAATCTGCCACCACAACAAGCCTCCACCTATTCCACCTGGCGAGTATTCATGAGGGGCCTACTATGTGCTTAGGTTTGCCAGGGGAGCAAACAGGCAAGAAAAGGAGTGAAGAGGTCAGAAGCCCCTCCAGGTGGTTGATCCACAGCCTACATGGGAAATCTACAATTACATAGACAGCTCTCCAGCAGGTTTATGTTTTATATGCTTCAACCAAGGAGCAAGGCACACAGACGCCTGTTATCTCAGTTATAAGTAAAATCACATGACTAGAGCTTGTGATTTTCTGTGTTTTGTGTCCTCTTATTGTGTGGGTTGTAAGTAGGGAAAGTTTGATAGTAGATGGCACCTATGAAAGTAGCTCTATGATCATCAGAGGGAAAGGGAACTAATATCTATAGATAATTTTCTATGTGTCAAGCATGATGATAAAAATATTACACATACAATCTATGTAATCTTTATAGCAATACTGTTAAATAAATATCCCTATTTAACCCATGAAAAAATGGAGTCTGAAGTTACTACATGACTTGCTGGCAAGTGGTGGAGGAGAACTTGACCTCAGGTCTTACTGAGGCCAATCTAGACTACTGGATGGATCTAGACTACTAGATAGCTACATGCCAACTTGTAACATACTGCCTGGCCTTGGGCTGAAAGTCTGCTGCACAACGTGGCTTGGTCCCTGCTCATAAGAGGCACACGGTTGTGTCGGAATGGTAGCAAATAAATGAAATAACTGAGCACTTGTGCATGAACATATACAATTAAATCCCAAGGCAAATAATCTGCACCACAGAGATCGAAGAATTCTGTGCCCTGGACTGGTCAACGAGGCTTCCTATGTGAGAACGGACCATCGCTGAACCCTGAATATGGGTAGGTGAAAGAAGAAGCAACAAACGCCCTAGCAAGGAAAGCAGCATGAGCCAGGGCTGACTGGGAATAGTGCTGTGTGCACGGCAGAGAGTGAGCCTCACGTAGTGGAGAAGATGGGCCACACGCTGGGAAAAGTAGCAGGCACAATGCCGCAGATATCTGGGCGACCGGGTCCTAGCACTCCAGGCCGGTGACAGAGACTGCATTTACTGAGAAGCAGCAAGGACTGCTCCTAAGTAGAGTAATCCCATATGGCAATAAACTCCTTTTCAGGAAGATTAAACAGGTAGTGGGTAGAGAGATTAGCAGGAAAGAGAATTGTCAAGAGACAATTGCAATCATCCAGGTATGAAGTAATGAGAGCTGAAACTGACATGGTAGAAGTAGATGTAAAAAGAAGATGATGGATACAAAACAAGCTTTAGAAAACAATAGGACTTGAGGATTTTAAGCGATGAAGGAGCGAAGAGAAATATGACTGGACAGTAAGGCAAATAAGGGGAATTGCTAATGGAGCAAGGTGTCAGAGAGAATACGGTCGGTGGGCAGGAGGACAGTGGTGAATATAGACATTGATTTGCCCAGAGTTTGTGGAACACTTCACTTGCCACAAAGGACTGTCCTCAGCATCTAGCTGGAGAGTTAAAATATATAGATATGAAAACAACCAGAACACAAACTACATATGGAACAGATGAACAAATGGAAGATGCCGGAGTGTCAACTCTATACATAAATACTAGAATTGCATTCATAAGGGAGCAGGGGCAGGCTCAGTAACTTTTCATGCATTTAAGAATGAAAGAATAAATTGAACAAATTTTGAGCAACGTTCGGTTCTCCTCTCCTTGTTTCTCTTAATGCCTCCCTCCCTCCCCTTTCCTTCCTCCTTTCCCTCCACCCCCACCTCAACCCTGCTTCTTTTCCTCTCTCTGCCTCCCTCATGAATTTTCATGCTCACACCACCAGGAAATCTGACAGCAGGCCTCAATGACCTTTGATGGGCTCTACTTCTTTCTATTCCTACCACACCCAATGTTCACAGAATTTTTTTAACTAGTTGGGTAGCAATTCTGATTGGGGGGCTGCAGGCAGATGTTTCTCCTTTCTGAGCCATGGGTGGACTGATGAAGGGAAGACGGCCAGAGGACAGACACACATAGTAGTGACTACCACTAAATCAAACACAGCTTAGTGAGCTTTCTGGTATCTGCCTCAGGAATCCTAACAAGTCAAATCCACACTGAGAGCTGGGCAGGTGGGAGGCCATGGGCAAGAAGCAGCCAGCTCCTGGAGAGGTACCCAAATGGCAACATCAGACCAAGTTTAGGCAAACAATCATAAGGAAGAATCCAAGACAAAAAACATGGGGAATGGAAGATGAGGGAAAGCCAGTGATTGGGAAATCAGAGCTGACCACACTGGGAAGCCCAGAGAAGGTGGGTGTTAGGGTTAGGCCAGGGTTAGGGTTACTGGAAGTTTGTCCAGTAAGAGCAAGGCCTCATTGCCAGACTGCCCGCCAGAACAGTACTCCAGCTCAGAGAGAAGGACGGCAAAAGGAGGTAGAGCCACCCTCCTAAGAGTGGCCAAAGAGAGTAATAAACTATTATTTTCACAGTGTATTGAACACCTCTCTGATGACAATTCCAGACCCTTTACTATGTCAACTAACCCTAAGTACCAACAATCACAATATCACTATGAAATAATATTATTATCCTCACCTTGCCTAAGAAGAAACCAAGACTCAAAGAAGCTTACATTTTGCCCAAGTCACACATAGCAAGGAGCAGAACTGGGACTCCAACCCAGGTCTATCTTATCCCAAGAATAAGAGTTTTAGAGAAAGAGAAAGGAGAGAAACTACAGGAACTAGTGGGAGACCTTGCTGCTAGAGATGGAAGTAACACACAAAGCCCAGACAGAATCCTAAGTGGCTCCAGGCCAGACCCAGTGCATTTGATTAACAAGACCTAAGATCTTACCTGCTTAAGAGCAGGGCTATACTTGGGCTCTAGGGATTCATCCTGGACCAGACTTTTGCCCAAGATTTTGGAACTACTTTAAAACCACTACTAAAGCCATGGTTTTCCAAGTCCTGCCTATAAGTTATGACCTTAAACGTTTCATCAGCTCAGGTGATTCATTAGCCTCTTTGGACCTCCAGTGAAACAGGGTTAAACAAAGCTATTGAAATTCTCCTCCAGCAATATGGTCCTGTGATCGAAGGGTCCACACTTTGACCTAGAATCAAGAAAAGAAGAATATAGGGGTGGCTCTAAAAGAGCAAAATGGAAAGGAGAAAAGAGGAGCCCTCCTTTGGGAAATCTCACCAGCCACAGATGAATGGTACTGGATAGGACTTTCTCACCATGTGCCTCCCGGGTAGCTCACTGAGACCCCCCTGGAAGAGCATGGGTATTTTACTATGTCTTTTCTTTCCAGTCTAGAGGTATCACCAAATTATCTGGGCCCCTTCCATCTCTGGTATCCTGTGATCCATGGAATCTGTAAGATGCCGCTGCTAACATGTTGGCACGTGATTCCCATGCAAAAGTGCCTTGGACTGTGCAGAGTGAGTAAGTGAGAGGCAGGTGGGTAAGTGACAGAAACACTAAAGAACCAAAGAGGAATTGTGATTTTCTTCTCTCAACAGGACTCAGAGCACCAGATCTAGATCTCTGGCAGTTCTGTAATTCAAAGACGTAAGCAAATTTGATGTGGTGAGCATTGCATAACATACAGAATTATCAAATCACTGTGTTGTACACCTGAGATGAATATAACATTGCATGTCAGCTATACTCCAATAATAAATTTTTTTAAAGTAAAGCAAACCACATTTGCACCTTTCTTTCCTCACATAGTTCAGAAAAAAACAACTGGGTCTAGCAGAATCCTTGCCACTTAGTAATACTGACTTGTCTTATATATGTTTATTTAAAAAAAATTTTTTTAAGCCCTGAAGAAATGCAATTAAAATATTATAATTATTTGTGTTAGAATATTTGCTTTTATCAGCCCCTATTAAAAATATATGCAAATTTGGAGAGGTTTTAGCATCCTAGTGAGCCTTCTGCCTCCCACCAGCCCCAACATATTCACTTTATGGAAATGTGTTGGTTGGATTCCTTTAAAAATTATTGTTATTTGGTTTTAAACTTTTTTTTCCCACTTCCCTCTCAAACTGGCAAAATAATTAATTAGTTTCAGAGGGTTTTTGTCTTTGTGTGTTTTCCTTCCTTTCTAGCCCAGATTGGCAAATCAATAGGGAAGAGTGTGACAGAATAAGAAATGCAAAGAAGCATCATTCTCATATGAATTGCCAGATATTTTGAGATCCCTAGGGCTGGCTAAAGGGGCTAGGCCCAGATTTTCATACTATCTTGGATTAATTTTTAATCGTTTTTCCAAAATCATCAAAGCACTTCATAACATTTTATTTACTCTAAAAATATCCCAAGAAGACAGCCAAAGAGCCAGAACTGTAAACGAGGGAACTAAAGTTCAAAGCAGTCAAACATACGTTCTGCATCCCACTCTCAGTCCAGGACCTACACAGGGACTTGGACACTGGATGCCTGTGATCACTGGTAGAAGCTGCTGCCCCATCTCAGCTATCAAAAATAAAGTGGTTCTATGTTTCTGCCTGAAACTTTCCCTTTATATCACTGGAACGTCCTCTTCTCTGATATCTGATAGCCTTCTTTGGTTAAAAACAACCAAATGACCATTTGTTAACTAAGTTTAAGAGAAGAAAAGTATTTATTGGAAGGATACTGGCATCACTCCCTAAAGTAAGCCTTGGGAAAGCCAGGAAGCCGTAAAATCACTTGAGGCATTTGTCTGCCGTGGCCCCTAGATGGCTCCGCTCTGACCCTCTTTGTCCCTCATCTTCCCCTTGTCTGAAGCAGATTATCTGCTGTAGCTTGACCTGGTTGGGTTGAGTTTATCCCTGTACTCAGCAAAGCAGGGCACTCTGACGGGCAGCCTCACCAAAAGCCCGTGTTATGGAGAAGGGACAGTTCCCCAAAGGAGGGGTTGGTGAGTGTTGTAACCATAAGGAAGGGGTAAAAGATACTGGTCAGATAACCACTGTACCTCTCATCTCACAGATGAGGATCCCTTCATGGTGGTGTCTTGCCCAAGATCACATCACTAGTGACTGGTGAGAAACCCAGCTCTCCTCCCTCCCATCCCATTACTCCTCATCAGTTTACACTAGAGGCAACTCTGTGACTCAGATTCGATAAGTCTTACTCCCAGAGACCATAATCTCTGTGATTCTGTCATGGGAAATGGTGTGTCAAGGAGAGGATAAGGCAGAGAGAGGAATGAGGCATAGAGAAAGGGCATAAGCAAGCTTTTCATATACTCAGATTTTCTATGTCTCGCTTTCACAAACATCACCGCATTCCTGTCAGTTGCTAGTTCTGCAAGGTCTTCATTATTTCTAATTGTCCAAGTTGCTTTGTTTTCCTTGCTGGGAATGGATTTGCCAAGTGCGCTCACAGTCCCAGGCAGTGGAGAGTCAGCATTAATTTTCCCTTCTCATTTATTAGTGGGTCAATTTTTCTCTCTTGAATCTCTTTTGCCCTTAATATAATTTCAACTACAAAAAGACTGCCTGAGTCTCCTCAGGCGGTTTTTCTAGCACTGTGGGAGTGAGGTCTTTCTTCTATTGTGATCTGTCTTTCGCTCCTGGCTTCCCTCTTCTAAGGAAGTACTTTGCGTGTCTGCTGGCCCTCACATTTCCAAGGAGGATATACTCCTCTGCTTGGCAACCTCATCCAACGTCATCTTTTATGAAGTGAGGCTGAAGGGATCATATTCCTGATTTCTTTCTTCACCAAAAAGCAATGGAAATCTTCTGCACTTACAAAGACAAAAAAAAAAAAGTTCTTCAGAAGGCCTTAGGTTGGCCCCCACAGATACAATTTCATTCTCCCTGATGTATCTCAGCTCTTTTCTACAATCTCTGAAGTATGGCTTTAAGGAGTCAAGCCCAAGGGTCCCCTGGAGACTGGATTTCATGGCCCAGGCCTCTCTCCTCCTCTGCTCAACAACTGTTATTTAGTGCTTGCATAAAGCATCACACATTTATGGTTACTGAATCTGTAAATGACTCATGGCAGAGAGACAGAAAAAACAGCGCATGATCAAATTAGTAGCTGACTGACTGAAATTATGAGCAAAACAATCACATACAGTGTAATAGATTAAGAAAGGTGAAGTTACTCCACATGATCAAAAAGAGAGAGAAAGAGAAAAAGAAACCCACTGTGTTGTGTGGGATAAAAAATATGTGTCTTTGAAGCAGCTAATGGGAGGAAGACTTAGACAATAGCATATGATAATCTGACTCTGAGTAAATGGTATTGGTCAGTTGTCTCTTGCTGTGTAACAAACCACCCTCAACTCCAGCAGCATTTTTTGCAGAAACTGACAATCAGATTATAAAATGTATATGGAAATGCCAAACATCTAGAAAATCCAAAACAAAATTTTTAAGAAATAACAAAGTTGGAGTACTCACACTTCGGATTCAAAACTTACTATGAAGCTACAATTATCAAGACACATAGGACAGAAATACAGATCAATGGAACAGAATTAAACAGAAATAAACCTCATGTTTATAAACAACTGATTTTGACAGTGGTGCCAAGGAAATTCATTGGGGAAGGGATAGTCTGTCCAAAAAATGGTGCTGAAACAACTGAAAGTGAAAGAACAGAAAGTTCTTCTGAAGAACTTTTTTTTTTTGTCTTTGTAAGTGCAGAAGATTTCCATTGCTTTTTGGTGAAGAAAGAAATCGGGAATATGATCCCTTCAGCCTCACCTCATAAAAGATGATGTTGGATGAGGTTGCCAAGCAGAGGAGTATATCCTCCTTGGAAATGTGAGGGCCAGCAGACACGCAAAGTACTTCCTTAGAAGAGGGAAGCCAGGAGCGAAAGACAGATCACAATAGAAGAAAGACCTCACTCCCTCCAAACCTCACCTTATACCATACAAAAAAAAAAAAATTAAATCAAATTGCTCTACATCACATGCAGGGGAATAGACTTTCTCTGCACGGTCCAATGGAGATCGAAGAAACACTTAGTTTTCTCCCTCAGAGAGAGAAAAGACTGAGACATAAGACAAGGAAGAATTTTCCAATCAAATAAGGAAATGCTGACAAGGAGTCATACCTAAGATGATTCAAGAATAAGCAGAATACACCTTAGACAATGATATGGCAGAAGGTAATAAAGCTTCATATTCAGAACTAATTAATTGTATTATTGAAATCTCTTATACACTTGCTTCTCTTTTTTCTCCTTGACCTAGCAATCATAAACAAAAGGTATATAGAAATCACTATTTCCTCCCAGAGCTCTATCAATTTTTACATCATAGATTTGGAAGGATTCTTAGTGAGTGTACACATTTAGTACTGCCATATCCTATTGGTGAACTGAACACTGTTTTATTATGTAGTGATCCTCTCCATCCCTAAAAATGCTTTAATCCATTTCATCTAATATTAAGATAGCCACACTAACTTTATTTTGCCTGATTTGTCTTCTTACATCTTTCACTTCTAATCTTTATGTGTTATCTCAGATACAGGCAACTTCCAGCTAAGGTCACAATTTGTTCCTGACAATCAGACATCTAATGTGAAAACTACAATCAGGAGCTTAATCTGCTTTATTTTATTTTTCCAATAAACCACTACACATCAATCAAAACCACTGATCTATTTTCTAACACACAAATGAATACAGTAAAATGCCTATATGTCAGTAACAAACTTGTTAGATCTAACATAGTTAAAATATCCATTCTCAGTCACCAGAAATCAGCATGGTTGTTAGCAAAAGTTTCCTCATTTGCAGTAGTATCTCCTCTATTCAATTATTTTTCTTACTCCTTTTGCTTCCCTTTACACAATTTTCTCAACTTTCCTGTGGACTTGTTTTACAACATTAAGCTAAATATGAAAGGCAGTGTAGAAACATGTTCAGAACAAGTGTACAATGGCAGACAATTGCTCAACTGAGAACGATTCCGAGATGCTTCTAAGCAAAATCCAAGATGAACATCCTCCTTGCTAACACTTGTCAAGATTTTCAAAATCTCTACACATGATTTCCCCAATTGTATTTATAACATAACTTGTTATTTTTCCTGAAATCATTTTGCCAAAAATTGAATTGAATTTGGTGGTTATAAATATAATTTTCCCCATTAAAATACTGGATGAAAAATGTTGCACTAGGAAGTATATGTTCTGTAAAGTTTGGCTAGTAAAAAGAACTTTCTACCAAGAAAATCTGAACCAGAGAAAATTCTGCAGTTGTGCATATATCTGGATATTTCCTAATCCACCCTATCACTATCTGTCTTGTAAATAGTGAGTTTAATCTTTTTATATTTATTGTGATAATGATGTATTTGACCTGTTCCTACCATATAATTTACTTTCTAAATTTATCTCTTTTAAAATCTATTCTTGCCTTTTAAACAGTACTACTGTTTCCCCTAATTAAACAGGAATTGTAGCTTGCTCTTAGGTTCTTTGATCTCCTTCCCAACACTCATCATATTTATATTACTCTAGACTTTTAATTCTGGATCATCATTAATAAATTTCCTTTTTTGGTGTTTTGTTTTGTTTTGTTTTTTACCTTTTCTTCTTTTACATTGGTAAATATTCTGGATTATTCTCTCCTACTATTTAAGTATTTCATCCAAACTGTTTTCAGTGTGGATCTTTGTGTGACAAAGCCTTATATGCCTGAGAATATTTTTATCATACTCCCATATTTGAATAGCAACTTGGCTGCAAATATTCTAGAATAAAGTATTCTTTCAAAACTTTAAAAATACTATTTGAGACTTCTGGTTTTCTCTCAGGAAGTAGAGATTGGGAAAGAATGACAATCCCAACTCTACAATAACATTTTTTTAAAGTGACACAAAGAGCAAGTTCATGATTTTTCTTGAACAGTTGGAGTGTTAAAATCACAGGGCAACCAACAAGCCCAAAATCTAGAGACACGAGCCAACAGGAAAGATGAGACGCAAGAACTGGTTTACCTTGACCAGAGCATCCAAACATAGTAAGGAGAATTCAGCTAGGGGAATTGGCAAATTGGTGGAGGATGAAAGAGACCTAGTGACAGATGATTAAGCTAGCAGGCAGCACAGGAACTGGGGGAGTCCACACACTACTATAGGCTTTTTCTTTACAAACTGTACTGGGTACTCACAAAAAAGATTGGAAGATTTCTGAGTCTCCCTCTGGTGAAGACCTAAAGAAGGGAAAGAACAAACTCTGCAGGAAAGGTTAAAAACTCCACTGGTACCTTTATTCTCTATCTCCTTTCTAGAAATAAAAAGCCTTAACAGGTAAGATAAAAGACAACAAACACTGTCACCCTTGGGGCACTAGTGAAGACCCACTGCAGCTGAGAAAAGGTAGCAGGGGAGAAAACTCCCTTATCCCTAGATGAGGAAAATCATGCTGGGGAAAGGGATCAGCATGGAAAAGGCCACATACCCAAAATGGAAGCTTAGTCAGAACAAAAGAGAATTATCCCCACCTTTGTACCCCTATGGTTAGGCTAACAAACATGGAGTAACAAGTAAATTGCAGGATACATATCTTTTCTTAGGTACAAAGCACAGCGAAGACCTCAAGCCAGAGGATGGATCATATACTGAAATATTCTCTGTCAAACAAGCCCTTACGCTAAACTCAAGGTATTGCTTAGCCATAGCAGAAACAAATCTCAAATCCAGTCCAACTCCTAATCAGATTGACTCAAATTGCTGTACTGAAGTCTTAGCAGAAGGAAAGATATGTCTCTTTTTCAGGCATAGAAAATATTTACCTAAGTCTCTACTGTATTATACAAGATGCATATCTTCCTACAAAAATTACAAAGCATACAACAAGGCAAGTAAAAGCAACCCATCCCCAAGAGAAAAAGTAATCATCAAAACCAAATTCAAATATGATATATGTGTTGAAACCATATGACAGTGAATTTAGAATAAGTATAATTAATATGTTAAGGACGCTAGTAGAGAAGGTAAACCAAAAGCAAGATTTTATGGCTTATATCAGTAGAAATGAAATTATGAGAAATAATAAAATTGAAGTGCTAGAAATGAAAGCACAATAACAGAGATGAAAAAAATGCCTTCAACTGGCTTATCAAAAGATTCAAGAAGCAGAAGAGTCAAAGAATTTGAAAATCTCAAAAAATTAAACTGAACCACAGAGGAAAGAAAGAAAAGAAAGAAAAGGAAAGAAAGAAAGAAAGAAAGAAAGAAAGAAAGAAAGAAAGAAAGAAAGAAAGAGGAAAAAGAAAGGAAGGAAGGAAGGAAGGAAGGAAGAAACTAAAAAGAAATTCCAAGAATTTGGGAACAAATCAAATAGTCTAACAAACAGGGAACTGGATACCAGAAGGAAAAGAGAGAGAGAACAGAGAAAAAAAAAAAAAATTTTTTTTGGAGAAATAATTGTCAAAAAATTTAGAAGACTAATGACAGATACCAAACCACAGATCTAAGAAGCTCAGAGAATACTAAGCAGAATACATACCAAAACAAACAAACAAGTGACAATCATACCTAGTCATAGAATAGTCAAACTGCTGAAAATAAAAGACAAAGAGAAAACCTTGAAAGCAGCCAGAGAAAAAGACACACTACATATAAAGGAACAAAAATGATAATTAAATTATACTTTTTTTTCAAATATCAGGAAAGCTAGAAAGCAGTTGGAGTTAACATTTTCAAAGTGCTGAAGATATCAAACTTCTCAACCAGAGTTCTATACCAAGTGAAAATATCTTTCAGAAATAAATGAGAAATAAAGGATTTCTTAACAAAAACTGAGAAAATTTGCTGCCAGCAGACCTACACTACAGAAAATATTGAAGAAAGTTTTTCAGGCAGAAATTATTATATGAGACAGAAACCTGGATCTACACAAAGAAATAAAGACCTCTGGAAAAGGAGTTAGTGAAGGTAAAATAGAATAAAGCTTTTCCTTATTCTCATCTACTTTAAAAGCTAATTGATGGTCTAAAGCAAAAATAATATCAATGTACTGGGTGCTTATAACATATATAAAAGTAAAATGTAACAATAGCACAAAGAATGGGAAGGAGGTATTGAGAATATGATTGTAAGGTTCTTACCCTACACACAAAGAGGTATCATTTTATTTAAAGGTAGACTCTGATTAGTTAAATTTGCATATTGTAAACTGCTGGGCAATTATTAAAGAAAAATTTTAAGAGGTATAAATAAATCAATAGAGAACACGAGTGGAATAAAAATTGCCCAGTTAACCCATGAATACAGAAAAAGAAGGAAAAAAAGAAATGAAAGACAGATGGAACTACTAGAAAACTGCTAGCAAGGTGGTAAAATTAAATCCAAACATCAATGATTACATTCATTGACATCATATGTGGATAGCATAACATAACAGTTAAAATACAAAAATGATCAGATCAGATTAACAAAAAAGGCAAGGCCTGACAATATGCTATCTACAAGAAACTTACATTAAATATAAAAATAAAAATATGAGACGTATGCTTCCAGGAAGCAGCTGAGCTTGTAAATGTACTTTTCCGTCTTTCTCCCACGAAAGCCCAGATATTATATCTAAATCAAACTTTAGAAAACTCTGAAAGGTGAAGAGAAGGCAGACCAGCTATGTACCTTAGGGCCTAAAGAACAACGCACTGTGGTGAGTTCCCTGTGTTCTCCTTTTGCTTTATATATCCCCCACTTGGAAATGAAGCCAGCAACCGGAAACACCAACAGATGAAGACAAAATAAGCCCCCCAAAAGCCTGCTGTCTCCTAGCCAAAGGACCACGAATGCTCAGTCAAGAAAGAGAATACTTTTTGATGACAAGCACTCTATTGCAAGCAAACATTATAGAAAAGGTTGTGACTGTGCCCACACCTAGGCCAGCAAAAATCAAGTGGGGAGCTTGGACTTCTACCTTCGCCATGCTGTACAAAGGCACTTCGGTACTCTTGCTGAGCTGGTGTCAGGAAAGTCTGAGTAAGGGGTCAGGATTTGATCCCCACCAGCCAGTAAAGAAAACTCCCCAACCAACACAGGTCCAATGGAGACCATATGGGATGTCTGAACATCCACTCCAACCCATCCGTAACGGGTTCCCCTCCCCTTCTCACTGGAGTAATGTCAAAGGAGACCTAATGGAGAGTCAGGGCTTTCATTACTACCCAGCAGTAAGAAAACCACAATACTGGAATGTCGGTGAGACCATATGGGGAGCCAGAACTCTCTCTCCAGCCCAGCGGTAATGAATTGTTCTTGCCTTGGATGTCAGTGAGGTCAAGTGGGGAACCTGGACTTCTGCTTCCACTTGGCAGTAATAAGACAGTGACTCTCCTCTTCCCTTTTGGGCACCTTATAAAATTTAATATCACAACCAGGGTACTGACCTTGACATAGTGCCAGGAAAAAGCAGGTAAAAATAATATTCACAGCGCCATAGCATAAATATGAAAATATTCAAGTTTCAATTGAGAATCACTTATCATGCCAAGAACCAGTAAAATCTCAAATTGAGTTTTAAAAGATGATCAATAGATCCTGACACTGAGATGACAGAGATGTTAGAATTATCCAGCAAAGACTTAAAAGCAGCCATGATAACAAATGCTTCCACAAGCAATTACAAAACTGATGAAATAAATGAAAAAAAAAAATAGAAAGTTTCAGCAAAGAAACAGAGGACATAAAGAAGAACCAAGTGGGAAATTTAGAAGTAAAAAATACAATAACTGGGAGGAAAAGTTCAATGAGTAGGGAGAAAGAAGACAAAAGACAGAGAAAAGAATCAGTGAATTGGAAGGTAGATTGATGTAAGTTATCCAATCTAACCAAAATAAATAAATAAAACAGTCTGAGGGGGGGAAAATAAAAGTAGACAATGCCTCAGTGATCTGTGGAACTATAACAGGAAATCTAACATTTGTGTTATTGGAATCCCAGAGAGAGATGAGGGAAAAAAAGCAAGACTGAGAAATTAATAAATTTGCTCTGTAAAATTTCCTACTAATAGGATAAAAGATAAGGTACAGACTGGGAGAAAATATTTGCAAAGGATGTATTTGGCAAAGGACTAATATATAGAATATATAAAGAACTCTCGAACTTCAATGGTGAAAAAGAATCCGAGTTGAATATAAGCAAAAAAAAAAAAAAATTGGCGAAGAGCTATTTCACTGACGGGAATGTAGGAAATCAGCGCATAAAAAGATGTGCAGCATCGTTAACCATCAAAGAAATCCAAATTAAAACCACAATGACTCACTACTACATTATCAGAATGGCTAAAATTAAAAAAATAATGGCAACACCAATTGCTAGTGAGGAAGCAGAGAAACTGAATCACCATATATTCATTGCTAGTGGGCTTGTAAAATAATGCAGCCACTCTGGAAAAGTTTGGCAGTTTCTTAAAAAACTAAACAAACAACCACCATATGACCCAATATTTGTTCTCCTGGGCATTTCTCTCTGAGAAATAAAGATTTATGTTTACATAAATATCTGGGCATGAATATTTTTTTCATAATTGTCCTAATTAGGGGCATCTGGGTGGCTCAGTCCATTAAGCGTTGGACTCTTTATTTTGGCTTAGATCATAATCTCAGGCTCCTGAGATCGAGTCCCCCACCAGGTTCCATGCCCAGCTTGAGACTCTTCCTCTCTCCCTTTCTCTCTGCCCCCACCATCTCTCTCCCTCTCTAAATAAATAAATAAATTGGGGGGAAAAAGATCCTCTCTCCCACTCCCTTTGCCCCCCCCTCTAAAAAATAAAAATATAAATAGATAAATAAAATAATCCCAAACTGGAAACACCCCAGATGTCCTTCAACAGTTGAATAAAGACTGCAGTACGTCCAAATCAGAGAATACTTCATAGCAACAAAAAGAAACAAACTATTACTACAAACAACTTGTATGGATCTAAAGGGGACTATGCTGAGAGGGAAAATGGCAATCTCAAAAGGTCACATACTGTATGATTTTATTCATACAACATTTTTGAAATGATAAATTATATTATAGAAATGAAGAACCAGTTAGTGGTTACCAAGGGTGACCAGAGGAGGGAAGTGGGTGTAGCTAGATAAAGGTAACATGAGGGATTTTTTTAGTGATGGAACTGTTCTGTATCTTGACTGTATCAATGTCATTATCCTGGTTGTGATACTGAACTATAATTTAGCAAGATGTCATTGGTGGGACAAACTTAGAGAAGAGTACATGGGACCTCTCTGACTTATTTATTACAAACTACATGTAAATGTATAATTATCTCAATATAAAAAGTTTAATTAAAAGTAAACAATTTATAAGTAACAACAACAAAAGATGAAAATAATATACCATGTGGATTGGGGGTCCCCAAGACCACCACATGTCTAGGACTCATGGACTCAGCATACAGCTATACTCATAGCTAAGGCTTATTACACTAGGTAGTAAGGACACAGCAGATCACAAAGACTTCTAGATGTTCTTTCCCTCCCATGAACACACTTTTCCCCCAGCAATGAAAATGCATCATATGCACAATTTGTCTGCCCCGAGAAGCCAAATAGAGACCCAGCATTCAAGGTTTTAACTGGAACTGTTCCTGTAGGCACCCTCTGCTTTAGTGTGTACCAAAATTCTATACTTCAGAGGGAAAGCAAGTGTGCAGGATAAACCACACTGCTTGTACAAAGAGTCTTAGCACAGTGAGCCTCCTTTATTAGTGAGGCAATGGTAGGCATACCTCCAAGTCCAAATTCCCAGATCCCAGCCAAGAGCCAACCTTGCCCACAGTTCTTTCTAAGGATAGCAGCCTCAAGCCTACCATGTTAATTCCTTACTGCACACCATGCAAACACTAGCCAAAAGAAAGCTAGAATAGATATTTTAATATCTAAAGTAAACTCACAAACAAGGAATATTACCAGGGATAAATAGGGACATGACATAATAATGAAGGGTTCAATTCTCAAAGAAGAAATAATAATTCTGTGTATGAAACCCACAAGAGAGCTTCTAAATATATGAAGTAAAAACTTATATAATTGCAACAGAAATAACCAAATCCACAATTATAGTTGGCATCCTCAACACTCAAAGTAATTAGCAAAACGAGTAGGCAGGAAACCACAAAGGATATAAAAATCCTGAACAACACTATGAACCAAAATTGACCAAATTGACACATGATCCACATTCTTCTTAAATTTACATGGAACATTCACCAAAATGCTTTATATTCTTGGACCTAAAACAATGCTTTAAAAATTAAAAGAATAAAAATTATACAGAGTATAGTCTCAGACAACAAAGGAATTAAACCAGAAATCAGTAACAAAATATAACCAGAAAATAGTCAAATACTTAGAACTAAACAATATACTACTAATAACCTACTACTCAAACAGAAAATCTCAAGGGAAATTTTAAAATATCTTAAGCTGAATAAAAATAAAAACACTGAATATCGTCATTTGCAAGCAGCTAAAGCAGTGCTTAGATGGAAATTTATAGCAGTAAATGCTTATATTAGAAAAGAATAAAGATTTCTAATCAATAATCCGAGATTACATCTGAAAAAAAGCATATGAGACCCAAAGCAACAAGAAAGAAGAAAAAAATACAGTTCAGAGTAGAAATCATTGAAATTGAAAATGGAAAAACAAGAGGAAAAAATTTCAGTGGACCCTCAAACTGGATTTTAGGGAAAAGTCAATAGCAATGATATATTTCTAACCAGACTGACCAATGAAAAAATAGAAAAGACACAAATTGCCAATATTGCGTATGAAAAAGGGGCCATCAATGTTGTCATCAAAATGATAATGAAGGGATATTCAGAACAACTTCAGGCCAAAAACTTCAACATCTTAGATGAAATGGACCGATTCTTTGAAAGACATAAACTACCACAGCTCATTCAAGAAGAAA
Source organism: Ursus americanus (assembly GCF_024610735.1). NCBI lineage: Eukaryota > Metazoa > Chordata > Mammalia > Carnivora > Ursidae > Ursus > Ursus americanus. The sequence goes on along the minus strand of NC_142142.1, from coordinate 36,290,359 downwards.
CAGACAACCTAAATAGCCCTGTACCTATTAAAGAAATTGAATTTGTAGTCCAACCCCTCCAAGAAAAGAGAACTGCAGGCCCATATGGTTTCACTGGCAAATTCTACCAAACACTTAATGAAGAAATAATACCAATTTCTGCACAACCTCTACCAGAAAATACAAGCAAACCCTTCCAAATTCATTTGATGAAGCCAGCATTACCCTTACTATATTAAGACCAGAAAAAATACATTACAAAAGGTTAATTTCAATAGACTCCAACTAATTAATTTTTTTTATTTTATGGATTGTGCTTTTGGTGGTGTATCTGAAAGCTTTTTGCCTGACCCAAGGTAACACAGATCTTATCCTATCTTTCCTTTAGGAGTTTAGTTATTTACCCAGAATGTCCAATAAAACATACTTACATAATCTTCAAAGCAAAAGAAAAAAATCCAAATTAAAAAATTCAGAAGATCCCAACAGACACTTCATCAGGTGGGTGTGAAATAAGCATATGAAAAGATGCTCCAAATCATTAGTCATTAGGGAAGTGAAAATCAAAACCACGACAAGATGCCACTACGTATCTATTAGAATGTTCAAAATGATAAAGCTTGCCCACACTATACGTTGCTGAGAATGTGGAGCCCCTGGAACTCTCATACAATAACTACTTTGTCATCAAGCAAGAAACAACTGCCCAAAGTACTTGAGTCCCAACCTATTTTGTCAGCTCCAAATAAGCACACAGTTCTTGTGGTGTACTAATTTATTCTTCAGAATACCTGAGCTAGAGCTTGAGTTTACAAAAGCATAGGATAGGTTCTATATTTCCTGAAGTAATGATAGAAGGAAAGCAAAAGCAGCCTCGAAAGCAGTTCTTACCTTCCCATGGCTATGGCAAAGATCAAACATCAAAGCTATCACTCCCTCCCACTCTCAAGTTCAAAAATCCTCTATAACCCCAAGAATTTCTTACAGTTTTCTCTTTAGCTTCCTATTATCACTCTAGAGCAAGTTTATCAACCTCAGCACCACTGATATTTTGGGCCAAATAATTCTTTGTTATGTGACGCTGCCTTATGCGTTGTGGGATCCCTGTAGCATCCCTGGCCTGTACCCATTACAAGCCAGCGGCATCCCCTCCCCAGCTGAGACAACCAAAAATGTTTCTAGATATTGCCAGTGGTCCCTAGGAGTGTGTGTGTGGTGGGGGGCAGGGGGATGAGGGAATCATCCTTGGTTGAGAACCACTGCTTTGAAGTTCCTCAGGGGTTGGTTTTGAAGGCATGAGCCCTCACTCTTGCTAGATTGGTGTCTCTGTAGGAACCACTGAAGAGCGATCTCTGCACCTGGTAGTTGTTCAGTAAGTATTGTTTCTCTTCCTCCTGTCCCCACTCCCCCAAGCAAGAAGTTTAAAAAAAAAAGAAATCAGGCCTTAAATCAGACCCACAGTGGTGCTAGGGACAACCAAGGGGAGAAAGTATAGGGGAAGTAATTGACCATAACCATTGAGGAAGCACAGTCCTGCCAGTGCCTTGAAAGCAGGGGGCTTCTCTGCCTGTGGATGGTGCAGGGTCCACTACTCGCTGCCAATCAGACTTGCCTGTCTCCCAAGACCTGGTGCAGTCACAGGAGCCAAGAAGTCCATGCTGGACAGCTTCCGACATCAGCTGATGGGCTGTCTCATCTGGGCAATGTTCGGGCTTCAGCTCCCCTGCATTTAATTGGTATTAAAGATTAAAAAGCAAATTACCAAAGCAATCACACAGAATCCACTTGTCTATATCTCGCTACGGCTCCCAAGCAGTTTGATATTTACTGTCAGCTGGCATTTAATTACTCAGCCAGATTTGGAGGCCATAATTGACAGAATGCTGAAGACTAATTCTTTAAAAGGACGCTTTCCCCATACAAGAACACTTGGGCTCAGAGGTGACACCGTCTCCGTGTTCCAAAGATCAGGGAGACAGACATCAGAACAGATTGAGTCCTTCTCCCTCACTCCTCCCTACTGTTCCCTAGTTGGTTTAGGTCTTCATGCCTGCTGGAGTCAGTGAGGAAAAGCAGATGAGACGCTGAGACATGAAATATTTCCCCTTTGTAGTCGCCAAATCCAACCTGCTCCTGGTTCTACAGAAAATGCCCATAACCAGGAGGAGGGACCTGCCATCAAGGTAGAACTACACAGCCCAGCCACATCTTTGTCTAGGACAGAGGCAAAAACCCCAGTCAGAGGCAGCTGGAGGAGCACGATGGTACCGCTGACTATTTGGTTACGCATCTCTAAACCCTCACTGCATGTTGTAAAATTCCCCACCTCACCCTTGCTGCCCACGTCTCCTATCATTGCACCTTGTTTTAACTTCCTAATCCTGCATCAATTACCTCATGTACCACTTAATAATTTAGGCATTTCAAACTAGACTGGGCTCCGCAGCATAAAATACAGAAAAGAGGGCAATGCAGTTCTCAAGAAATATGGGGAAAAATTGTTACAGATCAGCTATTTCTCTTTCTCCTCCTTCAAGGTCACTGTCCAATACAGTTGAGTGCTATATTAAAAACACAGAGATCCTAATACGAAGAAAGAAGCTTGTCCCAGCTTCTTTCTTTCTTTTTTTAATTAATAATACCAAACCTCGAAAAAGGGGGCAAATTTTCAAAAAAGGAGAAATAAAATGTTTTTGAACATTGTAATTTCAACTGGTGATTTATCAAGGTGGATGACCCATCTGAATAAATGTGCTTTTGTTTTCTGGGATTTTTTTTTTCCCTTAAACCACAGAGACGCAAGAAAAAGAGTATTTTTTAAGAGAAAGGAAGGGCTGAGAAAAAGGCTGACTTTGGAGGGATTGTTTGGTTTTGAAAGCTGTGCTCTGGAACAGGAGTTTGTACTGGTCTCGGCTCCCACTGGGCACTCAAATCTCTGTCTTGTCTTTTCACCGTTAGGAAACTGGGTTCTGATGCAGTCATATTTGAATCTGTGCAAGCCAAACTCTCCAGGCCTGGATGAAATAGCATGCTTAGGAATTTTATGAACTAGATTTGCATGCAAATCCGCCTGGCTTTCCGTGCAGAGAGGCCGACTGGGGCTACTGTGGATGTCCCATTTAAAGCAGCAGAGCTGCCCTGTGCTGAGAGAGGGCAGGGGTCTGGGCTTCCGCTGGCAGCGCACCTGGGCAGGACCGCTCCCGGCAGGTGCTCCTACACGGCACATTAGATACCTGGATTTGCTCCAGCAACTCTGACTGCACACTGGCCCAGCCAGACCCCCGCCCTGATTTCTCTCACACACCCCTTCCCAAGGTGCTCTTCCCCAGACACTTCCATGGGCGTGGCCTCCATTAAGACGTAGGAGTCCTAAGGTGAGTTTATATGTAACTGGCCGACTTCCTGTCTTAAGAAATTAATAAAAACGAATATCATCTATTCTTTCAAAATCTCTTTGTGTTACTACACCACGTCTGCCCATACACCGGTGACAGCAAGCACCTCACTCAGTTTTCACGCACTGTGTTCACCCTTGGGCTTCATAGCTTTGGACAGGGAAGCCGTCACCCTCTCTTTCCACTCACACGTCGTCTGGAGGTAGTTTTAATACTTGGTCCCAAACTACCAGACTGGCATGCTGAGATTCAGGCCTCAAAAAAGAATATATGCTTTAAAAAATAAATAAATGACATTATTAATAAACATCCACCTAAAAATAATATAAAAACCAGAATTCTTATTTTTTAAAAAATAAACCAAAAGTACAATCCCAATCATTATTAACATTTTGATACATTTGCTTTCAATATTTTTAAATAAAATTTATTTTTTGCTCTATTATGATTATGCATGTATTTATTTTTGTACTCTGAATTTTTACTTAATGTTTTTACATTTCCCCCATTGAAAAGTATTCAAAATATCCATTTTAAATTGAAACATAATATTCCCAAATATAACATCACCCTCATTTATTCAATCATTCTCCTGTTGTTGGGCTTTAAGGTGGTTCCATCTCTTTCATTATAATGAATAACCTGGAATGAACATCTATGGACATAAATCTTTGACCCTATCACTGATTACATTCTCGGGTTTCTAAGAGTGGGATTATTAAGTCAAAGGATGTGAAGATGCTCAAGCTCTTAAAATAAATTGCCAAATTTATATCCAGAAAGGTTGCTTCAATTTATACTCCCACCAACATGTATTACCTTCATTTTTAAAAATCTTTAATAATCTGATAGACCCAAAATTGTGTGTAGTAAGTTATTGATCTGTTTCTTTGTGGTTCTTTCCACCATTCCAATGCTAAGAAAGACTATCCTCATTCAGAAGACAGAAAAATAACCACCTAAATGTTATTGTGGTTTTTTTTTAAGGATTCATTCTCTCACATTAAACTCTGCAACCTATGTGATATTAGTGAATGTAGAAGGAGAGTCTCTCTGCTGAGAGTGGAGTTTCCTTTCCCCATTCTTTAATGCTTCCATGTGGACTGTTCTCTTCCTCCTGCTCTTCTGCCCAAATCCTCACTGCATATGGTGACTTAATTCAATTGGTGCATGTGGGAGAAGGCTCAGCTCTTCCCCTTGTCCTCCTCGGTTTTGCTCTCCCACTGAGAGCTTTAATTCTGGTCTGTCCTCCACAAGCCCAGCCTCTCCCCACCCGCCCCAGATGATCTGAAGCATTTAGTGCTGTCAGGAACTTAGCTGGGCAAATCTATCCAGCCCAGGTGCAAAGTGTAGGAAGCTTTGTTTTCCAAAAGACGTAGACCCACGTTCTTCACCCAGTCTTCACCAGTGAACCAGCATAACGTACTGATTTCCATCTTTCTGACTCTATGTCCATCTCTCAATTCATCTTGAATGTAGGCAGTGAGAGGAGGTTATTTATTAAAAACGCTAAATCCCAAAATTTTTAATATTTTTTAAAAAATAGCTAAGCAACATTTCCAACTTAATAATAGCTCCTTTCCTCACCAATCCATGAGTCTTCCTTCATCTTATATCTTTGAATCTTTATATACTTAAATCTAAGCAATTTAGTCTATTCCATGTACTATTTATGATATTGATCTATTCTATATTATAGATGTGATAACTATTTATGATGCCGTATTTATGATACTGATTCAGAAATCATGCAGATTTCTAATATATTTTATTATTTGTGTTTTGAAAAATGCAATGATGATATTACTCATTTGATTTGCCACAGAGTAGCACGTAGGTTGGTGACTCCCAAACTTTGCTGCATATTAAAATCAGCTGGGGAGGGGCACCCGGGTGGTGCAGTTAAGCTCCGGACTCTTGGTTTCGGCTCAGGTTGATCTCAGGGTGCTGAGATTGAGCTCTGCGTTGGGCTCCATGCTCTCAAGTCTACTTGAGATTCTCTCTCTCCCTCTACCCTTCCCCCTGCTCTTGCATGCTCTCTCTCGCTCTCAAATAAATAAATAAATAAATAAATAAATCTCTTAAAAATTTATCTGGGGAGCTTCTAAAAATAATGGTACTCAGATTGTACTCTATGTCATCAATGAAATCAAATGTCTGCAGGTGGAAATCAGGCATTCAGATGTTTTTTTAAATGTCCACGTGATTCCAATGTGCAGCAAAGTTTAGGAACTACTTTCTTAGCAGGGCACATTGGTACATGGCCAGGAAACCAGGAACCAAGGATTTCAATACCAATTCCTTGACTGCCCCCTAAGTCCTCACTTGCAGAACATGGGTGCATTAACACTTGACCACTGCTTCCCACACTGGAAATATTTTTCATTAATAAAAGAATGTCTTTTCAATAGTTTGCAGCACCCAAAAGAAATACACTGAATTGAGTTATGTTTTGCTAGACAGTACAGAGTATTGATACAGAACTGGTTCCTGTTTTCCCAGGGGATTACATGCTAGAACAGACAATGGAAATGTAAACCCATCATAAACAGAGACCGCGTCACAAAAGCAAGATGCTTAACCCCATAAATTAAAAATAAACTGCTAAATAATTACAGTATGTGTTTATTTTACCAATCAAAGTATTGTGACAAGTTTGGGGAAACTTCCTTTTTGGTTTATAAAACTTGCAGAGTCTTCAACTTGGTCCAGAGTACTGGGGAAAAAAACCTAGAATTTATATAGCATATTTCTCTTAAGTAGTCATCTTCTCCACCCCCAGCCCCAAATGTGCATCTACAGTTTTAGCTTTCTGTGCCTCCCTATCGTTGCCTCTGTGTGGGCCAGAACCCCCACAGCTTCCTCAGCAGCCTGATGCTGGACTGTGTCTTCTGGGGCAGAACTTGCACACAATGCCCTGCCACCCTCTGAGAGCCCCAGGAGCTTCCTCCATCCTCCAGGCCTTCCGTGCGCAAAGAAGGATCCCTCATCCGGCCTCTCTGTCTCTGGATCTCGCCCACACTGGACTCCATGCTGGCTGCAACTCAGTCACTTTATTGGGCTTCGAAGAAACATGTGCCCATGCTTCCAGTTCTGCCCTTTTCATTGCCCTAGACCCCAACATCCTGCCCAGTGTTCAGCTTTAGGCTTGAGCCATCCTTTTTCCAAGGTCTCACTTGGCTGCCCTTTCCTTAGGCTCAGATTTTTTCTCTGCTCCTTGTAGGCCGTTAAGCAGAGGTAGAGAGCCAACCCCTCACAGGCGACTAGAAGCTGGCCTGTAACTGACCCCAGCAAGTCCTCCCTGTTTGGAGCTTATGCCACTCAATTACAGCTTTTTCTTTTGCACCTTGCACTGTCAAATGAGACACAGCTGTGGGGATCTCTGGGTCCCCATTTTCTTTCCAGCTAGTCCCTGACTAAGTCTGGGAGAACCCCAGAGTTTTGTCCACATCTGCCTCCCGTCTGTGTTCGCAGTCTGTCCCTGAGCTGGCTTGTTTACACTCATAGCATTTACAGTCACCCGATGACAAAGCTGTCAGTCTCCAGTATTCTCCAGAGCTTCAGGCCTGTATCTTTGCCAGAGATCCTCCCATGAACGTTGTACAATCTTTAATTTCAAAGATTCCAAGGCCAAATGCTCTCACTTCCCCTGTTCCTCTGGTGACACGCTTGACTCTTTTAATGACTCAACTTAGACAGCTCTTTCAACCATGGCCAGAAGCAAGGTATTTCGGTAATAATAATAACAACAACAAGTGACAGTCCCATTTGTGGGACACTTACTGTGGGGCCAGGCACCACGCTGAGCTCTTTATGGGAATCATTGCATTTAGTTCCTAGAGTCACCCCACCAGGCAGCAGCACCTGTGTTTTTACAGCATAGACAGGCGAAGAACCTTGCTCCAGGCAACATGCAGATGAATATACAGTCTCCAAGTCCAGGGTCTGGGTGCCTTATCTCTGCCAGGTACTGGGTTCCAGTTCCCCTCCCAGCACCCCGTGAGGACAGTGTGTGGGTACCGCAGACAATTCCCCAGTATCCATTCCATCCTGGAGGACTTACACCAGTTTTGACATGTCTCTCCCTCTGCGTATTTAGTTCCTAAATATGCTGCTGTTCTGGGTTCAATTGCATTCCCTCTAAAAAAGATATGTTGAAATCCTAACCCCCAGTACCTCGGAATGTGACCTCATTTGAGATAGGGTCTTCATGGAAGTAATCAAATTTCAAAGGTCATTGAGGTGGACCCTAATCCAGTATGACAGGTGTCCTTATAAAAAGGGGAAAGGTGGGCACAGAGACAGCACACAGGGAGAATCCCGTGTGAAGAGTGGAGGCAGGCTACCACGAGAGGGGGAACCACCAAAAGTTAGGAGAGAAGACTGGGAAGAATCCTTCCCTAGAGCCTTCTGAGGGAGTGTGGCCTTGTCCATATCTTGCTTTTTGGACTTTTGAAACCTCCTCGCTTGGGGTCCCTTGTTACAGCAGTCCCACGAAACTGAGCCAGCTGTCTTTGGCCACTTTGGAGTGATGACAAATGTGAGGAAAGTTGCCCAGAAATTCTGAGGAGAAGCCACTCCTCTTCTGCTGGGTGTGAAAGCCAATGCTGGTGACCACTGCACAGATATGACGGGAAGCAACGCAAGGAGAGGGCAGATCTGAGAGGGTCCTAGTCTCCTACACCCGGGCCTACCCCCATTTGGATCCTCCTGTCCTTTGACAGGTCCCTTCCTGCCCAGTTTGAAGTGTGGTTGTAGCCGCATGCCCATGGGGCTTAGAGGGGAAGTATCCTGCCCAGGGACCCTCGATGACTACGTGGCAGAGGTAAGACTTGAACTCAAGTCTATCCATGCTCACATTCAGGCTCTCACACACTACACAATATTGACTTCCATTCCATAAATGGAAGCTCAAGGCAATAGGTCTCTGTTACTCCTACCTCCTAGCCTTACTTCCCTCATATTTTAGTCCACTCTTCACTTGTTCCTTAGCCTGGATTCTAATGCAAATACGCTGTACTTCTTAATCCGTGGTACTTTCCTTTAGAGATGACACCTCTGGCCTTCTGGTCCCCGCTCCCCTCTGGCCACTCTAGAACACCCATACCTGGGCAAGCCCTGGTCCTTTCCTTCCCCCACCACGGGGGCCTTAGCCCAGACTCAGCCACTTTCTCCTCCTCCACCAGCCTTGCTCTCTATCAGGTCTACCCCAAGACAAAAGGAAGAAGAAGCTTCCTCTGCACCCACAGTGCACTGCGTAGTTATCCGGACATGTTTGCTTCCAGGCTAGATGACAGCTGCATGAAGGCAGGAGCCACGCTGTCTTTGAATCTTCGAATCCTGATTTGGATTTCAGGCCACTTGAAAATCAAGTCAGTTTCTTATCATTTTGCCTAATCACACATTTTCTACTCATTCAGCAAATATTTGAGCCCCTACTGTGTGTGAGGCACAGTGTTTGACAGGATAGCAAAGGTCCCTGTCCACCCTGAGCTGTGCCGGGAATACAGAGAGAGAGGGAGGGAGGGAGGGAGAGAGATGTGCACACCATGCTTATTTAAGGAAAGAGAAATGGAATGGCTCCGTATGTCTGGCACATGGAGTTGTAAAAGATGAAACTGGAGAGAGTAAACATCAGGCCCCAGACGACGCCTTCGAAGCCATGTTAATTGCCTGTTATGAAACATGTGTTTAAAAACCCTTTCACGTATTAAGTGTTACTCATTCACACTCAAATACATATGAATAGAGCTTCCTTTCACCACCAGAAGGGGAATTAGCAGCCCAAAAGATGCTGGGGGTAGCGAAACAAGTTAAGGGACAGATGCCGGCTTAAAGTCACCGCTCTCCTCCTTCCCCGCCCCAGTCCTTTTGCTGCTGCGAGTCTGCTGGTACAGCTGATCTCTGGAAGACAGAAAAATCTGACTCTGCAAAAGCTGTTCCCTATCAGCATTGCTGGGCCTGGCCCCGACCCTGCTGAGCTGTAGGGCATTGGGCTGTGTAAGAACCGTGTTGGAAGTGACTCCTTTGATGTTTTCAAAGGTCGGAGCACATCTCTCCCCTTTTGGAGTGTCACTCAGCTGCAGGTAGAGAAGGTTTCAGCTGCTGGGAGAGCCAATTAGAGCCAATTAGAGCCCAACTAACCTCCCCTGACACCGAAATTCCTTGTAGAACTTGCCTGCTTCTTGCAAAAATACTGTGCATCTAGGCCTAACTCCAGCGCGGAGTGCGCCCGACGACAGAAACCACGGGTGGCTCAGTTCTCGCCCGCTCCGGCTGCACATCACAATCACCCAGCAGATTCTAATCACTGACACCTAAACCCCATGCCCAGAGAGTCCAGCTCAGCTGGTCTGCGTTGGGGGTCCAGGCATCCATATTGTTTAAAAGATCCCCAGAGTTGAAAAACAATATATCTGAATTCACCCAAACAGACAGCTGGCCCTCTGGAATCCAACCTCTGCTACTCCTTTCCCCTGGCAGACACATTTTTCTGGATTAGTTGGCACCTGCTTCTATTAGCATCAGGTCCTCGTTTCACATTGTTTTATTATTCAGTCCAATTTTCATGAACTCTTTCAGATATGTTCCTAATATAGTTGCGTTTTCATTTGATTTTAGGCTTTCTTAACCAAATATTTCAGATATTTTGAACTAAGCAAGTGCACAAACTAAAAGTTTTTTAAAAACTTTTTTTCAAGGTAGTTGAAAACTATTTCTTTTTATCTAGTTAACAGGAAACTGAGTCCATATCATCTATTGGCATCTTTTACAATTATAGGCACCTGCTTGCTATGAGTGTGGATACATTCTTATATTTATTTGTAAACATGTATCATTATCTCTTATACTTACACAAACACAACACATACACACACACACACACAATCTTCCATAGCACAGAGGCTTTACAAAGCAGATATTCAGTAAGAATTCTTGAAGGAGGAAATTAATGAGTACACACATGGATGGGTGCACAGAAGTGGAAAACAAAAGATAAAAAACTTTTTTTCACATATATAGATATATGGATATGTCACTTATATGTAAATACAACCTTATTTCCAGTTGGCATATGATAAGAGGACATCTGTTATAAATTTCAAATTCTTTATTCAATCAGTATATGTAAATAACTGATACATGCAGATAGCAGGTTGGGCGTTTTAGTTTTTTAAATGTTCGTATACCACATTGGTGCTTTTAATAATGATTAAATAAATAAAACTCCACTATTTTATGACTAAGTGCATATTTCCAAGATGAATCATAAAATGTAAAGGGGCCTCGTTAGACTCTAGGATGAGAAATGAAAAAAAACAAAAAAAGTAGCTTCCAGAACAAATGGAGTTCCAGATCATGAGCATAATGCCAAAAAAACATCAGAGACAATTGAGTCCAAAAGTGTTCAAAGATTTTGATTTGGTTTGTAGCAGCAGAACTTTCTTTCAACAAAACCTTAAAAAGAAAACCACTATATATGGCCAGACTACCGCTGCTCTTTGGAGGGCGAGGGTGGAGCCTCAAAGCTGGTGGCGCCCGCTTCCCTCCGTTCTAGAGAAGCACAGTTTACAAACAATTAACCCCTTTAAATGACTCTCGTTCCTGGCTACAGGTTAGAATTACTTGGGAGGAATCTTTAAAAATGTCAATCCTAGACCCCACCCCAGAGATTTTAGTTTAGCTAGGCCGAGGTGGAGCCTGAGCACTGGTTATTTTTCAAAAGCTCCCCTAGTGACCCTAAGACGCACCCAGGGTTGGGAACCATGGATCTGTTACAACTCCTCTAACATACGAACAAAACACGAAAGTCCAGTGAGGTATCGTGACGTGACAATGACAATACAGCCAGGCAGGGGTCACGCCGAGACTAGAACCCCACGATCCTGAATTCTAGTCCAGTGATGGTACCGTGCTCCCAGTAGACCCTCAGAAAATCTTGCTTTCCGAGGGGATTGATGGATGGCCTCCAGAAAGTCTGTTATTGCCACAGCAGGGAGGAGGGAAGTTTAGCACGATCTCCCAGTCACGGACATCCAACTTCACCCACAAGATATATAGTCATGAGAAGCAGCAATCAATCATGGAAAGTTCTCATTAGGAGAGAAGATTGAAGGAAGAATGGTCAGCAAGAACGGCTCTAACGAGGTTGTCTCTCAGGAGAAAAGAGAATACGTGACTGGCACGGCAGGTAACTTTAATAATAATAACAGGGGAGATGGATCATTCTATGGGTATTCTCTCATTTAGTCTTTACAAGAAAACAGTGAGGTTGATAACCATTTGGAAGAGGAAACTTAAACTCTTTACCTGGCTGAGCTAAGAGTGAAACATGGGTCTGTCAGAATCGATACCCAAGTTTTCAACCAGGAGAGTATAATGGAAAGCATAAAGTGACTCAAGTGCCTCCATTTGAAGGGCCCTTGACTTGAACCCAAGGTCCTGAGAGGATATTCCTATCTTCGCTTCATAAAGTACAGTCTTGGGCCAAGTTACACACAGTGCCACACCCAGAAAGCCCATCTCTTGGCTAGAAAAAACCTTTCAAGCCTCCTTGAACGAAGCTTTGCTATAAATGAGTCACATTAGCTCACTTTGTTTTGTGTATTTATTTCTCTACTATTTGCTCTCATTATCTAGAAATCTATATTTTAACCCTAATTGTCTCCCTGAGGTAATGATTAAGGCATGACTCTGAGATTTGCATTGCAAACACCATGAGGCCTTCAACAGGAGCAGATGAATTCTGAACTTGGCATCTAACGACATTTATTGCTTCATTTTCATGTCTTCCCAGCCTCATTTTGGGCCAAATTTGTTAATATGTTTTTCCAGTTCCGAAAGGATGGGGGATAGGATTCGGGATCATAATTTCAGGCCTACATCGACCCTACCCAGTAGATCAAAACTGTGCTTTTTATTGCTAAGACCATAGCTTTGAATAAAAAACCCATGGATCAGTGCCTTATGTACATTTTACTAATGAATATTTATAGGACCACCCACAGAGTGTACAATTTCATACAAGCTACTCTATTTAGACAATGGTTATTTGGGAAAACCAGAAAGGGCTTTAGAAAAAGGCATGCTGTAAGTGGGATGCATTTTTATCCCCCCCAAAGGGAAAAGTCTTCAATGGATATCTGAGCTTTTTTGGTTTTGATGTCTTAAAAGTTTTATTTATTTTAGAAATAGTTACAGCCTAGCCAGGTAAATATATCGCCATAAATTCCATTTAACTTTTTCCCTCACTGGAATAGCCTCGTAAAAGACAACAAAGACCTGCAGAAAATTCAATGAGGGAATAAGATTGTCAATACAGTGTGTGTATTTGAAGACAGAATGGCACAATCAGGTACAAAGAAGAGTCTGCATTCAAGTTAATAAAAATCAATCTAGAAGAAAACATGCTGCATTTTGGTGTCTACGTAATCTTATCTTTTAATAACAATAAGGCTTTTCATGTTATAGGGCTCTTTCTTTAGAGTCTAAGAGTTTGCCAACCAAAAGCTGGAATGGGGTTGATGGTGCACCCAGAAGCTAAGGGTCTGTCCGAAACCCTCCAGCTTCCTTCCATCCGCACAGGTGGCCTATGCTATGCAGTAGGTTCCCCAGCATCACCATCCCTCAACTTGCCAATCAATAACGTCGACAAGCAATTCTTGTTCCAACTATGATTTCAAGTACAATTCGAAGGAAATAGAAATCCATAGAAAAGTATTTGTATTAAGTAGTATTCTATCGCAAATAACAAAATGCACTTAGTAAACGGTGGCTATATCATATGAAGATAGTGACTCTACATACCCAAATAAAAAAGAATAAATCTGACTTCTTTTCATTGAACTACCATATTTTCATGTCTCAGGAAGCCATTGATTGTAAGGCATGCCATCAATTTAATAACTTTCCAGGGGGAAAAGGAAAGCAACTACCATATCGAATGTACATATCAATTATAAGAATTATATTGGTTTTAAAAATGTTAAGGCATAGGAAAAAATGTGTCTTAAGAGACAGAAAACACAACAAACTTAAATTTATACTTAGTTTGAAGAACACTTATATATTCATTTTCTAATTTAATTTTACCACACTTTTATAAGGTACTATGATTATTACTCCCATCTTGTAGATAAAAAAGCTGAGTCTCTAGGACATTTACTTGCTCAGGGTCATACAGTTAATAAAACAGTACCATAACTCTTCAATTCTAAATTCCATATTTTTTCCACTACCCCTGTTACCTTCCTATCTTAAACTGGAGAATTTTTTTATCTAAAATATTTTTGCTAACCATTAGTAAGGAAAAATAATGCTTAAAAAGACTGCTACAGTAGATTTCTCATAACTGCTCTTGAAATTCTTTCATGCTTAGGAAAGACTATCTTCATTCCAACCTATTAATCAAATTCTATCATCATTGTGGGTTGTTGGGTTAAATAGAGAAGTATCCAAAAAGATACAGTCCTCCAAGAGTAGATTTGGATGGCTGACCAAAAGTTCTAATGGATCCTCACATATCTGGGGAGAAGAGACACCTGCTTTTGCAGATTAAAACTTCGAATTGGCTACATTAATTACTACCCTTGGTCGATTGTGAATCTTAATTTCTTTCTAAATCCTTGGCCTGATAAATACACAGTGCCCATAAAGCTTTCATTAACTAGGTGTGCAACTATCCCTCCAGCATTTTAGTGATCAGAGTAGAGGTTTATAAATGGCTTTCTCCATTAACTAGATTGCTAGAAGTTTATTCGGTTGTGGGAGTTTGGCTGTGCCTGGATATGAGCTCACGGGAGTGCATCCAATCTAGTGTTGGAGGTACATCTTCCTAATAAAGACATGTTCCATGGTGGCAGCATCCAGGGCTTCTGTGTGGGATGGAAAGCAGTGGTGGGCATCTGCCTTCCACCAGTGCATGCCGGCCAGCATGGTGGCTGCAGTGTTGTGTAAGCAGTGGAACAGAAGTGTATCTTTGTCAACATAACTAGTGTCACAACCTGGAAGAAAACAATCTCCAAGAGAGAAAAGTTTGCTCTATCTGTTTATGCCCTCAGATCTGCAGTGAGAGCCCTCAAGCCTGCTTCGCTAATCAATGTTCCCCACCTAAACAAAAGGCAACAGTGTTCTGCAATCCATCCCCCAACTCACTGCAGGGATACGGTTCTGGGGTCTATAAAAATGAGTGGGGAGTTTCTATTTTTGTCCCAATAAATACCAACAAGTAAACAGGACTATTTATATATGGTTATAAGTGAAAGATTCCCCCCAAAACCATAAGTTTACTGGTGATTATTCAAGAATTTGGATTTGTGGGGTGCCGGGGTGGCTCAGTTGGTTAAGCATCTGTCTTTGGCTCAGGTCATGATCTCAGGGTTCTGGGATCGAGACCTGCTGAGCAGAGAGCCTGCTTCTCTTTCTCCTCCTTCCTCTACCCCTCCCCCCTCTCATGTATTCTCTCTCTCTCTCTCTCTCTCTCTCAAATAAATAATTAATTTAAAAAAATAATTTGGATTTGCTGCTAGCATTCAGGGGCTGGCTTTGTGCTTTGGACCTAATCCTCTTTTTAAGTCACTTCTTACCATTTAAAGAAGAATACTATAACTGAGCAAACAGCAAAGCCAAGGCAAAGAGAATGAGAACCGAGAGGATGCCAGAGAGAGAGGAGCCAATCATAAATGTGGAACCTCGTGGAGATTCCCAAGGCAACACCAAACTGATTTCCCTTATGTAATAATCAGATCTTTTCAGAGACCAGAGGGTCTTTGCACAGGCAGACAGCTTTTGAAATGCAAGAAAAAAAACTTATTCTACTCCCTCTTTTAACATACTTTGGAAATAAAATAAGATATTTATAAAACAAATACGAAAATTGAGTTGGTCATTAAAACGTTCCCTGACTATAAAGAAAATCCAGAGTGGTTGCTTCAAGAGAACCCCCCCAAAATCACTTAGAGTGGGGATCCGTGGTGTTACCCTTAGCCCTATCCAGAGGCCAAGGAAGGCACAGATTACCTCAGCAGCCCCCGTCGCCTTAGGAGACTTGGATTTTACTCTTCCCACTGTTGTAGAAAGGGAACAGATGTCCCCTAGGCAATTTTTCTCCAAGGGACCTCAGAAAGTAACAGCTGCTACAGGCTTCAGCCATGCCTTCCAGGCGCTTCTGAAGATGAGGGAGTTTCCTTCCTGCTTTCACCGCCCTCCTAGATTCTCCACCCACAGAGCTGAGCTTGCCTGGTCTGCTCCACCACAGAGCGCAAGGACAGATCTGATATACATAAATCAACATATTACTCATTTTCTAGCACTGCCTTTGACAGCTGTTACATGAGCACATTGTTAGAAACTGTCAAGCAGTGATACACAGTGCCTTTTACAACATATGTTGACTTTTATCTAATGTAGTTCCATAATTAGCCCCAGGGAAAGCAAATCCGGGCATCCACCTGGCTGTGTGATCTCAGTTAACCTTTGCTTTCTTCTGAGAAAAGTTAGCAGGGTGGGGGTGGAGACCCAGGCACCTGGGCCCCCAGGACTAAGAGAAAATCAGTAAGTCTACAAGCTAGGTAGGATAGGGCATAATTCTTACATCTTCCTGACTTCTGCCCATGCTGCATGGAAAATATGTCTGCAATCAGAGGCCAAGGGGTCTGGAGAGCTGCTCAGGTTGTTCAGACCCCCCAGGCCTGGATGAGTCTTGGAATTATTACTGGAAAAATCACCCTGGAACCTGGGCTGCTCAACATTAAAGAACTTGAAAGAGAAAGCTAAGCATTGCTTCAAATGTTATCCTTGGTGCTCCTTTCAGAAAGGTGTTTCTCTTTCAGAAAAAAAGACAAAAGTTGCACACAATGAAAATACATTTTCATTGAATTTCAGAGTGCAGCAGGTAACTCAGCAAGGTCACTTAGCAAGGTGATATAATAGAATGCATGCTTCCAGTAAGAGAGTCTAGACTCAAGTTCAACCTCCTTCATTTACCAACAGAGGAACCATGGGAAACCTTGTAATTTGTCATGGCCTCTGTTTCCTCAGTTTCAAATGAGAATAAGGGCAGCAGGCACTATGTCACAATGTCACGAAAGCTAAGAGTTTGTCCCCACGGCTCCTCCAAGACCATGGACAGTGCCTAGATCAAGAAATATTTTTAATGAATGAATTCATACACATGGTATCCTAATAAAACCCAAATGAGATGTAGAAACATTTTGAAGACAGAAAATGTGTGTCCAAATATGAGTTATCTGATTTAACTTTCTCTGTCTGGTTTTGGGAGCCAAGTCAGAGATACAGCACTAGTTATCTCAGATACAATGGACCAGAATAGATCTGAGGGAGCCTGAAGGGCATGAATTGAGCTAAAGGCTTGAGAGCTTTCTCAAAACTTATTTTAAATTTTAATATTTTAAAATACTTACTTTAAATATTTGAAGACAACTAGCATTCCCTACATAGACACATTCTAAGTCAAACGTGCAGAAAAAAGGATCTTCTCCAGAAAGCATTTCATCTCCGTCTTGGTCCCATCAGTTGCAGATCCTGTCTAAGCCACCCATGAGCATCAGTTCTTCTTTCCTCCATCAATGAGCATCACCTCATGCACTGCAGCGTCAGAGCAAATGTGGGCATTCATAGATTATAATAGCAAGTTACCCATTCTCAAGGAATGCATTCTGCTAGTCTCTGGGGTACACCCTGGGGATGTAATAAAGACAGGATGCTGTCCTTGACCTCAGGGAGTTAATGGTCCAATGGAAGAGAGAGTTCAACAAAGTGATGACGTAGTAAAATCTATGCATAGAAGTACAGGGTGAAAGAAAAAGGGCCAAAGACAGAATCCCATGGAAGAGACATTAGGGTATTAATGAAGATGAGAATCCAGAGAAGGGAGAAAACTAGGAAATAAAGAAACCAATAGAGAAGAAAATTTCAAGAATGATTCCTTGCTTAATGATACTAGATGCAATTCAAGTAAGATAAGAACTGAGAACAATTCAGTGGAGTTACCAACTGGCAATAGGTATGATTTTATTGAGATGTGAAAAATTAAGTAGCATGATAATGAAGGATCTAGCTAAGGGTAAAATGACAGAAACTATAAATGCTATAGGAACTCAGAAGAGAGAGAAAAAGATCTCTTGGTACTACGAGGTTAAGGGGTAATTCATCTAGAAGGTATGAATTGAAGTGGGACTTGAAAGATTAGTAGAATTTGGATGAAAAAAAGTGAAACTAGAGTTTACAATTAGGAGCACTGGTCTGAGTAAAACACTGGGCTGTGGACGTTCTAGTCCTACCCAGAACAGAGGGGTTTATGGGGGATGAGACTGGGAAGGATTCTGGAGTCAGACTCCCAAAGAGAGGGAGAAAGGACTTAGGTGCCAGCTTCCCAGTTGATCCCTTAAGGCTTTGGGCAGAATCTGAAAGATGAACTCAGAGATTGGAAGAAACTAATGTAACAACAGTGTATGGGACAGATTAGAGAGGAGAGAAGAAGCTAGCTAGGGAAACGTAGCACTAAAAGAAAGAGATTAGGGCTTAACTTGGAAAACATAAAGGGTTACTCTTTCATCCATAAAAGCAATATTTTCATTATAAAAGGAATAAGAAACCACTTGCCCCTATAACAAATTTCCTTATCCCTTAAGTCAGGTATGCGAGATTTCCTTGGAGTTTAAGGACATAGTCTCCAGAGTCATACAGAGACAGCTCAAAGCCCAAATCACTGACTCACTAGCCATAGGATCTCATTAGGTTGCCTGACTCCTCTCAGCTTCAATTTCTTCATCTGTAAAATGTGTAGGACCTATTCCAAGTGTTTTAACTACGTTAAAAGAGGCAGAGCATGTAAATGGCTGACACAGACTAAGCACTCAATAAATGTTATATCATAGTATTTTATTATTATAGAATATCGCTCAACCACATCAGAGAAATATCTGCATGTGAAGAATATATGAAAAAAATACCCCAAGAAACACCAGTCATCAATAGACATACGAAAAATTACATAACCTTAGACATTCAAAAATTAAATAATGTAATTAGTTGAAAATTAAACAAAGTGGCAATAACAAATGTGGCAGGCAATTCCATGATGATCATCAAGGGCCCTGATGTACACATCTTATATAATGCCTCCCCTTGAGTATGAGCAAACTGGTGAATATAGTATCTGCCCTGTGATTACATTTGTAACCCATTGACTTTTTAATTAATCAAAAGGGAGCTTATCCTGGATGGGCCTGACCTAATCAGCGTTGCCTTTAGAAGAAGGTGAAGTGTCAGAGAGGCCTTGAGTGGCCTTGAAGATGCAAACTCCTACATGAGTCCTACAGCTGCAAGGAAATGAATTCTACAAACAACTGTGAGAGCTCAGAAAAGAACCCAAGGCTCATATGAGCCCCCAACCCAAGCCAACACCTTGATTATAGCCTGGTGGGACCCTGACCAGCTGTACCCAGACTATGACTCATGCAAACTGTAAAGTAGCAAATTTAAGTTGTTTTAAACCACCATGTTTATAACATTTTTTTTAATGCAGCAGTAGGAACTAATATATTAAGTGCTGGCAAAAATGTAGAGAATTAGGAAATTGTACCTACTGTTTATGGGAGTGTACTTGGATTCCATTTGGAAAGTTTGGGAAGCCTGGGAAGTCTGGAAAGTCTGGGAAATTTGAAGATGCACATTCACCATGTCCATTCAATTTTGAGCTTTTGTACATAGATAAACTCCTGCCTAGTGCATATGTATAAAAATGTTCATCGCAGTGTGGCTTAAATAGCCAGACGCTAAAAACGATCTAAATTAAATGTCTATCGAGTTGAGAATAAATAAATTGTGTTATATTCAGAAAATGGAATACTGATCAGCATTGAAAATGAACAAACTATAGTTATATGATAATATGGATGAATCTCAAAAACATAATACATAACGAAGCAAGATGCAAAAGGGTACACAAATTCCATTTCCATAAGGTTTGCAAACAGGCAAAACTAGGCTGTTCCTATTTAGAGACACATACAACGGTATTTAAAAAGCAGGGTTTTTGTTTTTTTTTTTTTTAGAGGCAAGGAAGTGATTTTCATGAACTTCAAGATAGTAGGGGGTGGAGGGTGGGGGAAGAAGGGATTCTGTATGGGGATGGGAAAACACAGGATTTACCAGGTGCTGGCAATGTTTGTTTTTCTTTTTTACATTGGTGTTTGCTTTAAAAATTGTTTAAACTATCTGCACACCTCTGTATAGAGGATATATCTCAAAACAAAAAGGAGGGGAGTGAGGACCTCTGAATGGTCCTATCTTACCACCATTCATAATAATGGCCTGAGAAAGTCCTAAAAACACAGATTTGGAGGCTCCTCTGACATGTGGAAACCCAAACAGCCTGCCCTGAGCTTGGGGCTGATGGCTCAGTGTGCCTCCACCTCATCCCTGCAGAGCCATCAGCTTGTGACACCTGTGCCAGGCTCAGCAGCTGCAGCTGGGAGGAAGGAGCCATCAGGAGCCGTCACTAGCAGCAGACTAATAATAAGATTCATTTCTTTGAGACTCCCAGGACACAACCAGGGAGACTAGAGAATGCTAATGCTGCCTGTGAGGGCTCTGGGGGCTGCTTACTTATTTTTATTTTTTAAGGTCAATTGTTTCAGGTCGGTACACTTATTAGAGAGGGGATCAGTGAAAAACAGTGTGCGCCTCTGTTCTAAGCCTAAAAGGAAAAACCAGACAAAAGGAAGACATTCGTTCACTAATCATGTCTTAATCCTCTCTTCTGGAGCCTGCCTGAAGTGGCCCAGGGCAGAATCAAGACCAGTAGTCACTCTGGCACTTAGAGGAGGGAGAGCTTGAGTCATAAGATTGAGACTGAAAATTTGGGGAGTTTCCCTGGCTCTTTCTTTCCTCCAGCCCTCCCTAAAGTTTATTTTTCATCATCATCATCATCGTCATCATCATCATCGTCATCATCATCATCGTCATCATCATCACCATCACTGTATTAGTTTCCTATTGCTGCATAATAAAATACCATACTGAGTGTCTTAAAACAACACAAATTTATTATTGTAAAGTTTCCATAGGTCAGAAGTCTGGGCATGCAGAACATGGCTGGGCTCTCCACTCTGGGTCTGACCTGGTGAAATCCACATGTTGAACAGAGCTGTGATTCTCTCTGGGGCTGAGTGGAATCTGCTGTTAACTCAGACAGTAGAATTCAACTCCTTGCAGTTGTACAACTGAGGTCCTCATTTCCTTTCTAGCTGTTACGCGGGGGTCACCCTCAGCTCCCAGAAGCTGCCCGCATTCCTTATTCCACAGCCCCCTCCATCTTTAAAGTTGGCAACAGAGAATTTCTTGTGTGTCCAATCCCCCATGCTTTGAATATCTGACTTCTTTGTGTTGTGACAGGAGAATATTCTGCTTTTACAGGGCTCAGATGGTTAGGGCAGACCTGCCTGGATAATTTCCCTATCTTAAAGCCAACTGATTCAGAACCTTAATTACATCTGTGATTCTTCACAGCCACACCTAGTTTAATGTTTGAATAACTGAGAACATGTATGGATAAACCAGGGACAAGGAATCTTGGCAGGTTATCTTAGAATTCTGTCTACCACAATCATCAATTGCGAATACTGTTATTCGGAACAAAGATTTCATAGAGGTGTAAACAAATCAATACACCCAGAGAAGAGAATGTCAAGGAATGTTCTGGGAAACAGGGAGATTTCTTAATTATTTCAGTTGAAGTACACCCTGGAATTGGGAATAATGGCTTTCATTCATTCACTCATTCAACAAACATGTCAGGTATTCCATGACATTTGCAGCTTAAAAAGAGAGAAATCACAAAAAACCCCAAATAGCTAAAACAATCCTGAGAAAGAAAAACAAAGCTGAACACATACACTCCCTGATTTCAAACTACACAACAAAGCCGTAGTAATCAAAACAGTATAGTAGTGGGGCACCCACTACTGGCTAAGCGTCCAACTCTTGATTTTGGCTCAGGTCATGATTTCAAGGTTCTGAGATCGAGCCCTACATGAGGTTCCACTCTGGGCATGGAGCCTGCTTAAGATTTTCTCTCTCCCTCTTCCTCTGCCCCCCACTTTCTCTCTCTTAAAAAAAAAACTAAAACAAACAAAAGAAGAATAGTGTAGTACTAACATAAAAATAGACATATAGAACACTGAAACAGAATCCAGAGTCCAGAAATAAAACCCACATATACTGTCAACTATTTGACAAGTGAGCCAAAAGTACTCAATGGAGAAAGAACAGTCTTATCAATAAATAGTGTTGGGAAAGCTGAATAACCATGCAAAAAAAAAATGAAATTGGACCCCTATCTTACACCACTCATAAAAATTAACTCCAAATGGATTAAAGACTTAAATGTAAGACCCTAAGCCATAAAACTCCTAGGAAAAACATAGGGAAAAAGTTCTTTTTTGCTAAGACATATGTCTTAGCAATGACACCAAAAGCCCAACAACAAAAACAAAAATAAATAAGCAGAACTACATCAAACTAAGTCTTCAGCACAGCAAAACAAACATTCAACAAAATGAAAAGGCAACCTATGGAATGGGACAAAATATTTCATAATGGGCTAATATCCAAAATACCCAAAATATATAAAGGACCCAAACAAATAAATAACAAAATACCCAATTATTTAAAGAATGGACAGTGAAACCAAATAGACATTTGCCAAAGAAGACATGCAAGTGACCAACAGGCACATAAAAAATGCTCAATATCACTAATTATCAGGGAAATGCAAATCAAAACCATAATGAGATATCACCTCATACCTGTTAGAATGGCTATCATCAAAAAAAACAAGAGATAACAAGTGTTTGTGAGGATGTAGAAAAAGGGAACTTTTGTGCACTGTTGGTGGGAATATAAATTGGTACAGCCACTGTGGAAAATAGTATGGAAGTTCTTCAACAAATTAAAAATAGAACTGTCATATGATCTAGCAATTCTACTTCTGGGTGTTCAA
The DNA here is from genome assembly GCF_024610735.1 of Ursus americanus. Classification (NCBI taxonomy): domain Eukaryota; kingdom Metazoa; phylum Chordata; class Mammalia; order Carnivora; family Ursidae; genus Ursus; species Ursus americanus. Next base: position 36,267,961 of record NC_142142.1, on the reverse strand, counting down.
AAGAATGAAAACAGGATATTGAAGAAATATCTGAACCCTCATGATCCTTGAAGTATTATTCATGATGGCCAAGATATGGAAACAACCTAAGTGTCCACCCCTGGGTGAATGAATAAAGCAGATGTGGTATTACATACAATGGAGTATTACTCATCCATAAAAAAGAATGAATGCCTCCCATTTTTAACATGGATGGCCCTCAAGGACATTACGCTAAGTGAAGTAAGTCAGACAGAAAGACAAATACTGTATGATATCACTTTTTTGTGGAATCTAACAAAGCCAAACTCATAGAAACAGAGAGTAGAATGGTGGGTCGCTGGGGCTGGGGGATGGGTGCAAAGAGAAAATGTTGGTCAAATAGTACAAACTTACACTTAGAAGGTGAATAAATTCTGGATATCTAATGCACAGCATTGTGACTATTGATATCAGTACCATACTATGTACTTGAAAGTTTCTAAGGGATATCTTAATGTTCTCACCACAAAAAAGAAATGGTCAGGGACATGACAGGGTTGCCCACTCTCACCACTGTTGTTCAACATAGTACTGGATGTGCTAGCCCGAGCAACCAGACAACAAAAATAACTAAAAGGCATCCATATTGGAAAAAAAGAAGTCAAACTTCCACTCTTCACAAATGACATGATAATCTATGTAGAAAGCCCCAAAGACTCCACCAAAAAAATTGCTAGAACTGATACACAAATTCAGCAAAGTCATAGGATATAACATCAATGCACAGAATTCTGTTGCATTTCTATACACTAACAAAGAAGCAGCAGGGAGAGAAATCAAGGAATTGATCCTGTTCACAACTGCAACAAAAACTATAAGATACCTAAGACTAAACCTATCCAAGGAGGTAAAAGATCTGTACTCTGAAAACTATAGAACACTTTTGAACGAAATTGAGGAAGACACAAGGAAATGGAAAAACATGCCATGCTCATGGATTGAAAGAACAAATATTGTTAAAATGTCTATACTACCCAAAGCAATCTACGCATTTAATGTAATGCCTATCAAAACACCAACAGCATTTTTCACAGAGCTGGGACAAACAATTCTAAAATTTATATGGAACCAGAAAAGACCCCGAATAGCCAAAGTAACATTGAAAAAGAAGACCAAAGCTGGAGGCATCACAATTCTGGACTTCAAGCTGTATTACAAAGCTGTAATCATCAAGACCGTATGGTACTGGCACAAAAACAGACACATAAATCAACAGAACAAAATAGAGAACCCAGAAATGGCCCTTCAACTCTATGGTCAACTAGTCTTTGACAAAGCAGGAAAGAATATCCAATAGAAAAAAAAAAACAGTCTCTTCAACAAATGGTGTTGGGAAAATTTGGCAGCCACATGCAAAAGAATGAAACTGGACCACTTTCTTACCTCATACACAAAAACAAACTCAAAATGGATGAAAGACCTAAATGTGAGACAGGAATCCATCAAAATCCTGGAGGACAACACAGGCAGCAACCTCTTTGACCTTGGCTGCAGCAACGTCTTGCCAGATACGTCTCCAAAGGCAAGGGAAACAAAAGCAAAAATGAACTATTGGGACTCCATCAGGATAAAAAGCTTTTGCACAGCAAAGGAAATAGCCAACAAAACTAAAAGGCAACCTATGGAATGGGAGAAAATATTCACAAATGACATATCAGATAAAGGGCTAGTATCCAAAATCTATAAAGAACTTATCAAACTCAACACCCAAAAAATAAAAAATCCAGTAAAGAAATGGGCAGAAGACATGAACAGCATTTCTCCAAAGAAGACATACAGATGACCAACAAACATATAAAAAAATGCTCAACATCACTCGGCATTAGGGAAATACAAATCAAAACCAGAAGAAAACACCACCACACACCAGTCAGAATGGCAAAAACTAACAAGACAGGAAACAACAGATGTTGGCGAGGATTTGGAGAATGAGGAACCCTCTTACACTGTTGGTTGGAATGCAAACCGGTGCAGCCACTCTGGAAAACAGTATGGAGGTTCCTCAAAAAGGTAAAAATAGAACTACTCTACAAACAGCAATTGTACTAGTAGGTATTTATCCAAAGGATACAAACATAGTGACTCGGAGAAGCACCTGCACCCCAATGTTTATAGCAGCTATGTCCACAATAGCCAAACTATGGAAAGAGCCCAGATGTCCATTGGTAGATGAATGGATAAAGAAGAGGTGATACACACACACACACACACACACACACACACACACACACACACGCACGCACACAGGAATATTACTCAGCCATCAAAAAGAATGAAATCTTGCCATTTGCAATGATGTGGATGGAACTAGAGGGTATTATGCTAAGCAAAATAAGTCGGTCAGAAAAGACAAATACCATATGATTTCACTCATTTGCAGAATTTAAGAAACAAAACAGATGAACATAAGGGAAGGGAAGGAAAAATAAAATAAGACAACACACAGAGAGAGGAAATCCATAAGGGACTCTTAACTATAAGAAACAAACCGAGGGTTTGGGTAACTGGGTAATGGACATAAAGGAGGGCATTTGATGTAGTGAGCACTGGGTGTTATATGCAACTGGTGAATCACTAAATTCTACCCCTGGGATTCATAATATGTTAACTAAATTGAATTTAAATTAAAAAATTTTTTTAAAAAGAAAAAGTGCATTAGAAATAAAAGCATAAGCTAAGAACATTGTATTCCATCAAAAAATAAAAAATAATACATTAGAATGTGAAAAAAAAGAAATGGTAATTATGTCACATGATAGTGGTGTTAGCTAAAACTAGAGTGGTGATCATGTTGTAATATACAAGTGTATCAAAGCAACACAGTGTATACCTTAAAGTTAACGATGTTATATGTCAATTATATATTGAAGTTGGAAAAAGAGAGAGAGATGCACAAAACTATAATACCTACTTAACAAATATGTAGTGGGAACCTACTATGAGGCAAGTATTGGATATCCAGGATATTGTGGCGAATAATTGTGACAGGTACAAAGTAAAACGCTGTCAGTTATAGCACAAAAGATACATGTCTCAATTCAGAGTCAAAAAAAAAAAAAGAGCTTCTTAAACAGATTCTTAACTATAGAGAACAAACTGATAGTTACCAGAAGGGAGGTAGGGGTGGGGGAGAAAATAAATGTTGGGGATTAAGGAGGTCAGTTGTGATGAGCACCAAGTGATACATGGAAGTGTTGAATCACTATATTGTATACCTGAAACTAATACAACACTGCATGTTAGCTACCTGAAATCAGAATGAAAACTTAATAAAGAGCTCCTTAGGCTGGGCAATAGAGTAGAGCAACACCCTTACAAAAGAAGAAACAATGGGATGTGTTTTATTTTAAGAAGAAAAAGTGAGGACATGAGGGGAATGACATACTTGAAAGAGAAACTGATGTGAAGAGAATCCCAAAGGTGACAAACAGCAAAGTATAACAACATATAGCTCACTCTGGGTAAGTGGCAAGTGATGTGAAGGGACATTATACAGCATAGGAATATACGGAGGCTTGGCGAAGATTTTGAAGCATAATGAAGGGCATTGAAAATCCACTTTATTGGGATGTGACATGGACAAAGCTTCACTCTGAGAAGATCGATCAAGTTAAGGAACACCACATACTCATTCCTTCAATATTTATCAAAAAGGCACTATATGGCAGGTGCTACAAGTTCAAACTCCTGCCCTCCAGACATTTCCATTCCAGGGGAGAAGACAACAATAAACAATACAAGTAAGAAGATAATTTCAGATCATAAGTATTATGAAGAAAAAATAAAGCAGGATAAAGTAGAGATTAGAGAGAGCCATTTTAAGTTGGACGTAGAGACGGCTTCTCTAAGCAAGCGGTACTGGAACGAAGACCCGAGGTGCAGGAGCAAGCAAGCCATGTAAAGATGGCAGCTCTGTCCCACACAGAGATTGCAGGAAGAGGCCTGGTGTGGACTCCTGCCTGCCACATTTGAGCAAGAGCAAGCAGGTGGTGGGAGTAAGTGGGACAGCGAGGGAAGATGATGTCAGAGAAGTTGGCAGGCCCAACTTATCTAGGACTTTGAAGGCCATGGAAAGTAGTTTGGATTTTATTCCAAAGGCAATGAGAAGCGACTGGAAGTTTCTGAGCAAAGTAGAGATGAAATTGTCTGATGTGCATTTTAAAAACATCACTCAGGCTGCAACACTAAATCACAGGGGAGCAAGAGTAGGGTCATTGCTGTGGTCCAAATGAGAAACAAATTTCCCTCAGATGAGGGGGCATGGCTGAGGCGGTGGTCAGTTTGGGGAGGTAAAGGCAAAAGGTCTAGTTGATAGATTGTATAAGATTGTGAGGGAAATAAGAAAACAGAAATTAGAGAGGGAAGAGCCCGGAGCACGGGGACCAGGTAGGAAGGTACTGCAAATAGGGCACGATCTGGGTCAAGACTGGCAGCAAGACGCGAGGAGGGTACCGAGGAGGAGGATTCCAAGTGGTAAAACAGATAGCACTGAAGGAGGGACTGTATGTGAGGCCAGAGAAGAAAGCAAATGTGACTCAGATTTTTTTCATCCTGGATCATAGGGGAACAGTGGTGCCCAATAATAAAAGCAGGGAATTCAAAAAGAACAACATATAAGGGAAAATAATGAGAGCGTTTTGTATATCTGGCCTTGCAGGTGGCAGGTTCCTTGTCATGGGATTTACTTAGCAACAGAACTTGTTACCTGCAACACCTTGGTCTAGCACCAGATCTACCTGAAGTTGCATGGGAAGCATGTAAGTTCAGTCAATTTGCCTTTACCTCCCCTAGCACATGCGTGGATCTGTCTGTGGATGTCTTCTGAAGACCCAGGCCCAGTCCTATTCCTGTTCAACCATGACAGGGCAGAGAGTAAAGAATGACCTCAAACCCACCATCCTTTGGGACTTAGAACTAACATGTTCCCTGGGCCTAACCACTCTGTGCTTCTTCACACCTTCTGCAGTCTGTGTTGACTTAATTGTTACAAATTCAGATGTGCTAAGAGTAAAGTCTGAGAACACATGTAGCCTTCCCTACCCCCAAGTTACAGTACTCTCCACTTCCCTTGCCAGTCCAGACCAGCAGATCTGCCCACATTTCCACCTACACTGCTTCATATCCTGGATTCTAGCTTATACCTCAAAATCTGACACTCACCTAGCTCCTGCCAACTCTCCTTAAGCAAGACTGGATCTTGTTGTCACTGTATTTATTTTCTGGGAAGGCATTATATCCTCTAGACTTGCTAGTATCAGTGATTGCCCCACTTGACCTCCAATTACCAGGTAACTGACCTCCACTGTTGCTATTCCCCTTTCTCTTCATCCCCACCTTTTGAGTTAAGATCTGTACGCTCTTTGAACTCTAGTCCACTTGCCCTTATTATTTCAGATCTTGCCAAGCCATAAGCATTTTAAGAATTCATATGACAGGACCAAGGACCCTGTGTGGTTGTTCAAAGCATGGAGGCAACCAGCCTTCTTCATTAGTGGGACACACAGATGGCCATGTGATCCTCTACTCCATGTTGGGTCTATGGCCATATCTGACCTGCTTCTATTTCTGCCATTCCCTTGATCTCCTCAATGACTCACATTCAGCCCATCCAAAGTTGAGCAAATCATTACACCACTAAACCTCTTTCCCATCCTCTTGTCTCTATTTCATGCTAGCTCTTCCAATACCTTATGCAAACCCACATACAGACACACACACGGTTTCTGTTAATTTTTTAATCCCTTTACCCACAGTAAACACTATTGATAACAAATAGGCCCTTATTCTAATTTCACTCCTTTGTAAGTAATCTGATTTCTCTCTTTAGAAATTTAAATTAATTTTTATCTTTTTATCCTTGATATGTTGCTATTGTACCATGAGGTACCCAGATGTGGATTCATATCTGTACGCTGTTCAGTGTTGGAACACATTTTCAATGTGTAAGGCTCATATCCCACCCCCATCACACACTAAGACAACCTCCCCCACTATTAACATCCCTCATTGCAGCTATACATTTGTTATAATCAATGAAACTACACTGACACATCATTATCACCCAACATCCATAGCTTACACTAGGGTTCACTCTTGCTGAAGCCACATCCTGTGGGTTTTAATAAAAGCATAGTGACACATATCTACCACTATAGTATCATTCAGAATAGATTCACTGCCCTAAAAATTCTCTGTACTCTGCCTATTCATTCCTTATTCCCCTTAACCTCTGGCAATCTTCTTACTGTCTCCATAGTTTTGCTTTTATAGAATGTCATGTAATTGGGATCATACAATGTAGTCTTCTCAGACTGGCTTCTTTCACTTAGTAATATGCAGTTAAGTTTCCTCCATGTCTTTTCATGGCTTGATAGCTCACTTCTTTTCAGTGCTAAACAATATTCAATGTCTTGGATGTACCACAGTTTATCCATTCACCTGCTAAAAGACATCTTGGTTGCCTCTATTTTTGGCTATCATGAATAAAGTTGCCATAAATACCCATATGCAGGTTTTTGTGTAGACATAATTTTCAATTCTTTTACTAAATACCAAGGAATGTGATTACTGGATGGTATGGTAAAAGCATGTTTAGTTTTGTAAGAAGCTTCTGAAACATCTTCCAAAGTGACTATACCATTTCACATTCCTACCAGCAGTGAATAAGATAAGAGTCCCTGTTGCTTCACATCTTTGTCAGCTTTTGGTGCTGTCAGTGTTTTGATTTCGGCCATTCTAACAGGTGTGTATTGGTATCTCATTGTTGTCTTACTTTGTAATTCTCTAATGATATATAATGTGGAACATCTTTCCACATGCTTATTTTCCATCTGTATATTTTCTTTGGTGAGGTGTCTATTAAAGCCTTTTGTCTACTTCTTTATCAGGTTTTTCATCTTCTTATTGTTAAGTTTTAAGAGCTCTTTGTATATTGTGGATAACAAGCCTTTATCAGCTGTATCTTTAAAAAATATTTTATCTCTGCCTGTGGCTTGTCTTCTCATTCCCTTGACATTGTTTTTCACAGCATAGTTTTAGTTATAATTAAGTCCAGCTTATCAATTATTTCTTTTGGGGATTATGCCTTAGATATTATACATAAAAAGTCACTGCCATACTCAAGGTCATCTAGATTTCCTCCTATATTATCTTTTAGGAGTTTTATAGTTTTCTGTTTCACATGGAGTTCTCTTTATATATTCTAAACTGATTTTTGTGAAAGTGCAAGGTCTGTATCTAGATTCATTTTTCACATGCAGGTGTCCTGTTGTTCCAGCACCATTGGTTCCATTGTATTGCCTTTGCTCCCTTGACAAAGATCATTTGGTTATATTTCCTTAGGTCTATTTCTTGGCTCTCTATTCTACTGATCTATTATCTATGCTTTCACCAATACCACACTGTCTTAATTAATGTAGCTTTATTGTGAGTCTTAAAGTTGGGTAGCATCAGTCTTCCAACTTTGTTCTCCATCAAGAATGTGTTAACTCTCTTTACTTCTCCATATAAACTATGGAGATATCCACAAAATAACTTGCTATCATTTTTAGTGAGATTGCACTAAATCTATAGATAAGTTGGGAAGAACAGACATTTTGACAATATTGAGGCTTTCTACTCATGAACGTGAAGTATCTCTCCATTTATTTAGTTCTTTGATATCTTTCATCAGAGTTTTGTAGTTTCCCCATATAGGTCTTGTATGTATTTTGTTAAATTTATACCTGAATATTTCATTCTGGGGAGTGCTACTGTAAATAGTAATGTGTTTTTCATTTCAAATTCCACTTATTCATTGTTGGATTCACTTTTCTGCTTGCTGAAATACATTCTTTAACATATCTTTTTGTGAGGGCATGATTGGAAAACTCTATTGTCTGAAAACTCTATTGTGTTTTTTCTAGCACTTGAATAATATTTGAATTGGAGCTAAAACTCCTGAGTTGACAGTGATTTTTTTTTCTTTAGCACTTTGAAATATTACCCCCATTGTCTTTCAGCTTCCATTGTGTAGTAGATACAATATGTGGTGTCCCAGCAACACCCCCTCTACCTGAGCTAATGCTTATTCCCCAGCTGCTGTGAGAACTGGTTGCTAACAGGTCAGAGCTACACTCTTCTCAGGAGATTTGCCCTTGGCTGAGAAGAGCTGGCTCACCCTGAAATGATAAGGAGGCTATGTTACCTCCACATCTCACTACCCCCTCCTACCCCTATTCCCTGTTGCCTTATCCAATGACTGGTACAAGAGTAGGAAAGCTTAGCTCTGTTGCCTCAAGGTGGGAACCTTTGGGTATAATTCATCAATCCACAAGGATTGGACTAAAACTAGACTTCAGCTCTCGTCTAATGACTGGACTCTAGACTGTCCTCTTGCCCTAACTTACTGTCCTCACTCCCTTACAGGTTTTGACCCTTCAATAAATAAGTTGCATAAGAATCTCCATCTCAGGTTCTTCTCTGGAACTCTACCTAAAACATATTTTTACTGGTAATAATGATTACAATAATATCTAAACATTATTGAGCACTTAATTTAGACCAGACACTGATGGGTAAGTTCTTTACCTGTATTATTTCATGTAATTCTCACAATGACCCCAAGGAATAAGAACACTATTATTTCCACTTGTATTAGTTTTCTGTGGGTGCTGTAACACATCACCACAAACTGGATGACTTACAGCAACAGAAATTTATTCTCTCACAACTGTGGAGGCCAGAGGTCTTAATGAGGGTATTGGCAAAGCCACAGTCCCTCTGGAAGCTCTAGGGGAGAAACTGCTCTTTGCCTCTCCCAGCTTCTGGTAGCTGTCAACATTCCTCGACTTGTGGTCACCTCATTCCAATCCTCCTTCCATAGTCACACTGCCCCCTCCTCTTCTGTGTGTCAGTCTGATAAAAATATGCATGACTGTACTTAGGCCTACCTGGATAATACAGGGCAAACATATTCTCTCAAGATCTTTAATTTAATCACATCTTTTGCCCAATAAGGTAATACTCACTCTTTTGCCATATTAGGTAATGTTCATAGGTTCTGGGAACCAAGAATTGGACATACCTTTTTTAGAGGTTACCATTCAGCCTATTATACTGTTTATAGATGAGGAAAGAGAGGGCAAAGGCAAAAGTAGAAGGTATGATAAACAGAGCTCACAAAATAAGATGAAAGAAATACAACAGTAAGAACACTAAATTTAAATGACCAGAGCATCTCAGAATGGAATAAAAAACGAAATTTAGCTAAATGTGGTTTACAGAAAACACACCAAAATTATGAGACTCAAAAAAGTTGAAGGGAAAAAGAATGAAAGGACTTTCCAGCAAACGCTATTTCAGAGAAATCTGGAGCAGCTATAGTAATGATAGACAAAATCAACCTTAAGGCAAAAGGCATTAGTAGGAATTTGTTGGAAGTATTAATCATGATAGGTTAGGTTAGGCTGCAGTAACAAACAACCCAAAAAATTGCAGTAACTTACTTAAAAAAAAAAGTCTCATTTCTCACTCAGCAACTCATCCATCACAGATTGAGAGCAACTCTGCTTTACGATGCATTCACCCCCTTGGATTCTGGCTGATGGATCAGTCTCTGCCTAAAACTGCTGGTGTCACAGCCAGAAGGAAAGAAAAAAGCATTATGAACAATGAGTTGGCTCTTAAATCTGTTTGCAAGTAATGCTTCTCACTTCCACTTGACTTCACTGCTCAAACCAAGTCATACAACCAAATCTTGTCAAGGGGAAGAGATGTAAAATCTTACCTTAGTTGGGGGAGCAAATATTTTAACAATAATACAGTCTATCATAATGGACCACTGCAGAACGATCAAGAAAACAATTCACCAGGAAGTTATAAAAACCCTGTTATTTTATGCAAATAATTGTTTAACCTCAAAATATTTTAAAATAATTCTAGATTACATTTAGAAAATGAAAATTTTACAATCATACTTGGAGATTTAAGATATTTCTATCCAAAATGGATAAAGTAAGTACATGGAATTACTAAAGATATTGAAAACTCAAGCAACAAAGTAAGGAAGTTTGATCGAACAGACATGCATATAGAATGCTGCACCAACAGAGAATGGGACACCTGGGTGGCTCAGTTGGTTGAGCATCAGCCTTTGGCCCAGGTCATGATCCCAGTGTCCTGGGATCAAGGCCCACATCAGGCTCCTTATTCAGTGGGGAGCCTGCTTCTCCCTCTGCCTGCCACTCCACCTGCTTTTATTCTTTCCCCCTCACAAATAAAAAAATAAAATCTTTAAAAAATAATAAAATTAACTAATTAATTGAAAAAAGAATGCTGCACCAACAGAGACTATGCATGGAGCATGCATAAAAATTGAAATTGAACCAAAAAGAAAAAATTAACTTGACCCCGCACAGAGAATAGCTCAGAAATTTTATATGTATCAACACCATATAGAACAAATTTTCTAAGCAAGATAGCTTAAAAAATACATATGTTAGAAATTCCAATGCATTCTTAAATAACCCCTTGGATAGAGTAAATCATTAGCCAATATTTATAATATACACACACACACACACACACACACACACACATAGTATTCTGTATTAGTAGTATTATAGTATATGTATATATACATATGAATAAGTAGTATTATAGTATGTGTATATATACATATATAGTATTAAAACTTATAGGATGCAGCTAAAGTTGTATTTAGAGGTAAATGTATAGCCTTAAAATGCATTTACTAGAAAATAAAGATTGAAAAATACCTAATAACAAGAATGTAGAAAATAACAATGTAATATGCAGAATTAAAAAAATAATAATAATAAAAACTAAGACCAAAATGAATAGAAAACAAAGATTAGAACCAATAAGAAAGTTTAACAAGTTCGTTACAGAGGTAATCAATTTCTAAAAATCAGTTGTACTCCTACCTACAAAGATATCTTAAAATACTATTAAAATTTTTTTAAATGGACTAAGTAATAGAAAAATAATGTCAAGGAATAATAATAACAAAATCCATATATTATATGTCTGAAGAAAATAATAAAATTTTATTGAAAGATGCTAAAGAAAACATAAATGAAAAGATAAGTCATACTTATAAGTGGGAAGATAATATTATAAAACTGTCTATTCTCCTCAAATTAATCTAAATATATTGTGTCATTTCAATATATTCAGACATGAATCTTCAAGAACCGTGACAAATCACTTCTAAAATGTGTACATAAAATCAAATGATGAAAAATTGACCAAAAATGTTTAAGAAGAACATAAGGGCATAATCATTGTATCAAGTACCAAGCCATTAAAAAGCTATCATTAAAATAGTATGGCATTGCTGGAGAAATAAAGAAAATAAAATAGAGGGCCCAGAGACAGAACCTTTAATATAATGAAACTTGGTACCCGACAGAGTGACGACACAGGTCTCTGAAGGAAGAATGAGATAATAAATAAATAGTGCTCACACAACTCAGCACTCATGCTGGGGGAAAAAATATATATTTTTTTGTGGTTTATAGAAAACACACCAAAATTATGTTCCTCACTCCACACCAAAAATATGTTCCATATAGATCTAGAAAGTAAATGCAGAACAAATCCTTAAAAACCTTTGGAAGAGGGCGCCTGGGTGGCTCAGTCGGTTAAGAGTCTGCCTTTGGCTCAGGTCATTATCCCAGGGTCCTGGGATCGAGTCCTACATCAGGGTCCCTGCTCCACAGGGAGTCTGCTTCTTCCTCTACCACTCCCCACACTCATTCTCTCAATCTCTCTCTCTCTCTCGCATTCTCTCTCAAATAAATAAATAAAATTGAACGTTACATCAAAAACTAATGATGTACTATACAGTGGCTAACTGAACATAATAATAATAATAAAACTTTGGAAGAAAATGAAAGAATATCATTAGGACCTCGGGGTATGGAAGGATTTCTTAAAGCACAAAAAGCACCAGTCATCAAGAAGGCTTATAAATTTCCCATTAAATCTGAAAGCCTGTAACATGAAAAGTTACCATAAGCAAGTTGAAAAGACAAACCAGAGATAAGAAAAAAACATATATGAGACATATAACCAACAAGAGATTTCTATCCAAAACAAATAAAAACTACAACTAAAAAAGCAAAAGGCAAATGATCCTATGGAAAAATCGGCAATTGGAATGCATTCATGGGTGGTGGGGCAGGGTAAGATGAAATGGCCAAAATATGAAAATATGGACAACCTCATATTTACAAACTTACACTCATAAAATGTAAACTACATTTCATATCCATGTATTTGGCAAAGATTACAAAGTCTAATGACATCAAATGATAGTGAGAATCTGGAGCAACTGGAACTTGCAGCAAGCAAAATCACTACAACCATTTTGGAAAATAATTTGGCTAAATCCGGTTATGTTGAAGATGTGCATAGCCTTAAGGTCTAGCAACTGCAATTCTACCTATGTTCCCCAGGGAAACCCCATGTGTGTGCATTAGGAGCCATGCATGAGAATATTAATTGCAACATTTTTGTAACTGGAAAAATATAGGAAACCAATTGAAAGACCGTCAGTAGAAGAAGGGATACACTATAATATAATCATGCAACAAATACTCTACAGCAGTGCAAATTTAAAAAATTAGACCTACAGTTAGTGACACGGACAAATCTAAAATATGTATCATTGACTGAAAAGGATATTAGTTTTTTATAAATACCACCAATTATATAAAATTTAATACCAAGGAAAAACAATCGTTAATGATGTTAACACATGTACTAAATATGGTAAAATTATACCATAAATACAACAAATGAGGGGCACCTGGATGGCTCAGTTGGTGGAGCATGCAACTCTTGATCTCGGGGTCGTGATTTTGAGCCCGTGTTGGGCATAGAGATTATTTTTAAAAATAAGTAAAGAAAAACAACGAATGTAGAGCATTGGTACCTCTGAGGAAAGGGAAAGAGATGGAAGTGGGGAGAAGCATAAGGGATCTCAACTAAATACAGCAAGAGAGAAAATATGAAGATTTGGTAAGTCTGGTTGATGAATACATGAATGTTCTCTATCATTCTCTTTATTATTCTCTGTATGTCTGAAACATTTCATAATTCCTTTAAATTTTCTTTGAGAAGTAAACAGGTAGAAATGAATGATGGAGACTTCCTCCCCAGCTTGCTCCTGCATGGGAAAAAGGTAAAATTCCCATCCTCTGTGGGCTGCACAGTTGACATGTGAGGAGAAAGGAAATAAGGTCCTGCCAACCCCACTGAAACAGAGTACAGCTGGACCTCATAGAAACTGGAACCCACTCTCATCCCTCCCTCCCTCCAACTGGTCTTTTCTGTATCTATTTCCTACTTCTGTCTCTTCACCATGGATCATCTACTCCTTATAACTTCCTGGTCCCTCAAAGCACCCCAGTCCCAAGACTACATAACTTTTCAGCTCAGATACTTCCATTGACCCCTTCTGTGTCTCTGAGTTCAAATTCCTGAGAGAATCTGTCTGACCACTGCCATGGTCAGCTGGCCTCGGACCAAGAGTCTACTTCTAAGTCAAAAAGCTTCAGCTGACAGAAGAGGAGACTATGATCTCATGAATCCCTCTTAGGGGTTGTGAGCAAGACAGGATCTCAAAAAAATTTTGACTCAAGTATACAAACTTCCCTGGCTGGTCCAACAACCCAGTTTAAGTCAGAAGGAAAGTACATGGAGTTGGAACAGGAGCCTGCTCAGAAATCAAGAATGTACATGAGGCTAAAGCACTTTCATGTGGGTCTTACCCACACTACTTCCTGAGTGACCATCTGAAAAGTTGAAAAAAGAGAAATCCTCACATGAGACTTTTTGCATGGACAACAGACTCAATGAACAAATGAGAGGCAGGCAGAAAAGTAGCATGGCACAGAGAATGGGGAGAGAACGTTCTCCATCTGTGAGCAGACCCCTCACATGCAGTAATAAGTTAAACATAACACTAAAGCCGACCTTTGGGATAGCTAGTCACCAGACTGAACTCCTTATTCCCACCCACTGGTGTCCTTTCCTAGAACTCTGATCTCAATAAATGGCACTGCTATTTACCTAATCGCTTTCACCAGAAGCCCAAGCAACCCTTCTTCATTCCCTCTCATCTAACCCATCTCAACATCCTGTTGTTTCTACCCCTGGAGCTTCTCAGTGTTTGCCCACCCTTCCCATTTCTTGTTGCCACCTCCCACCTACTTCCTCTCACCTGGTCTTCTGCAGGAGTTGCCCACAATGCCGGTGAATGAATCTCCAAACACCAGCAATGTGATTTATCTTTTCATGCAATCATCATCTCTAACATTCCCACCATGTGTCAGCCACTCTGTTAAGTACTGCGTATGCACTGATTAGAAAAGTCAGGGTGATTCTCGCATTTTCAGTGATGACAGCCATTAAAACATAAACATGAAAATCATTATAAGTTGGGTAAGAGCTCTGAAGGGAAAGAGCTGTGTTCTTTGAAACTTTTTAACTAGGGAAACCTAATGTAAATTGAGGCAATTGGCCAGGCCTTCTCTGAGGTAGAATGACTTTTGACCGAAAACTTACAGAGTCACTAGAAACTTTTAATTATCCCTCCCTTTTTAGGATAAAGGTAATCCATGGCAAAGCCAGACACAGTTCAGCTTCTGCTTCTGCTTCCCTTCCTGCCCAATTTCACCTCCTCTTTCTCTCTAGCTCTCCCCTCCCAGCCACAAGGACACCTCTCCAATCCCTGAAAATATCGTTTTCTCCCATGTGTCAGCACCTGCATCAAAGAAAGAGCTGCTTCTTGTCCTCTTTCCCTCAGCCCCCATCATCTGTCAAGTATCAATTAAACACCCTTGCTCTGAGAAGCCACATCCTGAAACCCCTGACAGGAGGGTCTGCCTAAGTCTGTGTGCCATATAAATTGTTCCTTCCTTACGCCAAATGCCCTTGCAACTGTCTCGTCAACATCTGTTAGAACTCTACACTCCATATGTGCAGGGGCATTTCTGTCTTCTTTCTCACTCTATCCCCAAGGTGTGGATTATTAAACATGCTTAATATATAACTGCTGAATAAACAGACGAATGAATCAATGATATGACTATCTGGGCTATGTGGAAACTCAGAACTTTAGAATTGAAAAGGACCCCAGAAGTCACCTATCCTTCCTCCCACCAAATGCCCACATCACACACTTCACAGCCTCTTCCAAACTTTGCACCTGTCTCCCCAGGCAGCAGGGAGCTCCTCAAGGACAAGGACAGCAGCTTATTCATCTTGGTATCTCCTTCCTCCATAGAACCACTAACTAGAGAGTTCCAAGAAGATCATTCTCTTTGTCCACAACCTAGAAACTATGTGGCACAGAGCCAGTGAGTGACTTGCCTAAAGAGACTCCAACAGATCCAACTGCAAATGTACTCATCCTGGCTCCTTCTGCTTAATTTCCTCATCTGCATAGTTTCATTGAGGGTCATTCTCAACTCATCGCCAACCTGCCCTGCATGTCCTTCCGTAGTATCCAAGATTCACACTTTACAACATCCCATTTTCTTCCAAGAATCCCCTCTCTGGGTGTCACACTATGCCTCTGTCACTGGCCAAATGCCTAGCAAAGCCCTAGGCTTCTCCTCGGCACTGTGATCTCTATTATAGGGAATTAGCAAGGAGCCAAAGACCATCTCACACCACACACACACACACACACACACACACACACACACACACACACTGTGAGCTCCAGAAATGGAGTTTATTTCATTTCCCCATCTTTAGGGCAGCCTCCAGCTTTAAGTCCTCCACTGTTGGCAGCAGCCTTTGCCTTTGGGAGAGAGACAAGCAACTTTAGAGTGATATGGAAATCACCCCCCAAACATTTGCAAGCCTTGCAGGACTTGGAGCTGGTCCCAAAGCAAATTCAATCAGCCCTTTTTCCCCCCACACTTGCTGCCTCCAGCTGAGCCCCATCTCATACAGTGGAGCCCAGTGAATGAGGTGCACCTGATAAGTCCCAAGAGGTCCCAGCCCCACAGAAAAGCACACGAGAAAGGAGGCGCGGGGGAGGGAAGGGAACAGAGCCAGGCCTGGGCCAGCTGCCATACCCAGCCTGCTTTTGACAGAGGCCTCTTCCTGCACTGAGAAGGACCCTCGGCTAAACCACAAATTTACACGGCAAGGAAGTGGTCCTGCTGGACTGTTGGGTCCAGTTCCTGAGCTTTGGAGATGGAAAATGTTCAGTCTCTCAGTGTCTGACTCGGAAAGTCCTAAATCCCCCTGGCTTGTCAGATTAACAAATGATATTTGCAAGTGGATGTTGTGATACTGGTATTTCTCTCCATCTCTGATCTGTAAAAACCTAATTGTAAAGGATTCTCCAGATTCAATCCTCTGATGAGACAAAGAAATTTCAAAGGATCCATAAAGAGAGAAAGCCTTGAGCACACAGTCTGATGTATGTGCTCTGAAAATGTTAGTGCGTGGGTATAATAGTGTCACCCCACCAACAGGAGAACTGGGGAAATTTATGAGTAGAGGGGGAATCAGATAGATAAGACACTGACCAAATGAATGGAGGGATAAGTGTTGAACAGTAATTCCATAGGACAGAAGTCAGGATGTTTGCCTTAATCCTTCTTGATATTTTCTCCCACCATCACACGTTACAAATTCTGACAATCACTGCTACACACCAACCCAGGATTTCCTAGCAAAGCCCCTGCCAAATCCTGTTATATCAAAATAAGTATCAAAATATTCAGAGGATTTGGATACACTTACGTGATGTCTCTCTCCTCACCAAGTCACCAGTTAACGGTCAAAGAAGAGTAAGTCCAAGAGGACTAGGAGACTGAAGCATGAAGACACCTCCCACCACGCAGGGGAGGAAGTTGTCTCTCCTACCCTTGAAGCAACAAGATGCTGTGTTGTGTTGCTGTGGCTTTGGGTTCCATTATCCCTGTGTTTAGAGAAATACAAGATGAACCTGGGAACCAGGTGGTCTTGAGTTTCACTGCAGGCCCCACAATGCTATAACCTTGGATAAAACACTTAACTTCTTGGAGCCTTGACTCCCTGGAGTAGAAAGAAGGGTATGGGTGGGATTAATATCAATTTCTTTGGTTTATTTTGGGGCCAATCATTGTTATCAATGGTGTTTGTGATTTGTGAGAGCTGCCATGCTCATCACAATGTCCCTGTGATCACAAAATACTGCCCTAGTCAGAGGCAAGGCCATGCATCACTAGGACCTGAAAAATTACAAGAACGTGAAAGCCGTGTTTGTTGATCCTTACTGGTAAATGATACAAAATCCTCATGAATTATACAAGATGCCTCATGTGTAAACAGAGATATCATTTAAAGCAACAAAGTCATTTCTGAATTGTGCTTCAGTGACTATGAACTATGGATTCCTGCATAGCTGCAACTTCTAATTTCCTAAGCGAATCCCCTGTCTCCCAGAAGGAAGACTGCAAAGACAACCCTACATCCTCCTGAGGACAATCATCTCTGAGACTGCATGCGGTAGCTCCTACAGCACTGGTCCGCTACCTTTTCCTCAAGGTTCGGTGTTCACTCTCAGTGGCTGTCCATTCTAGCGGTGGAGACATTTCCCAAACCCAGGGCCCTTGCAGACTGCGAGAATTGAACTCATTTCCTGCCTGCAGTCTGTTTCACTCCTTCTGGCCCTTCTCCCACACTAACCCGAGGATGCAGCAGTGTTTGGGCTAACATTCCTGCAGAGGGAAGGAACATTGCTGCAAGGCAATAGACCATGATAATTAAAACACAATAAAATGAAAAATTCATCGGCATTTTCAAAATACAAGTTTCAACCAACAGCACTGTATCTGGAGGTGGGACAATTCCATTTTGGCAAACATCCTAAATCCTCGGAAGCAGGGAGACCACCTGTGTCCTTCCAGGAGAGCGTCTGTCTGGGACCTCCAGGGATTTGGCCGGAAGAGGGCATTTTCTCAGGGCATGTTTCTTCCTCCTGCTGGGAGTTTGCTACTTTTGCAATGTGATTGCGAAGCCTCTGAACTATCAAGCCTCTAAGAGACAAGCTGGAAAGAGAGGGAACATTCATGGGGCTGAAGTAAGACAATCATCCCTGCTTTAGGGAACGAGACAAATCCAAGCCACCTGCTGCCAGGAAGAAGACAGGGCCAGGCCAGAAAGGACAAGACTGGAGCAAAAGCTAAAGAATTCGATAGGCACCAAAGAGTAAAAGCCAGTCTTCAAATCTGGCCAGCTATCTCTTCAGAAGAGCCAATCAGAGCAGAGGGTAGAATGAGCTGGCAGTATGAAAATTTAAATACCAAAAGCACAAGAAAGTTAAAAAATTATGTACATTGCCCTCCCTGTCTTCCAGAAAGCCATTGTTTATGTCAGTGTGCATTCCATATTCTGTATATAATTATATATAATTACTGTCACAAGATCAAGTTCATAACATACAATCTATTTTGTGATGTGCTCTCTCCACCTGAAATACCATGTTGCTTCTGTCTCAGTCCACAGTTGTTTAAGACATGGGAAACCCAGTAAAACTAGTATCAAAGGGAATTTATTCTATGAATCAGGAATCTCTCCTAGAATCCAGCAAAGGGCAGCTAAGACAGGAGGGGCCACTGCCAGCTCCCCAGCTCTCCGAGGCACATGGCTCCCTGTCTCTGCTCTCTCTGCGCCATGCGCCGTCCTCTGCAGCCCAGTCCCCTGCTTCTGGGCACAGCAGCAACCGATGGCTGCCCTACTGGACCTCTCTCATCCGTAACCCATAACACCAACTGACTAAACTCCCAATCCAAATGCCCAGGGTAGGTGATCTGGCTGACTCCGTTTATGTCATCTGGATACCCTGAAAGTAGTCAGCCATGGCTGGTGGGAATGAGAAAGGCGGGGAATTGATGCGCCAGTTCATTAAAGAAATGGACTTACTTACAAATGTTATTTACTGTTTCTTCAAAGGATATGCCAGGAAAACAGCCTGTATTAGTCAGGGTAGACTAACTGCTATTTACAAAAATCCCAAAGGCTGATTTCTTGTTCATTTCCCAGTCTTCCGTAGACTGGGGGGGGAGGGGGGTGCATGTGGCAGTGAGGTACCAGGAGGACACTGCTGCTATGGTCATTCAGAGACCACAGACCCTTCCATCTATAGCCTCCCTACTTTTCAGGGTCTTAGAGTGCCGAACTGGACCTTCTGAGCCCAGCTGGCAACCAATGAGGGGAAAAGGTTAGGGAAGAACCTGGAAGTGGTGTACATTACCTTTGCCGACAGGCTCCTGGCCACAGCTAACCACAGGCAGGCGAGAACATGTAGCCTAGCCATGGACCACTAAGAAGGCTAAAAGGCTTTGCTAAGCATTAGCCAGTGCATGCCATGGCCCACCTTTTTGTTCAACGCCTCTTCCCATGCCTAGACCACATAGCACCCCCTCCCAGGGAGACCAGCAAACTCCCTGCCTCACAGCCCTCTCCATCTGGTCTGGCTATGGCTCCTGTGAGTGATGACTTATGAAGTAAAGGTAAGCTGCTTGCCACCCAGAAGCCCAACTTAAAATAGTGGAACAGGGACAAGGTAACTACAATAACCACAATAAACACATTAAACAGTCCTATTTGAGAGAAAAAAAAAGTGGAATGGGAGACCAGCCTGAAGCAAGTCTGATATATACCTGAGCAGACATCTTCTCCATGACCCTTACCTCTGCCCATCAGGAAGTCGTTCCCCATCTACCACCCTTCTGGGCCACATGTTAACTAGATGTTAGGGATTATGCCTCCTCAGATTCTGGGATACATGCACTGCTCGTTTCTGCCAAATGGGAGATTTGAGACTCCTGGGGTTTTGCTTGCTCGGTCCCTTGCTTTTTGCAATACAAATACCTCAAAAACTTAGTAGCTTCTGACCCATTTGCTTCCAGTCAGTTTCCTTTATTAAAATACACAAACACACACATTCAAGGTTCTTTCCTAGACATAATTCTAAAGTGTATGTGCTTTCTTTTTTTCTTCCATCACTCTCATGCTTTTTTCTCAGCAGCAGTCATGACGTTTTATGGTGAATGGGACAACTGAGAAGTCTTGAGGGATCACTCTCTCACACAAACTCTCTCAATCATACCTCCCACTGTTTAAAAAGCCATCAACTTTTCCAAACCCTTTGTGGCAGATTGTGTTTTCCCAAATATGGCCATGGCCATAGTAGTTTTGCCTGTGTCACATGTTTTCCCAAAACCTTGACCCTCAGCCATCATGAGGTAGAGTCTGCTTCCCTTCCCTCCAAGTACAGGCAGGCCTTAGTGACTTGATAAAAATGAATAGCGTGAGGCAGAAGGGACACTGCTTGACCTCTGAAGCTATGAAACAAAAGTGATACAACTTCCGCCTAGCAACCCAGTCACCATCTTGTAAGGAAGTTCAGACTCACCCACATGGGAGACCAAATGGAGTAGGCCTATGTGGAGCAGGAATGAGGTCCCCAGTCAATAGCCAGAAATCAGCCACCAGGTATAAGTGGTTGAGCCTCCCAGTGATTCCAGGCCCCAGCCTTCAGGTCTTTCAGCTGAGTCCCAAACATTGCAGAGCAGAGACAAGATGTCCCTGCTATGTCCTGCCTAAATTCCTTATGCACAAAATCTTTGAGTATAATAAATCTTTGAGCTCAATGTCAGCTTAGGTTTACAGCACTAAGTTGTCGAGTACAGATGGTCCTCTACTCAAAGTGATTCAACTTACGATTTTTTGACTATACATGCTATGGTGTGAAGGTGATACGCATTCAGTAGAAGCTGTACTTTAAGTTTTGCATGTTGGTCTTTCCTGGGCTAGCAGCTTGCGGCATAATCCTCTCTCGTGATGCTGGGCAGGGGCGGCCACAGCTCCCAGTCAGCCACATGGTCACAATGGTCAACAACCCGTATCCTTGTAACCATTCTTCACCCACCCCGTTTTTCACTTTCAGCATGGAATTCAACATTACATCAGACATTCAACACTGTATTATAAAACAGGCTTAGTGTGAGATGATTGTGCCCCGATGTGGGCTAATGTAAGTGTTCTGCACATGCAAGGGAGGCTGGGCTCAGCTCTGAGGTTCACTACAGCATATTAAATGCATTTTTGACTTAATGGTATCCTCAATTTATGATGGGCTCGTCTGGATGTAACCCCATCGTAAGTTGAGGAAGATCTATAACATCTTACACAGCAGTAATAGCTGGAACGTGTTGGATGCCCAGATGTCCATATTTTCTCCATCTCCTTTCATTTTTCTTGCAAGTCAGCTAATTCTTTCCTAACTTCCTTTTGCTTGTGATACCTTGCCAAAGAAGGCATTCCAGTAGAAGCTCGCCATACACAAACATGCACACACTGCTGCTAGTCTGTCTTCCAAACGCTGCTCCTAGAGCTGAATCTCAGGAGTGTGTGGTCTCCCTTCCACGTAATCACTGGGAGGTTTTCTCAAACACTTTGCCACAGCAACACAAGCTCTCCAGCCTTCTGGCCTCCACATGTGTCTCTTTGCCTGACTGTGCAATGTCTCCTGTTTTAGACTATTTGTGATGGAAGTGCCCACTTCTGGGACCAGAATCCCATAATTCAACACCTTAACACTTTAAAGTCTTATTTGTTACTCATATCACATCTGATGGTATGAGTTGAGGTGGGAGAGTCTGTCCAACTTGGGCTCCTTCTATCTGGTTGACCCTCCACCCTGCAGCATGGAGAACAGGTGGTTGGTTTCATGACGAGGCCTGCAATTAGCAAAGCTCACTTTCATTCATGTTCCGACTGACACAACTCAGTCCTATGGTCCCACATAACTACGGGGAAAGCTTGCGTGGTTCAGCGGCACCCCAGGAAGAAGGAACAGGTTTGATGGGCATCTGGCCAGTCTCTTCCACTGTGCCCACAGTCAGAAAGTGCAGGTACAACGGTACCACACTACATTTGTGCAGTGCTCTGACAGAACCCTCTCCCCAGAATCTCTGCTCTGTGGGGACTAGGCCTTCCCAACAGCTTCTTCCTGTAGACTTGCTCAAGGTTTGTCTGGGTACCACCAGGGTGATAGCAGGAAAATAGCCTCAAAGATGTCCATGTCCTAATCCGCCAATTCTGTGAATATGTTACCTCACTTTGCAGATGTAAGGTTAAGGACCTTGAGATGGGGAGGGTATCCTGGTGGGCCCAATCTAATGGCACGAGTCCTTGAAAGCAGAGAAACGTTCCCTAACTGTGGTCAGAGAGGGAGACATGTCAATGGAAGAAGGGTGAGAGATGCATAGCTGGCTTTGAAAACAGAGGAAGGGGCCATGAGCCAAAGAACTCTAGAAGATGGAAAAGGCAAGCAGAGGCAGACAGGATATCCAGAAAGGAACGCAGCCCTGCTGACACTTCGATTTTAACTCAGTCTTACCCATGTTGGACTTCTGACCTACACAACTGTCAGAAAACAAATTTGTGTCTTAAGCCACTAAGTTCATGAGGTTCCGTTATGGCAGCAATGGAAAAGTAATTCAACCAGTAACTGCTCTCAGCTCTAAATTCTGAGTCTAATATCTCAGTAGTGTGTAGCACCCAGTGCTCCACAGAAATACACTCCATGGTCTTCAAACTTGAATCTGGAAACTCTGCCAGAACTCTGAGCTACCATGCCCACATTCCAGTCTCTTTAGCCCTCTGGGACTTATACGACCTGCCCTGACGTCAGCAAACACTGGGTCCAAGCACTGTTCTGTGCCACACACTGGCAGTCATGGTCCTGACCTGCTGGAGCTCAGCCTCTGCTGGGGCGGAGACACAGGCTGGCCAGGCACTGCTGGTGTTCTGTCCAAAGGTATACCTTTGAGCAGAGATCTCTGGAGAAGAGCAGACCCCGCCTTCGCACAGACAATGGTGTCCTACAAGTGACCATTGGAGATGGAGTCCTGCTCAGCTCTGCAAAAAAACATATGTGATCATATGGCCACCCCAGTATCACTCCTCTCCCCCCTCTTCTCTTTTAAAAGCCACCCTCCCACCCTGCAAGGCTCTCAGCATCCCTTCCCCCATCACCTTCATACTTCCCCTCTGGAAAGATTCTGGAAATGACTTCCCCTGGTGCATATGATGGATATGTACATGACGTATAACAGCTTAAAGCACAACACATTTGTTTCAGATGCCCATGGAAGACGGACCCCTTTAACATAAATCTATGATTTAAGCAAAAAAAAAAAAAAAAAAAAAAGTGTGGGATTTTAGGCAGCTGGTGAGGTGAGAGAAGGATTATGTAGGTGTCTGAGTTTTCGTAGGATGCCTTGAACAAACAATGTGCTACCCACCCCTCTGTGAACAAAGTGTAGCCCAATCATGACGACATACACACATTTGGGGCAAGAAAGAGGATGGGGAGGAGAGCTGGAAAGAGGTCAGAATTGAAGGCACAGGCATAGAACCGGATACTATTCAGACTATATAAACCCGATGAGGATTCAAAGTGTGCTTTAAAGTTTACGAGTGGGAAGAGAGCAGAGAGGGGCAGGTGATGGCGTGGTACATACATTGAGAGTGGGGCAAGGTCCCTCGTCTCATGGTCCATTGGCTTGTGGTTAGGTCGCCATTCCTGCCAGCAGAGAGACAGTGCCAAGCACACAGCGCACCCAGCAGCCCCAGGCCTCTGCTGCTCCTGTTGGAACCACAAGCTTCTGGAGTCCCTGGCTCTCCTGGCTCCTGCCAGGCCTGTTACTGACTTTGCAGGGCTTTCTCAGCCTCCAGGGCAACACCTCCCAGCCATCCTGATGGATGGGGCCAACAGTGGCCTAAACAGCACAAGGAGCCTCCCAAAAGCCTTTCCAGATCCTCTGGGGAATTCCCAACATGAGCCCAACGGGGATTCCCTGTGATGAGCCGTAAAAATCCATTAGCATAATTAGATCAGACACACTATGATGTCATTACACTTCCTCTACTGTCTGCTCCCTTCATTAATAAACACACACTCTAAATGCAATTGTCTAGTCCCATCGTCCCTGGCCCTGAATTAGCTCCCGTGTGCAGAAGGGAAGGCAGAGAGAATAGGGTTAGTTAGCGACTTTTCATTCTGACATCCCCGTTTCCTTTCACCCCCTGTCTCTGCACCGGCACATTCCAGCCCTCCTGGACTGGGAGGAACAGGCTTGCTTGGCACCAGTTCTCCTACGTGGAGGGAAAACTGCACTTTGAAGCTGCAGAACCATTGGTCTGGGATAGTTCATGGAAGGCCCTCCCCGAGGCCAAAAGAGAATCAGGTCCAGGTGGCAGTAGGAGAAGACAAGGAGGTGGGCAGGCACAAAAGCATGCAGAATCTAGAGACTTGGGCGCCCGGACAGTCACTGTGGAGAAACATTTCTGGCTAAACCATAGAGAGCAGTAGCAGGAAAAGTTAGGACTGAAGGAACTTTAGACCTCATCTGGTTCCCTTTGTTTAGCTGAAATTATTACGGGGCCTGCGCCCCTCAGAACCCCTTCAGTTCCTTCTCTATTACAACCCTGAGAAGCCCCAAATGTCAGAATGCGCTACAAACATTCTACCAACAAAGAAACCCCTTCATTTCACAAATGAAGAAATGCGGCGAGAGACAGGATAAGACGCAAGACCGAGGTGGTCCAGCCAGGTGGAGGCAGGGCAGTACCCGGAGACCACGTTTGCTATTGGCCAGTCCAGTGGTCTCACCATTGTACATACGACTGAATCACTGTCCGAGGGCCCAGGGAGAAGCAAAGTGGAATAACACAGTATTTCACAGCAAAAGCCATCCTTTGCCTCCTTACCTACAGAGCTATCATTTCATGACCTCTGAGATAAGGGGTCGAATTCAAAATACACCAACCGTGTAAAAGACATGAGAAGAGGCAGAGAGGTTTTCTTTGGTGAGAAATGGTATTCTTAACAACTGTAACAAGTAAAACCTAACAGCGATTGAGCGTGCCAGGCCCTCTGCATGGCATTTCCTTGTGCATTCCGTCAGCAGACGCTCCCAACAATCCCATGACAGAAGTATTATTCCTGCCCCATTCTCCAGTGAGGACACTAGAGCTCAGAAATGAAGCGACTTACCTCAGGTCACACACGGGAAATCACAGAGCCAGGACTCACACCAGATCTGGGTTGGCCCACCTGCTGACCCAAAACACTGATCCAGCCTCTGGGAACACGTCCTTAGCCCCGGGCTTGCAGGTAGGACCCGTCATCTTCCATTCGGCCCTTCAGCAGGTGTTTGCTGAATACACACTAGGTGTGCAGGGACGTTCTGGGCACTGAGAGCACTTCACTGAAAAAAAGCAGGCAAACCTCTGCTGTCTTCACGGACTATACACGCAGGGCCGAGAGGCAGACAATAAACATAAAACTTAGAAAATGACATACCCTGTGACAAGGTGGTGAGGATAAGCGCCAAGGGGGAAAAAAGCAAGAAAGGGGAATTCAGAAATGCTGGAGCAGCATAATTTTAAATAGAGTGTTCAGGGAAGGCTCACCTAGAAACTGACATCCGGACAAAGAATTGAAAAGGTTAGGGAGGAAGCATGTGGTTCAAAAGTTGCTTGTGGATGGCAACAACATGCTTGGACCTCCAGGGCATTTTGCTAAGTGAGGTAAATCAGACAGAGAAAGACAAATACCAAATGATATCACTTCTATGTGGATCTAAAAACAAAACAAATGGAAAAAGGAGCTCATAGACACAGAACAGACTGGTAGCTGCAGGGGGCAGCGAGGGGGGAATGGAAAAGAGATGAAATTCAAAGGGGCTTCCAATAACAAAGGCCCATGAATAATGCTCAGTCAAGGAGAGGAACTCAGCCCTGGAACAGAGATCAAATGAAAGAGGCTGCCTGTCCTGCCAGGGTTCGCATTGTGTCCCCTTAAAGTTCATATGTTGAAGTCCGAACCCCCACATCTCTTATTTGGAAAAAGGGCCTTTGCCGATGCAATCAGTGAGGATGAGGCCCACTGGGGTAGGGGAGCCCCTAGCCAACATGACTGGCGTCCTCATGAAAAGGAGACATTTAGATGGGAGACCCCCGCATAGGAAGAGCTCCCCGTGAGGATGCGAGGAGGGCTGAGGGTGATGCAGGGGAAGCCAGGGAGCACTAGAGACTGGCAGCAAATGGTCGGAACTCGCAGAGCAGCATGGAGCAGATTATCCCTCACGGCTGGGGAAGGAACAACCCTGCTAACACCTTGGTTTCCGACTTCCAGCCTCCAAAACAGTGAGACAACCCGTTTCTTGTGTTCAAGTCATTCCATTCACGATTCCCGCTTCTGGGCAGCCCCGGCAAAGGAGTACACCTGCCCAGCCTGGTTCACGTGCTTGCGGTGGCTGTTAGGAAATCGAGAGGGAGAAAGGCATAAGGCAGGGGCAAAGAAGAAACGACATGAGAATTATACCTTGGGAAGAACTTTGGGTGCGTTTACTAGCATTTGAAACTGAATGGAAGCAAACAGTCCAGAAACCTACCCAAATTTTTAGGGTGATTGAACACAAAAGAAAGTATTAGCTGGCCTAAAAGAGCGGTGAGTGGAAAACTCGCACCCACAGGAAGCGAGCCGTGAAACTGTGCAGCTCCCCAGAGGACAATCTCCCTGGTGCCCTCTTCAGATTTGACCACGGAGGGCGGTGGACAAAGGGCTGAGCAGGAGCTTTGGCAAGCAACAGACAGGGACATGTCTCCCGGAGAGCCCCCGCGTCAGGGTCAGCGTCTTCACGTTGCCCGCCCAGCAAGATTTCACCGTGTCCACGGCTGCTGCATGGCTGTCACAAAGCACTGGCCAAATGGGCAGGGTGCTGCCAGGATCTTGTCCTCACTCCCCCGTCGTGTGTTGGGGGCAAGTGTGGTGGGAGTGGATAGTTTGCCTTTCTGACTCATAGGTAGCCAGGCCTTGAGAAGGTGCAGGCAGATGTGATAGGGGAGCGCGTGCGTCTCGGAGGCCAGAGTGCATGAGTGTTCTGCATAGGAAGCCGAGCACCAGCAGACATTTGGCAATGGGAAGGTCCACCTGTGGAGCAGTTTGCCAGCTGTTCACCAGCATCCAGGTTTCTGGTTTTTTCTCTGGGCACACAGCTAGACTGTGTTTCCTACCCTCTGGTGGTTAAATGTGTCCGAGTGTATGAGCTCTTACCAGTAGAACACGAGTGAAGATGGTGGGTCTTTCGTCCAGGCCACAGCTCCTAAGAAGCGCCTGGGCCCCCACCTTACTCTCTGTCCCCTTCTGCCATCTACACAGAGGGGCGGCAAGGCTTTCCAAGTCAAAGAACCACAAGATGAAAGATCTTGGGTTCTTGCATCATCACGGGATGGAACGCCATCTGCTGATCAGGAATTCCATACGAGACCGTTACAGGAGCAAGAAATAAGCCTCTAGTGGTACTAACCCCTGACATTTTGGAGCAGCCAGTGTAATCTCATCTAACATACGCAGCAATCCAATCAAATCAGGGAATAGCAAGAACTTCTCTGCCGGACGCGTCGAGGTGTCATGAGATAATCCTGGATTAAGGTTTGGTTCTGGAGTCAGAGCTGCCATTAACCAGCCCGTATCCCTGAACTAGTCACCGGGCTTTACCTAAGAGAGCAGGTCTACCCTAGAAGTCATGTCCCCTCGCAGGGCTTCCGCAGCATCCCCTCCCAGGCTAAGCACCTGGGACTCCAGACAACACCACACAGAGTTGTCTCACCTTTACCTGTTGGGTATATGTTGGCTTTCAAGTAAGAATTTTCTCTGGAGAAATGAGATCCTAAAGGGTGTGCTGATAAAAATAAAGTTTGAAGTCCCTGCTCCATGGGAATCTCTGAGGACCTTTATTTTTACGTTGGACACTCAAATCCTTTACCCTCTCTTGACCCACTCACAGCAGGCCCCCAGCTAGTTATAACTCAGAGTGAAAACACAAATGTGGCTTCTCTGAAAATCTGATCAGAGCATGTCCCAACCTATCATCCTGAGCCCTGCCTCTGAGGGGCTCCGGGTGCCCAGGCACGGAGAGAGCAAAGACACTAACAAACACAGAGGCCAGAGGCAGCATGGGACGGGCATCACGTTAATGCCTCCATTTAATCCTCATGACAACCCTATGAAACAGACATTATTTCCCTTCGATGCAGGTTAAAAACAACAAACCTGAGGTTCAGAGAGATATATAACTTGCCAGAAGTCACATCGCTAGTAAGTGGCACAGCCAGGATTACAACCCATGTTCATCTGACTCCAAAGCCTTTCACTCCAACCCAATGCCATGTCCACTTCACTCTCTATTTGGTCAATGGGTGAGGACACGTGCTGTGTCTTCTCTCTGCTGTCGTGTGCCCCCCACTGCACTATCCATGGCCACCAAAATCAGGATGAGCTCCCCTTGCCCACCACTCCCCTGGAGCTGCTCTGCAGATGGGGGGAGTAAGGGTTGGGATGATGGTCTGAGTGAGGACAGGCGAGGTCCTCCCTCCAGAGCTCTGAGGCTGCTCCCCAGCTCGGCACACTTACATTTCTTAAATAACCACTATAACGTAAAGTAAATGTACATATTTTTACAGACTGGTATGAAGCCATTTCAAATATTATCCAAGGGATCCAGTAAACCACCTTTTCCACTGTTTGCATATCTGCTTGCTTCTTTCCTTCCTTCCTCCCCTCCTTTCTTTCTTTTTTTATTTTTTCAGCTTAAATCCCTCTGATACCAGTCTAAGTACTCAGACAAGGTAGTTTAATTATAATGGTTAATTTCCTGGCTAAAGAAAATAAAAATCACTTCAAAGTCAAATAAATTGTATTTTACTGTCCTCTATTTTACGTGGCCCAGACCCTGTTCTCCTCCAGTAGCAACTGCGAATCAAGATTTAACTGCGAATGGGGATGTCTGATCCTAACGGAGAGCATCTCAGCTTACGAAGCCCATTCACACACAGTTGCCTTTCCTACATCTGTGAGCCGTGCACCGTGCAGCTGCCATTATCTCCATTTAGTTGATAAGGAAACTGAGTCTCAAATATATTAAATGAGTGTTTTGAGAGAGTAAGAAATAGCTTGGGGTGGTGGGAGAAATTGCCAGAGGCCCTGCTGGGTCCCAGGCTCTGTGGGCAAGATCTTGGGGGTACTAAGGAATAAAGGCCTGCCTGGGAGCCTGGTGGTCCAACCCCTCCCTGCCTGCGGGGCTTTCCTTGGCCCAGGACCAACTCCTTCCAAGTCTCTTCTTAACCCCTCTCCCTCCCTCCACATTTTGTTGACAAAAACGGAAATCAAAGGTCCATTTTCTCGTACCTTCAATAAGAGCCCATTCTGTTTCCCTCCCCAATTTACAGATGGAGAAATTGGAATACAGAAAAAGTAAGTGGTTTTTAATAAGACCCTTCCAAGGGTGGAGTCATCATCTTGAAAGGACATTTGATTTGTCTCCTGTTTTTGGACAGAACTCCCCGCCAACACTCGCATACAGATGGAGACGACCCTTCGCCCCCTGCACTGCCCCGCTCCCAACCACCTGGGAACACTCAGGTGGGCCTACCTGGAGGGCAATCAAAAAGTCACAGCAGCAAAACCCTTTGGCACATTGTTCCTGTGAATGCCAGGGGCTGATGTGAGGATGAATTTCAGAATTTGGAGCCAAAGATTGAACTCAGAAATGAGCCCATATTGGAATATTAATGTCAGAGATGGGAGTGGAGGGGACAAGGCAGAGAAAGCCAGAGAGGGAAAGAGAGCTGTCCACTTCTGTCATGTGCAGGCTCCAGAGCAATAGAGATATACTGGGAGTTCAATTTCTGTTTGCCTGAGCCAGGGAGAAAATCTAATTAAATATGGTGTCTGAGTTTGGAGAAGCCGGGATGGGGCTGGAATATAAAGTCTGGCAGCTACCCATAGATCAGAGGGCAATATTAATAAACCCACAGAAAGGGACAGCAGGATCCGCTGGTGGTATTGATAAAATGCAAAGCAAAGACAAAGCAGGCTGGGAATATTGCATGGTAATGCTGATAAAAGCACACCAGGGACACCTCCCCCACCGCCATGACCCCTGAACTGCTACAGGAACAGAACCGTGGCAGGTCCCCTCTCCCTTCCCTCCTTCTCTCACTCTTCACCCTGTCTCCTGTTTCACTTCTGCTCCCCATAAGCATGCAAACTCAGCATCAGTGAGCTTTTCTGAGAACCACCGAAGCCAGGACAGGAGATGGAGAATGAACGGGAGGAAGAACGGAGCCTCCATTTCAGCAGAGAAGTTTCGGATGAGGAAGAAAGAATCAAGGCTACATACAGAAGTTGGTTCTCTGCAGTCTGAAGACGGGCAAGTCGTACGTTGGCCCTAACAAAGGGTTGTCTTGCTTGGAGGCTGAGGGCTGCCTTAAGTGACCTCTGTGGAAGTGTTCTTTGCTCAGCTGCCCAACATGTGTGGGACACTTGCAGAGTTCCCCACTCTGCTGGCACTTGCAAAACCAAAGCAAAAGCCCTACAGACTTCAATTTTCAAAGAACACCAGGTACTCCTTTAAAGTTTTATAGAGTAGACTTTGGAGTTTGGGGGTAAATTTCCTGGAGACTATTTGCCACTCCTTCCTGGATCCTCTGTCTTCCTAAGAACTGTTCCTGGCAGGCCTGGGGCTGGGGGGGCATTTCTAGGGGAGTGGAAGCACTGCCACCTGCCTGGCTCCCCCTGTGCACCCTGACCCTCTCAGGGGCATTGTCACGTTCAGAGCAAGTCTCTCAGACCTTAGCAGAACTATGTTGTTCTTTTGTCATCTGTATTTAATTGCCATCAGCTGGTATGTTATGATTTCGCCTTATTTTCCTAAGCTTTCTGTGTTATAGCTAGCATCTGCCTGGAGTATTTTCAGCAGTTTTTATTGTGTATTAATCTGTGCTGTCTATAATGCTACATTATTTTCCAGGGACTGTGTGTGTGATCAAAACAACAGTTGTCACTCTAAGCAAGCCCATGTCTGCTCACATCCAATCAAATTTTAAATCAGTGCCTGACCTCCCCACCCCACCTCTCCATATCCCACCTGCACAAACACCTAGCACCTTCTTTCGGGGAACTGAATTTAGAATCAGAAGGTATTGGTTGAAAGCCCACCCCCAGGGCTGACTAGCTGTGTAATAGCAACCTCTCTGACTTCTCTGAGCCTCCGTTTTCTTTCCTATTAAATGGGAATAATAAGGACTTTAACCACTCTGGATGGGGTCTAAAGATTACGTGAGATCAGTTCTGAGAAAGGTGCTCTTTGAGTTCTGAGACTGTTATCTGGCCACTAAGCCCGTAGAAACAGAAAGCCATGCAACAATCAGGAGAGGGCCTAATTATCGTAACAGCACCTTGGCTTCGCATCGCATGTCAGGGCTCCAAGCAGCCCCTAGCAAACATTTCATCCCATCATCTTGACAATATCTTACGAGGCTCGGCGGCAGAGCTCTCATGTCCTATTTAAGAGATGAGGAAACTGGATCCCAGAGACACCAAAAGATCTTTTAAGCTGCAAAGCTGATTATGCCCTTCTGCTGCTGCCCTAAACTTTTACTTTAGGAAAGAGGAAGACCAGAATTATAATCAGAGCCTACAGCCCACCTTGCCTGACCAGGACACCCTCACCGCTCTCCTCCCGGCCCGCTTGCCCTCCTGCCCCACCCCAGCAGCCCCGCCTGTCCGTGTTGCTACACAGTCCTCAGTTTATGCTGCAACTTCCTGCCCTCTATTCTTCCTGCTCGCTCTGCTCCAGCCACAGCAGCTGTTTCTTGGACAGGCCCAGCCCCAGCCCACGTGTGTTCCAGGCCTTAGCACTTACCGTGCCCTCTGCCCAGATATCCATGGCTCACTCATCACTTCATTCAATCCATCCTCAGATCTTACCTCAGTGGCACCACCTTCCAGGACCATGTTAAACAGATGAACAGTTCCCAGGCATTCTCTGTGTCCTCCCTCTGGTTTTTCTTTCCTTCAAAGCATATAGTACCACCAGTCCTTCTGTCTATCTATCCATCTATCAATCGATCAATCTATCTCTCTATCATGTATCTATCAATTTGCTCTGCCCTCCCTAGTAGGAAGAGCCGGGCTTTGTTTTACCCACTACCGTAACTTCGGGTCCTGTAAGAGTACCTGGCAAAGAAAATGTGCTCAACACACAGCAGCAGTGATCATTACTGTTACTGCACTTCGTCCACAATAATCTCACAATAATCTCAACTACCTGGAGGCAATATGTTTAATGGTTAAACGCACAGGTTAGGAGCCAGATAGAGTAAACTAAAATCGTGTTCCTCCATTTATTGCCTATATGATCTTATGCCAGTTTCTTAACCTCTCTTGTCTGTTTTATCCTCTGTAAAGTGATGACATGGATAGCACCAATGTCTTAAGGTTGTTTCAAGAAGTAAATAATATAATTGAGCACATAGCAAATGCTTGGTAGACGTGACCTATGACTTTATTACAACTGTCACCATCATCATCATGAGTATTAATCCTGTGAGTTAGTCCCAAAAAATACAATGATCCTTTAAATATCCATTAAAAAAAAAAAAAAAGGCTGAGGGAGGTCTATAGAACAAAGTCACAGATCAAGTGTCTGTCATAGCTGGAAGTAGACCCATTCACTACTCCCCTAGACAGAGTTCCTGTCACTGTGCCCCTCACTCTCCCTTTGCCACAGTCAGATAAAGAGCACCCATGTGGTGTGGGGAGTAGACAGCCCCCCTAGCTTCACCCCACTCTGCACAGAGCGCCCCACCCACAGCCATATACATCTTTGTGTCCCTGGGCCTTGCAGCCGACACTACCTGTTCCCTGTCCTGCTACCACGACCTCTCTTTCCTGTTACAGAAATAAGAGCCACTTTAGGTTTGTTAGCTTAATAAAAGCAGGCACATCTTCAAAATTTGACAAGAAAAGTAAGTTAAGATGATGATTAGCTGTTTGATATCTAATCCAAGCATAATTGTTAAAGGCAAGTAATTTAAAATAAATATGAATATGGGCTCCTGGGTGGCTCAGTCGGTTAAGAGACGGACTCTTTTTTTTTTAATAAAGATTTTATTTATTTATGTGACAGAGAGACAGCCAGCGAGAGAGGGAACACAGCAGGGGAGTGGGAGAGGAAGAAGCAGGCTCATAGAGGAGGAGCCTGCTGTGGGGCTCGATCCCATAACGCCAGGATCATGCCCTGAGCCGAAGGCAGGCGCTTAACAACTGCGCTACCCAGGCGCCCCAAGAGACTGACTCTTGATTTTGGTTCAGGTCATGATCTCAGGGTCGTGAGATGGAGCCCCGTGTTGGGCTCCACACTGGGCATGGGAATCTGCTTAAGATTCTCTCTCCCGGGGCACCTGGGTGGCACAGCGGTTAAGCGTCTGCCTTCGGCTCAGGGCGTGATCCCGGCGTTATGGGATCGAGCCCCACATCAGGCTCCTCTGCTATGAGCCTGCTTCTTCCTCTCCCACTCCCCCTGCTTGTGTTCCCTCTCTCGCTGGCTGTCTCTATCTCTGTCGAATAAATAAAATCTTTAAAAAAAAAAAAAAAAAAGATCTCTCTCCGTCTCCCTCTGCCCCTCCCATCCCCCTTCCTCTCTAAAAAAATAAACAAAATAAATATGAATAAGAGTTTATACTAAGTTAAATTAAGTAATGGGTATTCATTGATATCAAAATCATTTCTAAACAAGATAAACATTAGATGTCAAACATAGTTTATCTGCTTTTAACGTTTCAACATTTTACAAACAGACAAAAGATATTTAGGTCTATTAATAAGCATGCTTTGTGCCACATAGGAAAATTTACTTTAAGGAAGAAATATAGTTCTAGAAATTATAAAATGTATTTACAAATTTGCTAATCTACTCCAGGTTGCTAATGTATGACAAACAGTTCACAATTGTCTGCTTCCCAGTTTTTGCTGGGAAGCAAAAATTACTAATTGTTAACATTTATAACCAATTCACAAAAATAAAACTACTGGAAATAATAAGGGTGAAAGAAAATTACTGTATATTCAAAGTGGATAAGGAAAACAGAACATGTTTTTGGATAAGGAAAGATAGGAAGGACATGGCTTTGCTTCGTGGTAAAGGAAAAAAGGAAGTAATTTTGTCTTAAAGTAAAATGGTTTTTCCAGAATAAGAAAAGGAAAAATGTCAAAAGCTGAATGGATGTAGAAAGTTCTGCAAGTTTTGTGGAGAAAGATCTTGAGAAAGGAATTTTATGTATGATCAAGCTAAGATTAGAATAGATTCACTGAAGTTAATATCAAAAGCATAGGGGTGTAAGAGTAGAATGGATTTCCTCTCTATTAAAATCATAAATATTTTCAGATTGTTGGTTAGCTCTTAATAAGAAATTGTGAACAGAGGTTTTTCTTTACCTTTAATGTAATCTGCTAGAAACAAATCTTCATGTGTTATCTTCGCTGACTTAAGACAAGACCCTTCTCTGTTAAAAGAATTAAATTTTTTATAACTATGTAACTTTTGCACAGGTTACATTTCATGGGGACGCATCGCCAAATAAGATGTGCTGCTAAACTTTCTTTAGGAAATAACTGACATGTCCTGGTATAATGTTACCAATCATAATTCCAGCCATTATCTTCAAATCTTGTAGAATGCACAATAAACAAACTAAGGCACTTGTGAATTGCATCCTTTGTTACGGTGAACTCTCACCAGATCCTTAACCAAGGCTACTTTTAAGTCTTTTGTTATTAACAGACATTTATTGTTCTACTCTGATGTTTGCACAAAAGTGTTCCTGCAAAAGAACTTCATCTTCAAAGGGATTTATGGGAAACCCTGACAAGTACTCTAAAATGCAGGTTTCTGGTAACTTTAAGATCATAACAGTAAACTGGGAAAAAATTTCTAAAACTTTGATGGAAAACGATTGATTCGTAAAGCTGCTAACCCAAGATGAAGCAAAACAAGAATTAATTACATCAGACTGAGTGAACTGATGAAGGTGATTATAATTTTTATGACTTCATTTAAGCATTGCTGGTTCCTTAAGGTTTTGCTTTCAGATTTGAAGACCCCTTTTCATCCTCTCTCTTAAGCTATCTATAACTTAGGGCAATTTGGTAAAGTGCATCTTTGCAACAAAGGTTGAAACATTTCTCTTTTTCTCCCTACCTGATCCCTCCAGAATTCAGAAACTCTTAT
Source organism: Ursus americanus (assembly GCF_024610735.1). Classification (NCBI taxonomy): domain Eukaryota; kingdom Metazoa; phylum Chordata; class Mammalia; order Carnivora; family Ursidae; genus Ursus; species Ursus americanus. The sequence goes on along the minus strand of NC_142142.1, from coordinate 36,232,778 downwards.
TAATATTCTTGATTTTCATGACAATATATGTATTTGCATAAGTTCAATTAAGAATCTGTTCTCCTTGTAACAGGACACAATTGGACAAGTCCTTGGCTTGGCTTCTTAGCCTCTAGAGGCTTTTGAAAGTTTAATCTAAGATTCCTTAGGAAAAGCTCCAGCAAAGCAGATTTAAAAGAACCTATATGATCAATTGTTATTCTTGCTGCAGTTGAGTAAATAATCAGGCCAAGTTTATGGAAACTGGACTTAATTTGCCAGCAAATTAGTCTTACAGTGGTTATCTGTGATAGCAATGGGGATGATTATAGGGGGAAAGGTAGCACACCTTTGTGGATCAGATTCTGGTGCTGTTAATTGCCTTTGAGGTCTTGTTTTCTGCCTGCAAACTGGACTGGATCCTGAATTCTTCTAGTTTCCTCACATATTTGGCTAGAATTCTCCAAACTAACATTTCCAGGTTTCTCCCACTCTTTTGACTTGGGCTCACTATGAAACGAACACTGCCCTCTTCCCGAAGCCATGCAAGCTAAAGGCAGACAGCCTCTGCCATAAACTTCACAGACGTCCCCGCAACAGCTCCTGTGTGGACAACCTTTGTGATGACGGCTGTGTGGCAGCTCAGAAAGATCCCCTATGTGGCGGTCACCGTTTGTCCTCGCTCCATCTAAAGATGCTTAGAACCCAACATCTAGAAGATTTCTCAAATGGCTGCTCTCCAAACACAGAAACGTAGTTTATAACTTGCTCCAAATACTAAGCTTTGTTTCCTTTTGTTCCTATAGAAATGCCTCCATTAAGAGGACGTGGAGAAAGGGGATCCCTCCTCCATTGTTGGTGGGAATGCAAGTTGGTACAGCCACTCTGGAAAACAGTGTGGAGGTCCCTTAAAAAGTTAAAAATTGAGCTACCCTATGACCCAGCCATTGCACTACTGGGTATTTACCCCAAAGATACAGACGTAGTGAAGAGAAGGGCCATATGCACCCCAATGTTCACAGCAGCATTGTCCACAATAGCTAAACTGTGGAAGGAGCTGAGATGCCCTTCAACAGATGACTGGATTAAGAAGTTGTGGTCCATATATACAATGGAATATTACTCGGCTATCAGAAAGAACGAGTTCTCAACATTTGCTGCAACATGGACGGGACTGGAGGAGATAATGCTAAGTGAAATAAGTCAAGCAGAGAAAGACAATTATCATATGATTTCTCTCATCTATGGAACATAAGAACTAGGAAGATCGGTAGGGGAAGAAAGGGATAAAGAAAGGGGGGGTAATCAGAAAGGGGAATGAAACATGAGAGACTACGGACTATGAGAAACAAACTGAGGGCTTCAGAGGGGAGGGGGGTGGGGGAATGGGATGGACCAGTGATTGGGTAGTAAGGAGGGCACATATTGCATGGTGCACTGGGTGTTATACACAACTAATGAATCATCGAGCCTTACATCGGAAACCGGGGAAACTGTATGGTGACTAACATAATAAAATAAAAAATCATTATAAAAAAAAAAAAAAGAAATGCCTCCATTAAACAACCCGGTTGCTCACATTTTATATGAGGCCTAATTTAGGTGGACGCCCACCTCCTCCTGACCCCCTCCTGAAATCAAACATCCTCATATCCATCCTGTCTTAGGTAATCATATGTGAAATACAGGTTTCGCTGGTATGTCATGCTGTGCACATGTAAATAACTTTTTAAAAAAACTACAACCCACTTGAGTTATTTTGTTGGTTAAATCTTGGCTCCTAAGACTCTCTGCTCCAGGAAACGTTTCAGTCCTTGGCCTTTGCCTCCTTACAGTCATGATATTGGCCTCTCAGTGCCTTGTATACTCTCGAGGGCTTCCCATGCCCGTTAGCAGTCACTCCCATGCCACATGGTATCCATCGGGATCATTCAACTGCCTGAAATCCCCAAGAACCACAAAAATGATAAAGATAGTGACCACATAACCCTCCGGGCCCATGGCTCAGCTAATGGAAACAGTGAATACAGTGAGTCTTGGGCCTGACTACACCATCAGTGGTAATGAGAATCACACTACCTTTCTAAGGGAGGAATTGCTAAAACCAAAACCAGCAGAGACCAACCTGGAAATGCTCTGAGCAGACAAAACCAGTTTGGTCAAACAAACAAAGTTTACCTGACCTTACTTTGCCAAGACTAACGTGACCTGGGTAATTTCTTGCTTCTGCCTCTGGAAATGGTAAGCAAGAGTTAAACTGGTTCCCAAGGTCGATATGATATAACCACTAACCAATTCTCTATCATTTAAGGTAAGTCTAATATTATAAATAATCACTGTGAAGAAAAAAGTCACGGCCTTCTCTCTATGTAAACTGTTTTGTAACAACACATTCCTGAACTCCCTTCCGTGTTCCGGTTTGAGGGCTCCCAGTTTGCAAACTATCTTCTCGGCCTGTGCACAATAAACTTTTACTAATTCCTACTGCAGTGACTCACTGGTTTTACTTGTGTAACTTAGAAACTTCTGACAATACAACCAAGACTCCTATGGTCAAAGACAACCTGCAATGACCCAGGAAGCCATTTCTCCTACAGCCAATCTCTCCTGTCCAGGCAGCTCCTAGGGGTGACCTAGATTTGAGAGAATAAGAGGGAGCTGGGCTCATACTCAGGGGATCACGACTAAGTGGCCAAAATGCACAGGACCCCTCACCAAGGGTCCTTCTCGGGAGGAATTCTTCTGCCTTTTTGCCAAATACAGCTGCATGAGTGGCAGATTCCCCTGTCACTGTTCTCTTTGTACCCTGATCAAAGGATGGGATGAGAGGGTTTACTCCTAGCAAGGAAGCAAGCATCCAGATAAGAATTGCAATGCCGAAGGTGAGATTCGTGGAAAGATAGAAACAGAGGGAGACCCACAAGGGGAAGAAGTTTGCAAAAACTGTGTTATGCCCATCCTTGCTTTCTGTCTTCAGGGTCCTTGAGAGGCCTCTGTGTTCAGTACTAAATAGAAACAGCAGTCCCAAAGGAGCACCCCTGAGGCTGTTAATCACTATGGAAATTTGGAAAGATGCTTTCACAACCAGAGTTCATTTCTGGGGGGCAGGGGGGCTTCATTATACCCATGGCAGGGCTGCACTCAGGGAAGGAAACACACAGTTTACACATCAGATTGCAGACATTGATTGGAGTGGGATGGGCTACAGAAATAGACAAGTTTTAGTAACTCAGATAGGGTGTTACCCTGAGTCCCAGAACATAACAAGCAAACAGTTTGCATTTCAGTGGGGTGGTTTAGGCTACCCTGTATCTAATCAAGTTCTATTGAGCACCTACTAAAGATGAACAAAACCTAGATCTTGCCCTAAGGAATCTTGCAATCTAGCAAGCCTGGCAGGCCCATTACAAAAGAGAAGGGGAAGGGGATGGGGAAAAGAAAACTACTTAAAAATATAATGTAAAAAATACGCTAAATAGAGATACAGACAGTGAGATGTGGAAATAAACTTGATGCTTGTTGCAAGCTGGGAGCAAGGAAACAAGAGGAAACATTTCACAGGGTAGGTGGCATTTGAGCTGGAGCTTAAAGGGCAAGTGTAAAATTCAAAACAGAGAATGGAGGTGGGAAGGGCATTTCAGCCTGAAGAACAGAAGACGCACACAGAGTTGTAGGAGAGAGGAATAAGCTCCTGGTGAGGCTCACAGACTTGTCAGAGAAGCGGAGCCTGCACCCGTCTGAGATGGGTCATCAATCTGTCCTGCTGGGCCAGAGGCACAGATCAGGCGATTTCTGGAGATCTGTCTTATTGTCTAAAATTGATGAGGGAACAGAAGGCAAGCTGAGGACAAAGCAGAAACTGACACCCTGCACCACCACCACCCCCACCCCCACCCCCACCCCCACCCCCCCACCCCCCGCCATGGGATGTATGTGACATTCCTCAGGCACTCCTGGCTGCCCTAAAGGACAAAGACATAGTTAACCTATAGAGACCACAATCCTGCAAGACTTAAGTCTCCCTCAGTTTTACAAATGTCTTAGCAGTTTACAAGAAGGAAGCATTTCTATCAATAACCTAGCTTTCGGAAGGGAATGTAGATACAATTAAATGCCCTTATAATCTGCAGCCTCCAGGAAGTGCCCAACTGTCTTCATGTTAATGCCTTACTAGAGGGGTAAACAACCTTCACTTGACAATGGCAAGGCCTCCGGTATCTTGTGAGTCTTCTTTAACATATGAAAGTACTTCCTCAACCTCCCTTCTTCCTTACCTCCCCCAACCCCATGGTATATAACAGCCACCCCTCACAACCCCGGTGCAGCAGCTCTTTCTGCCCACGGGTCCTGTCCCCGTGCTTTAATAAACCACCAATTTTGCACCAAAGACGCCTCAAGAATTCTTTCTTGGTCATCGGCTCCGGACTCCACCCCACTGAACCTCACCTGTATTCTGTGTCCTCATCAAAATTGGGAGGCAGCTGGGTGGCTTGGTTGGTTAGGTGTCCGACTCTTGATTTCAGCTCAGGTCATGATCTCATGGGTCATGGAACTGAGCCCCATATGGGGCTCCATGCTCATGGGGGAGTCTGTTTCTCTCCCTCTCCCTCTACCCCTCCCCTTGCCCCCTCCCCCGCTCCGTGCATGTGCTCTCCCTCTCTGTCTCTCTCAAATAAGCAAATGAATCTTAAAAAATTAAATAAAATCACCCTTGGAAGTCCAGAGATGCACAAATATCATGAAAAGAATTACACACATGCAATCCCTGTCCGTAACTGCATATGAAGGAAGCAAATAAGTTAGTTGTCCAAACTGAACTTCCTGGTGCAAACTTCTGGGCTTGTGGGGTTGAAACTGGGACAGGTCTCAGACTTGGGGGTTTGGCAGAGAGGAGCCTCAACCTGCACTGTTGTGGAAATGAAAACAGTGTGTTTCCACCCATCAGGAATTTAACCTTATTCCTTAACAACATCCTCTCTGAGCCTTTTCTCCACCCCTTCAAAGCACAGGGTAGGGGATAGAAACACAGCTTTTCTTAAAAAAAAAAAAAAAAAAGGTATTTTATTTATTTGTTTGTTTATTTGAGAGAGAGAGAGAGGCAGACAGAGAGAGCAAGAGCAGGAGGAGGAGGGAGGGAGGAGAGGCGAGGGGCAAAGGCAGAGGGAGAAGCAGACTCCCCACGGAGCAGGAAGCCCACTGCAGCCTGACCAAGACCATGACCTGAGTGGAAGGCAGACGCTTAACCAACTGAGTCACTGAGGAGCCCCAGAAACACGGCTTTTCTGATTAAAAAAGTCCTCTGAGAGGTGGAGGTAGGAAAGGCCATCCCTTCAGAGCCACACTGTTCACTGTTCACAGCCACATTTCTGGGGGCACTTAGTAAGTGCCCAGGGCGCCGTCCAAAGCTATACACACACTCGCTCTGTCCCTGCCATGTAGATATTACTATTCCTATTTTACCCATGAGCCCAAGGCCACACACTCAAGCCAAGGTTTGATTCCCTCAACAAACACAATTTATTGAGCCACAATTCTGGGTGGCTCTCAAGGCCAGGCTGCCTGGGATCTGCTGCCCAACACAGCCCGGGATATGGGAACAGGTGGGTCTCAGAAGACTGGACAGAGCACAGAGCAGGTGGACATCAAGGTCCTGTCCCGGCCCCTAAAGCAGGAGGGAATGGAGGCACCCATCCCCTCCACTGATTTGGCCAGGACCAATTCTGGGTGCAGGTGCTTCGACAGTCCCATTTTCCAGAGAGGTAAGCGGGGGTCCGGACACACTGAACGATTTTCCTGAAGGCTTGCCCTCCTGAACTCTGGAGACAAGGAGTGCAGGGAGGGGTTGGTGTATGTGACACCACTGAACACCAGCTCTGCCTTGCCCGGCACTGCGCAGGGGACTTCACACACATTGCCTTAGCTAGTGTCCCACCAACACGAAGAAAAGGATGCTATTATCTTACAGCCGGCAAAAATCCAAGTTGAGAGAAGTTAGGGGGCTCAACCTTGCTCATGCAGCCGGTGCAGGCAAAGCAGCGATGGACACAGTGCTGCTGACTGTCCTCTCCTCTCCTCTCCTTCTCCCATGGTTTCCCGGAGAGTTGACCAAGGGACCTAAGAAAAGGGAACCCAAACAGTGCAAACTCAGAGAAAAGCACCCTTTTCCCTCCCTTTGCCTCACCAGGTATTATTTGATGCTGACAATATGAGACCCAGGAAGGCAAAATGTGCACGCGTGCACATACACACTCACACACTAACACACTCACACCCTTCAGGAAGAACTCAGAACAAGCTAGAAACCAAGAGATCCTGGGTGAGCGAGATGAAAGAGGAGGGATCTAGGAAAGGGCAGGGATGTTTCATGGGCTCAAATTGAGTAAGATTACAGATAAACCCAATTTTCTAGGACTTGTTTCTCTCTCTGCTTCTCTCCCTTTGTTAACTGTCTCGGACAGAGCAGAAGAGAAAGTCCGGAGGTGGACGCAGGGGTAATTGTAAAAGATCCCCCCAAAGACCGGGTGAAGGAAGCAGCTGAAGTGAGCAGAATGTTCTCCTCCTGGTGCTGACCTTGGAGTTGCCAGGCTCTCCTCTATTAAGAAAAGGCAGTGGTTTTTATCCGTGTGCCTCTCAACACGCAGCCTAAGAACAGCTGTCTCGGAATCACCTGGATGGGTCTGATAAAAATGCAGGCTCCTGGGTTCCATCCTCAGCCTACCCATCAAAGTAAATCAGGTGTGCTCAAAAGTCTCCATCTTTAACAAGCGCCCTGCTGCTTTGGTGGCACTCTGCTGCCCACCAAAGCTGGAGAAACACTATTTTACCTCCAGCTCCGCACAAAGTGGACGCGGGACTTAGGTCCCCAAAAGGGGCTCCGAAACTCTAGGACTGATTCACAGTGATTCTCCTTCCTTTGTCCACGCACACCCCCATTTTTCCCCTCCTCGCAGGGCATCCCAGAAGCACTGAGCGCTGTGCAGGAAGGGGCCACCCCTTTGTGAAGTGGCCAGGTGACTGCGTTCCCCAGGTCTCTGCCTGCAGTCGAGGAATAAGGCAACTTCTTCCCTGTACGGTGCACATAGGGGACACAGCTGAGAAATCCGAAGCTTGGGGTTCAATGGGAGGAGGAGGCACCATCTAGGGACCCGCAGCTGGCAACGCTGGGTCAACAGCATCACCTGCTGGCCACAGAATGCCACATCCTCCTCCCTCTTGGTCCAGGCCATGTGGGGGCTCCTCTCCCCAGATCCCAAGTGAGGCTGAGTCCAGAGAAAGCAGTTTAGCACACTGACCCAGAGACACTTCTCTCCAGAGGACAGAGTCCAGCCCATCCCCAAGGGCACATGTCCTGGGAGTCCGCAGAGCTGGGACTTGGCTCTTCTAGGCTGACTTCGCCTTCCTTGAAGAGACGCAGCCCCTGCCCTGCTTCCGTGTAGATCTCCAACACACACCCTCGCACACTGGCTCCCAAACACACTACAAACAGTTTTATTTTTACCTATGTCTGTAGTCCCCCAGCACCTTTAGATGCACCCAGAATCTTTCACCTTCCAGCATTGGCTGCTACAGGCCAGGGACTGAGTCTTCCTTTACAGAGTGACCAGATCACTACCTCCCACTGCCAAGTCCATCACCGTCAGAAAGGGCTTGCGCCCAGTCAGATGCCTCTTCCTGGAGATGACCTCCATCATGGCCACCACGTTTGAACACTTGATAGGTTCCCAAGCACCAGGCATGTGCTGCATACCTCACAGGGGCAGTCTCACTTGATCTTCCCAAAGACTCAAGGAAACTGAGTCACAGAGAGGTTAAGCCATTTGCTCAAGGGCACACCGCACTGAATAGTAGAGCCAGGATTCCAGTGCAAGCAGTCTAGCACTTGGTGTCAGCAGTCATGCTCCACTGCCTCCCAGAAAAAGCACACACACGTGCACACCGGTCAGTAAATGCATCATCTTTGCCAGAAGTACAGAAGTGCGCCGCGTGTAGTTTCTCACCGGGCCTTCCACGCACCCCACTGATGAGGTAGGACCTGCTCTGGCTGTTGGTCTCCGTGTAATGGCCTCTCACAGACCAGACCCCTTCTCAGCGACCCATTCCTTCATCTGCAAGACTTCCAGGCCCACCCACAAAAAGATGTCTTATGGAGGCACCATAAATGGGCTCCGGAAGTGTGGAGGAGGCCCCAGAACCAAGGTGCACACTAAGAAAATGGTTAACATAAATCTTGGTGGCCCAGACTGGGCGCCTGAGACCCTGCAGCTAGTGTTCCTTCCATCAGGATTTACTGAGTACCTGTATCAGGCACTCTGCGGGGACACGGGAGGCGCACCCTGCCCTCTGCCGGTGCAGACTCGAAAGGAGCCAGTCAGTAAAGAGAAATTGGTTAGGAACCACAATGGGTTATGCCAAGAGAGCTGTTCAGAAGGTTGTTGGTTTGGACCCTCTCCACTAACCAGCTGCTGCTTTGCTATCTTCCCCTCAAAGTCTCGCCATGGCCTCCCTCGCCCCAACTAAGCACACTTCGCTGGGGACTTCTGACTGCAGGCCTTGGTCTCCACCCTCCTTGAGAGAACCTGAGTGCACCCCTTCCTACTGTGCTGCCTAAGTCCCCAGGTCCCACCACCGGGAAGGGGAGGTGGGCTAGGGAGAGGAGCTAAGCAGGAGTGAGGGGAGCTGGGACAGGGGAGGGGCAGGGGGGAAAGGTCAAGGCGGGAAGAGGGGTTGGGGAGAGTGAGCAGGGAGGAGGAAGGCCTGGTGAAGGGGGATGAGGCAGGAGGAAGGGGGAGGCAGAAGGAACGCGGAGGTCGGGAGGGGGGGCAAGGCAGAGAGGAAGAGGGGATAAGGGGAGGAGGGAGAGCATAGGGTAGCGGGGGCGAGTGGGGGGAAGGGAGCGAGGTAGAGTGTAGGGGGAATGAGGCAGTGAGGAAGAGAGGAAGGCCGAGGAAGAGTCGAGCGGGAGAAGTGGCGGGGAGCGAGGCAGGGGGGAGGGAGAGACTGGCGGCGGGGGTCACGGCGGGAGTCTGGGGGCGGGGGAGACTGGAAGGCCGGCGGTGGCGCCGGGAGCGGGAGGCGGAGGCAGGGGCGAAGCTGGAGGGAGGCCCGGCAGCGCCCCCTGCCGCCCGGCCCGCCCCGCTGGCTCAGTTCTGCCTCGCTGGGAGCAAAGTTTCCCAAGCTCGCCCGGAGCAGCTGCTGCTCTCCCCTGCCTTTGTTTTCCCCTCTCAGGATGGAAAATGAATTTCGAGCATCGCTGCCGAGCCTGCCAAGTAATTGGAAAGCATGTCGAACACTGCGTCTGGCGGCTCCGCGGAGGTCCCCGGGTCGGCCCCCGCCCTCGCAGGACGCGCGGGGTGGCGGGCGGGGTGGGGGGCAGGACAGGGGCACGCGTGGCCGAGCACCGGGGGAGGGGAGGTACACAGAAGCAGAGCCGGTCCCCGAGCTGCGGGAGCTACATTTAGCATCCCCGGGTAAGTCACCCAGAAGTCAGCTCAGGCAGCAGCTTTGTCCTCCAGACTGTGCCCCCCCGCCCCGCGCTCCACACCTGCAGCCACACCCTGGTCTTACGTGTCAAGAGTCTCAGGAAGGTGCCTGCGGGAGCTGGAGCCCGGGTTCCTCTGCTAAAAGGAAAACCACAGGCGTCACGTAGAGTCTCCAAACCCAGGCTAACTGCAGTTGGAACTTCCCCAGAAATGGTGTCTTAGCCAGTCCGTCAGGAAGTTTCCTATCAGTGCCATTGAGGTAATCTGCCACCTGGACCTTCTCCAGCCCCCACAGCCCCAAAGGAAGCCGAGGCAATCTGCATGATAGAACCCCTGCTCTCCCTTTCGAGGAGCAATCCTTTTCTTTTGCTTATAACTTCCTTGCCCCACCCCCCTTTCCAATAAAAACCTTCCATTTTGTACAACTCCTCGGAAGCTCCACTCTATTAACTAGATGGTAGGCTGCCCAGTGGTTTAATGAAGACAATTAGATCTTCTAATTGACTAGGTTGGATTGTTTTTTAACACCTCCCTGCTGTCTCCAGTCCTCCTCCCCAAACCCTCCCGCTGTCTGCTCCTGGGTAGCCCACCTGCCAGTCATCCTCCCGGGCCTTGCCCTCTGTCCAGCGCCCTTGGATCTCCCAGACAGGCCCACCCCATTTCGTGTACTGGTTTGACTGGGTGCCTTCCATTTTCCTCTGGGGATGGACCAGAGCCCCATCCCACCTCTCAGTGGACACCATAGGGCAATGGCTGGGTCTTCATCCAGCAGTCCCTACCTTTGGTGCTGTTCATTACATCGTGTGGATCCTGAGTCCCCTCCATGCACTTCCCTCTGCAGTGACAGACTCAGGAGGCCCTGGCTCCAACTCCTGGCGTCCCAAGGCTCTGCTTTGCAAAGCCCAATCGGTCTTCTCTGAGACAGATTTGGCTGAGTCTGTGTCACTGTCTCTGTCTAGAATCAGCAAGTTCCCCATTAGGACTTGACACACAGTAGGATGATGAGAACTGGCCAATGTCCCCACCACCACCGCCACCAGCAAGAGGTCCCAGGTAAGACTTCTACAAGCATCAGCCCCCCACCCACCTACCCACCCCCGTCTCCCATGCCCTCCCCTCACAGAAAGATCCATGACCCCCAAAGCCTTTATTAGCTCTTTCAACTCCATTTAACTACACAAATGGCTTGGTCACAGCTGACTGATCCCAAATTTGCCAGTGATTTTCTTTTAATTTACCATGGCTCAGTCCCCCTGTAATACAGGTAGAGGAGGCATATTTGTTCCCAAACTCCCCTCCTGGGGTTAATCATGCACAGAACAAAACTCCATTTGAGCCACTTAATGATTTCATTTCCACCCTAGGTTTGAAGGAGCTGCGGCTATAATGCTAATGGAGGTCCCTCTCTCCCCAAACTCCAAATGTTTGTGCGTGAGAGAACGAAGGAACGGTGGGGGCCTGTGAGCTCCTTAACCATTACCTCCCAAGTCAGAGCCCAGCACTGTTGGGCTCCTTTTCTTTCTGAATGCGGTGGGCTCTCCCTCTTTCCCAAGTGCCTGGAACGCTCTGCACATTTCCTCTCTCCTAAGAAGCCTTGCCTAGCCAGCCTTGCCGGTTTGTCTCGGCTTCCCCCTGGGGTCCTGCCGCCAGGTTTCCTGGGCTTACTTGGCACTCACCTGTAGGATCCCCACCTGTGCACTTCTCAACCTCCTGGCCCGCTCTTCTCCCCACCACATCCCGCATTCCCAAACTTCGGGCCCAGACCCAATCTCCTGAACATTCTGCATGCCTTCGTATGTGGGCGTTCTCTTTGCCTAGAAGACCCCTCCTTTGCTACCACAGCCTCTGCTTAAATGTCACCTCTGCTGGGAAGCCAGCACCTTTCCTCTCAAGCAGAGAAAATCGTTCCCTCTTCTGCTTCACCATGTATAGACTCTTTTGGTTTATTTACACACAACATTGAAAATTTGTTTGCATGTCAGCCCTTCCACCACCCTGAGCTCCCAGAGGATATGGCAGAATATTCGTCTGGGTATCCCCATACTCTAGTACGGGGCTGGCTGTAAACACTCAATAATTTTTATTTGAATGAATAGCCCCTCTATAGTTCATGTATGTGGATGCGAACTGTATCCATCATTAAACTAAGATACTCCAAGGCCTTCCATCTGTTTAGGTTTCCCAAATGGTGCCAAAATCTAAATCCAGCCCTGCACACACCATCTGACTCAAACTGGTTCGCCTGCAGAAAATGATTTTGTGTGGAAATGGCGCCATCTGGTGGTTTATGGCAAAACAGCCTCTCAGTTGGATTGTGAAGAGGGCTTTTGGCTGAATTGTGATAGAGCCCCTGCAGCTCTGGCAAGGTGCATGCCACTCCTTGCCCTCCCAAGACCTTGAGTAAGGGATTGAGAAGCCAAGATCCCCTCCAGGACTGCTGAGGAAAGCCTGCTTACTTCTCTACCTCTATTTTCCTGCAGCTGTCCCCCCAAAAAGGACAGGCTCTTCCTTGCCACCAGGCGCCACTTTTCCACCAAGAGTCCCACCTGCCAGCCCAGTCCTGTCTGTCCATCCACCTGCTTGACATCACCACTGTGATATCCTACAGGGACCTAATCATTACCCAAACTGAAATCATCTCCCCCAACTGAGACCTCCCTATCTGAGCAAATGGCAGCTTACAGCCAGCTGCGCCAAGACCTTTCTTCTCCCCCATTCTCCAGCTGCCACACATCACCAAGTCCCATTTATCCTGTCTCAATGCCATCAGTTTCTGTGTCCCCTCACCTTCCCAGGGGACGCCTCCTGGGCTCCCTGCTTCCACCCTGTACCACAGTCCACTTCCACATGTGTGATCCCCTGCTGCCCCCAACATTCCTGCACTTTCCATCTCTGCTAGGACAAGGCCCCCAGCCCACATGGCCTGGCCCTGGCTCCCCTCAACAGCATTCTCTGTAGCCCTTCTTCCTCCTGCTCCTGTCCAGCTAGAGTGGCCTTTTTTGCATCATGCTCCTTTCCTCATCCCAGAACCCTCTCACTTGCCTCTGCTCAGGGCTGTGCCCCTGTCCTCTGGCTGGTTAACTCCTACCCTCATCCCTCAGTCTCAGAAGGCTCCCAATGTCCTGAATTTCGCCTCCAGGAGCCCCACCAGTTTCTCACAGTGAAGATCAGAGAACCCCTCCCTCCTACCCACTTCAGCAAGGGGAGAGGAAGAGAGCCATTTTGAAATATGTCCCAGAGCATTCTGTTCTCCTTAACAAAAGCCTGCCCTCAAGACAGACTGTTTTTCCAGAGCCCAACTAACCTGAGGGAAGAAAAACATCCAACTCTGGCCCCCTCTGGCCTTCTTGTCTCTCCTGAGGTGGGGGTGGGGGGGGGAAGGCATGAAGGCTCACTAAGAGACTGAGGCCTGAGCAGAGGACCATGGGACCCTCCGCTCTCCCCTCAGGTCCCACCGCCACATCAGCAGGCCCCTTTGTAACCACAGGGATTTCAGCTGAAAGAATGAAAAGTCTCAGACTCTATTAAGAAGGAACCTCTAGGGAAACCTAAAGACAACAAGGGAGACAAAAACAGAAGCACGATGGGGCGCCTGGGTGGCACAGCGGTTAAGCGTCTGCCTTCGGCTCAGGGCGTGATCCTGGCGTTCCGGGATCGAGTCCCACATCAGGCTCTTCCGCTATGAGCCTGCTTCTTCCTCTCCCACTCCCCCTGCTTGTGTTCCCTCTCTCGCTGGCTGTCTCTATCTCTGTCGAATAAATAAATAAAATCTTTAAAAAAAAAAAAAAACAGAAGCACGATAAGAAATGTTAATCTCTGAAACTACAGCTGCTGGGGAGAATAAACACAGCCTAACTCCTAACCCGATACATATGAGACCTCACACTCTCTGCCTCCACTCCTTTACCCCCTGCAGCATATCTGGCTTTCAACAAAACACGACACTGTATGACACAAGGTAAAAAATACTATCTGGAGAGACAAGGCAAGCATCGGTACCAGACTCGGATAAGGCGAGATATTGGAATTGTCAGATTGGGGATTTAAAACTGTGATAAATATGCTAGGGGATCTAATAGAAATAGTGCACCATACCCAAGAACAGATAGGCAATGCAGGCAGAGAGAATGGAAACCCTACGAAAAAATCGACTGCAGATGTGAGGAATAATAAGCCCTGTAATAGAAATGAAGAATGCCTTTGATGGGCTCATCTGTAGACTAGACCCAACCTGGGAAGGAATCGGTGGGTTTGAAGAAATGTCAATAGAAATTTCCCTGACTGAAAAGCCAAGACAAAAAAAAAAAAAAAAGAATGGAAAAAAGAGGTGGAACAGAGTATCTTAAAACTGGGGCGATTACAAAAGATGTAACCTATGCATAACGAGAATACCAGGAGGAGAAAAATGAAGGGAACAGAAAACATCTTCTAAGTAACAGTAGTTGAGAATTCTGCAATGGTGGACCCCATAAAACAGATCCAGGAAGCTCCGAAAACCAAGCAGGGTGAATACTCAAAACTCTGCACCAAGGCACAGCATATGCAAACTGAAGAAAATCAGACACAGAAAAAATCTTGAAAGCCAGAGGAGGGAAAAGTCCTTACCTAAGGAGGAGCAAGGATAAAAATTACATGACTTCCCTTCCGAAACCATGCAAGCCAGAAGAGAGTGGAGCGTGTATTTAAAGTGTCAAAGAAAAAAAAAAAAAACCTAGAATTTTATGTCCTTCAAAATTGTCCTTCGAGAGTGAGTAGAAGGACTTTCTCAAACAAAAATCAAAGGAAATGGTCTCCAGTAGACCTGCCTTGAAAGAAATGTTAGAAGTTCCTCTGAGAAGGAAAAGAATATAGGTCAGAAACTTGGATCTACAGGGACACCTGGGTGGCTCAGTCAGTTAAGTGTCTGCATTCGGCTCAGGTCATGATCCCAGGATCCTGGGATCAAGCCGCACATCAGGCTCCTTGCTCAGTGGGGAGTCTGCCTCTCCCTCTACCTGCTGCTCCCCCTGCTTGTGCACTCTCTTTCTCTGACAAATAAATAAATAAAGTCTTTTAAAGAAAGAAAGAAAGAAAGAAAGAAAGAAAGAAAGAAAGAAAGAAAGAAGAGAAAGAAAGAAAGAAAGAAAGAAAGAAAGAAAGAAAGAAAGAAAGAAAGAAAGAAAGAAAGAAAGGAAGGAAGAAACTTGGATCTGCATAAAGACAGGAAGAAAGCTAGAGAAGAAATAAATAAAGATAAAATAAATACTTGAGTGAAACAAACAAACCACACCTCCCCACACCCTGGCCCAGCCTGGCAACCTTTCTATTGTTCCAGGAGTACCTAGCATGACCTGCTGACACAGCTCTGTGCTGGCCTGCTGTCTCTCTCTCCAAAGAGCTGGATGTCCCCAGTCTGTGTCCCCAGAGCCAAGTCCACGAGGTGCTCAGAGCCTAATGAATGAATGAATAGCAAGCACTCACACCAGAGGCCAGGACAGTGATTAAATAGCTCGTCTCTTTATTAGCAGTTCAGCGGGAAGATTCCAGTGTTGCCACTGTCACAAGGAAGGGCTCACCCACCGGATTCTCTCTGCCCAGGTGTGGTCGCTTCTCCGATCAAGGGGTGATAGATGTTCTTCTAACACAGGCTGTTCCTTGACCCTGAAGGACACGAACCTGGGAAGCAGAGGAATGCCCAGGGGGCACATCACAGAAATGCAGAGGATGGCTAAAGGGCTTGATGATCATGCCTCCGAAGCCCACCGTCCCAGCATTCTTAGAACTGCGTGTAGAGCACGAAAACCCATGGAGGGAAAGGATGGTGGTGCCTTAGACAGACCTGGCTCTGCTTCTTCAAACTTCAGAAGACACTGCAAGCACCCCAGATTCCTCATGTCTTTAACATTAGTAAACAGTTGACATGGTACATCCTGCTGTTTACTAAGTGCTGATAGCCATTTTCCTCAAGGTGATGTTCTGAAGTCTAAGGAAATTGAGGCATGGAGGCATAAGTCAACTTGCCCAAGATGGAGCTGGACTGAAGGACACTCTCCACTTGTAAGGCTTGGCTTAACCTCTGCCGTCTGTATAATGGGCATGAATAATGCCCTCTCCTTAAGGTTCTCCTGGATCAGATGAGAAATCTTGACAACGCCTTATGCCAAAGCTGGCATACAGTAAGTGTCCCATAAATGCCAGCACTCTATCTCCATGGCCTTCCTTTGAGCATGTTGGGGGTCAGCTGTGTCTAAAACACTCCTTCAGCCCCCTGTGACAGCCAGTTCAGTCTTCACACCTGGCAAGGGTGCAGTAACCTTTTCCTGAATGAATGGCTTCTGTGGCCTCTCTAGTGCATTGTCTGTCAATGGCCTTCTACCTCCCAGAGCCATGTAAATGGCCACTCTTATGACCACTGGTACCCAGCGCAGGCCAAGAAGTCACAGGACCCAAAGTCAAGGCCCTAACTGGTGGCAGGGCCAAAACCTATGTGCCCTCACTCCTGACCCCAGTGCTCTGTGATCTTGTGGTTCAAAGTGGGGTCAGTAGACCTACAGCAGCAATGCCTTGGAGTATTAGAAATGCAGAATAACGGGCCCCCCACAACCTACTAACACCGCAGCCCCAGGTGGTCCCTAGCCTGTGCATGATTGAGAAGCACTCACGGTGACACTACAGCTAAAGGAGTCAGAGAGGCCAATCTGAACTTGACTTGGAGTCCTTCCAGAAATTTAAGAGAGGCACTGCAGGAGCCTAAGGCAGCTGCCCTATCCCCCACTCTCACTAGCCCCAGGTGCAGGTCCCCTCACCAAAGGAAAGGCCAAACTTTATTCTCAAGCTCCCACCCCAGTGCATTGTCTCATGCCCGGGAGAGCCATCTCCTCTGCCCAGCTCCTCACCTGTTGGCCCTCTCACCTGTAGCTCTCAGCAGTCTGCATAGGAATTTCTGTCGTGAATCTGCTGAGATGATTCATCCGTAAGGTTGCATATGCTGCAGGGACAGAGAAGAGGAGCGAGGCAGATGGGAGGTTGCCAGAGGGCAAAGCCTGTCCAGAGCACATACCCAGACCACGGTATGGAGCTGGGGTGGCCGGTCAGCCATTGCCCCATTCGGGTCCTGGAGCAGAATCCTACGAAGAGGCACTCAGCACAGAAGGGCTCCAGACATGGTCAGGGAGCCTGCAGAGAAGAGGCCAGAAACATCCCCGCCCACTACCACCTGACCCTACTAGGTGTACAAATCAGATCATCTCAAACAGCTTACCTTCGTCTCACCTGCTCAATTCGCTCTCGCGTAATGTCATTCATCACCTCACTTGGCACTTGGAAGATACGGGTATGGCTGCAAAACACCATTCAAACATTGAGATTCTTGAGTTTTTCTTTCACTAGGCATAGTGAATGGATTGGAATCACATAAACAATAGTTCTGACCCTGTTGCCATGAAATTTTGAGCTGGTCCTTCACTCCTCTTGCATGAGGCACACAAAGGTTTTTGTTTTGTTTTGTTTGTTTTGTTTTTTACCAACAAGTACCCCTGAGCCACCCAATAATCCTGGCAGGTAGCAAATGGTCCTAAGGAGAGTTGAGGAAACAGAGAGGTTAAGTGCCTTTACTAGAGTTGCACAGCAGATGAGTGGTCTTGTAAAGCATGGAATTCACCCCTTCTGAATGCCTCTCCAACTTCCTTATCAGCTCGTTATGACCTACATTATGCCATACTTACTATCGTTTAGAGATAATTCTGCAAAAGTCTCTCACGAAGAAGCTGCAAGCCCCTCATCACTGCTGTTCTATTTCACCATGCCGACTTGCCTTTGTCTCTGAGGTCCAATTCATATCCTTCCCCACTCCATCCCTCTCTCCCCCCACAAAACCTCCATTCCAGCAAAACCAGTCAGTCCACTGAATCCCCCATTTTTGCCTCTATTGTTCTAGGTGCTCTGGAGCTTTCAATGGGAAGCATTGATACGGCCTCAAAGACTGGAAGCCTGGAGTTGATACATGTGCTCATTCATCAGTCACACAAGGTGGAGCTGGGTCAGTGCCCAAAGAGAGGAGTAGGAAAGGATAAAAGGATTCCAGAAAAGGGAGAGATTACTCCCAGCCAAGGCAGAAGGGGGTAAGCCTCAAAGAAAGGGCCACAGCCCTGGGCACTAGAAGTCAGATGGAATTGGCCAAGTTGCCAAGGTTCTTGTGACCTGTGGAAGCCCCCTCCTCCCCACTCCTGTTTATTCTGTCCCTGCCCAGCCCATAGGTCCGTCCAAGCAAATTTCTTGCTAGAATCCTTTCCAGGGTCCCCCAGGCAGCAATGCACGAGCTTGGGTCCCCCATGCCATGCTCTTATAGATATTCCTCATGGCTTTTCTGACATTTTCTCTAATATTCACACACCTTATTCATCTAGTTCACTGTTACCCCTTTGAAACTGGGGACTCCATCTTATTTTCTCTCTTTAGAGGGCCTAGCAAACATCTACCAAATAACTGAGTATCCATCGATGATTAATGAAGGGATATGTATTCCCTGACTACATATTTACTGAAACTAATAAAAGAATGCCAAAGCCAGTGGATGGGAGAGGGGGTCAGGCACAATTTATGGGTTTAAAAAGTCCACAGAGGGGCGCCTGGGTGGCTCAGTCGTTAAGCATCTGCCTTCGGCTCAGGGTGTGATCCCAGAGTCCTGGGATCGAGCCCCACATCAGGCTCCTCTGCTGGGAGGCTGCTTCTTCCTCTCCCACTCCACCTGCTTGTGTTCCCTGTCTCGCTGGCTATCTCTCTCTGTCAAATAAATAAATAAAATCTTAAAAAAAAAAAAAAAGTCCACAGAAAGTCCAGAGTGGAAAAATTATATATGGATAATTGTGATTCGAATAGCTTGTCTCCAAAGTTTTAACCTAAGTATGCCATACAGCTAAGGTCTAAAAAATTTCTGAAGATGATATTCATATTATCCAGACCAAGGAACTGCCACATATAGAGTCCCATCCAGTGAGGCCATGTCAGGCAGGGACAGGCTCCCATGTGTAAGGCTGTGGCTGGATTGCAGTCCCCAACATTTATGATTGTAGAATGGGGTTCCCATCCAAAAAGTCTTCCCTGGAATGTCTCAAATTCCACCATTTCCTTCCTGGGCATTTGAATCCTGTTTTAAAATGTTAATGGCACCGTAAGGAGTAAACACAAGAAAACTGGATATCCCAAAGCAAAAATACATTTCTCGAGAAGTGCATCCTCCTTGATATAAGTGAACAAAGCTAGTGATGGGGGCATGGAAAGGAAAAGAGTACAGAAATAAGAGAGAGAGGTCCTCCACAGTTTCATGGAGGACCAGTTTAATTCCACGATTCTGCTGGGAAAAGAGACCCCGAGTGAACACAGTCCTGAAAAGGAAATAGGGAAGCTTATGCCAGAGGAAATGAGATGGCTTCTAGGCTCAGCTCCCTCCACATTGGGTCTCAGCCCCTTCGGAGCCAGGAAAGGCAAAAGGAGGTGGTCTGTGCTCGGGCAGGCATGGCGGGAGGCTGGCAAAGCCACTGTACTGTGGAGCACAGAATTCTAGCCTCGGGCACTGAGAAGCTTCCTCTCACCTCAGCTGCAGATGAGGGCTCAGGCTTTTGCATTTTAAGAGCTTATTTTCTTTTAGCTCTTTAAAGTGCAGCCACTTCTGAACAAATCAAGTGCAAAAGTAACAGAAGTCTGAAATTTATTCAGAAGCATTGAAGAAATGGTGAGCAAGCCCAGTTTTGCAACCCCTCAAGTCATGTTAAAACTTAGGAATGAGCTGGGCTTTCAAGATAGCAAAAATATTCCCTTAAGACCCCAAAGTAAGGCTGAAAAATTTCTCAGCCAAAGAAGCCAACATCGCTGGAGAAGAATAGCTGTTGAGTTTGTGTTGGCCAGGAATCCTGAAGGTGGGGGATTTGTGCCTTCCTCCCCACAACTCCACTTGGGGCAAATGAGATGCTTTACCTCCATCTTATGAACTGGATTCTTGTTCTTTCCTCCAGGACCTCATGACTCTGGTTTGCCAACAAATCAGACTTTGAGAGATGATGCTTCACCTAGGAAATCCAGGTGGCATGCATGTGATTACTGTCCAACGAGGATAGAGTTCATGGGGAGGGTGGAGCCCAGCCTGGACGAGCTCTGCCCACTTGCCCAAGACCCTTTCCAACTGGACTTTACGCCCGCCCACCTCCCTCTCTGCCCACTCCGCTAGGATGATTGTCTCAAACTCTCAATTACCACATCTCTGGTGACATGTACATCTTGGCCATGGGTGGGAGGGCAGTTGTTGGACATCTTCTCCTTTATGTCCTGGGAAGCTTCTTCTTCAGTCTGAAAGGTGAGCAATCTCCCCTGAAAGTGTTGCTCTGTATCTGAGCCCAAATCTGTCTCTTCTTCCTTTTCCCTCCTTTCCCTCTGTCACAACACACATTCCACATGTCCTCACGTATACACTCTGTATCTCACAGTTCCTGCAGTAAACATGTCTACCTTTCTGTAGAATTCCATGGGACTCATTAAGTCCTTGGCCCTATCCCAAGGTATTCCTGAGATGCCCTGTAGCTGGGGATGACAGGTCTGAAACCCCTCATCCAGTATCCTTAAGAAGCAGGGTGGGGATAGTGGTGATTCCAACACATCTCTGACAAGAACAAAAGCCCCAGCATCTTCTAGGACATTTGGTGAATTAGACACAGCTCTAGGGAGGGTGTTTAGCAATGACCTTGAGTTTCCCAGTTCCAAGGGGAAAGGAGTCCAGATTCTTGCACCCGTGGAGACCAGCTCTCTAGAATTTGGAGTACCCTAAGTCATAGAGGAATATTACTCACTTTTTTCAACCAGTGCTGTACTACAGATACTGCCTCGCTTTCTACAACTTCAACGTCCTGCAACAAATCGGTAAGTTAATGCCCTCAGAATACCTAGAGACCCAGCCCTCCTCCTCCATTCTTATCCAGAGTTATGTATTACAAGATCTCTTGGAACTGCAGTGGAAGGGTCAGAAGGGAGCAGAGAGATAAGAAACAATTCCAGGTAGCTACCCCCAGCTCTACTTACCGAACTGATTTTTGGTGGGAAGGGGAACCCTGCACATTTCCGGGCGAGAATGTACACAATCCATGTTGTAATTATCATCTTTGAACTTATGCCAGGCCTCCTTCTTGGCTCCCTCCTTCCATCGAAGCTGCCTGAGAACTCCTCTGGAACAAGGAGGTCATTGATGGGAGGTGCCCACCTGATTGGCTGGCCAGTGATGATGTGACAATGGCCTCCTTTAATCTCTGGGGTCAGAGTGGAGATGGAAAAAAAGGTCAGGAAGTATCTGCCTTAGTGATGGCCATAGCTCAGAAACGGAGAGATGGGGGATGGGAAGAAAAAATAAGACACAACCAATATAAGTCTGAGGAAGACACAAGGGGGAAATTAACAAAATTATAGAGATTTGGTTGGGGCAGGAGGGTTATTGCTGGTCACCCAGTTTTAAGCAGTGCTGAAGCAGAAAGACATTTTATGAATCAAGAAAATAAATTTGTAACAAAATGATCCGGGCCCTCTAGAAGTTGATTTCAAACAATGTCACAGGTACTTCTTATTCTCACATATGGGGGAAGAAATAATTTGTCCGCCCCCAAAAAAATCAAAGATGGAGGAAAAAAATTCTCAACAAGGACATTTCTTTTTTCTACTTTGTTTACACCAGTGATTCAAATCATAAAAAAATTATCCAAGCAATTAGAGGAATAGAGTAAAAATTGCAAGTGCCATTTGTTATTTAAAAATATATTTCCTGATACTTTCCAGCTCTAGGCCATGTTGAGGCAACAGACTAGTCCCCAAATTAAAAAGGTTTACACAGGGTGATGTATGGAAGTGTTGAATGACTAAATTGTACACCAGAAACTAATGTAACACTGCGTGTTAACTAGAATTAAAAATTAAAACGAAAAAATTTCACTTCTCACTCTCAAAAACTCCAATACAAGTTGAGAAGCTCTTTAGTGTAGTTGTGCTCCATGTGGTGACTTAGAGATCCAGGAAGAATTCCATCCTGTGGCTCCAAGGTCTCATGAGGTTACCTCCATGATTGCCGAAGCAAGTAGAGAGAACATATGGAGGAACAAAATCAGCTCTTCTGCTTCAGCCCAAAGGCTTCTTCTTAAAGCTTGTTGGCCAGTACTAGTCATATGACCCCAACCTAACTCCCAGGGGGACTGAAATTGAAAAACAGAAGATGAAATTACTTGTCAACATCTCTGTTTCTGCCACTGTTACCTAAAACTTATGTTTCTGTCTTTATTGATATATTTTTTATATAAAAACATTAATGTGAGTCAAAAGTTAAAACTACATGAAAAGATATACTCAGGGGAGTTCTATCTCTTCTCCTGTCTGTTCAATCTTGTTCTTACTTCAGAAGTAAGATTTTCATAAGTTTTTGAGCTCTACATCCTGGGTTTGTTTGTATATAAATCTATTCTCACTTTTTTATTAATGTTACAAAATGCATACAGGACAGTATACAAATACATGCACAACTCAGAAAAATTAAATAGGTGTGCATAGACACACACATGTTGAACCACTTCTAGTACCCCAACAAGCCCAAGTAATACTCTCCCACAAGGTGACCAACATTTTCACCTCTATCACCAAATATAAGTTTTGCCTAGTATTCCTTTGTATGAGCAGAGCACGAATTATCAAATTTACTATTAATGGACATTTATGTTATTCTACTTTGATGCTTTTTAAAATAATGCTGCTATAAACACTCTTATACCTATTTATTGGTTGACATAAGCACTGAATCTTTGGAGTATATACATACCAAAAAGTGGAATTGCTAGGTCATAGGCTTTACATATACTTAGTATTAGTATATACCAAAGACTATTGAAAAGTGGTTGTATCAACTACGGCCCATAAGCAATGTATGAAAGGAAGAGTTGCTTCACCTTCTAGCCAGCCAACACCTGGTATATCATTTTTTATTGAATATTTAATCCATGTGAAAGAATAATTATAGTACAGTTTGTGTACAGTTTAAAGAATAACAATACAAGTATACCCATTAAAGAAAAAGAACATTACGGTTACTTTCAAAATCCCCTGCGTACCCCTCTTTGATTCTATCCTTTACTCTTTATTTTTTTTTTATTAAGTTTACTTTGTATGTCATTTTTATAGCTTAGCCAGATGAATGAAGATAAATTGGTACCAAGGATAGTTTAATTTTTAAATAATTAATTAATGGTGTTACACATCTGAGTTACATGGTAACTCTATTTTTGAGGAGCTGTCAAAATGCTTTCTAAATGGCAGCACCATTTTACATTTCCACCATAAATGTGTAAGAGTTCTAATTTCCCCACATCCTTGCCAACAGTGTTATCTGCTATTCTACTTTTAGCCATCTAGTAAGTGTGAAGTGGCATCTCATTGTGGTTTTGAGTTGTATCTCCCTAATGATAAATGATGCTGGTCATCTTTTCATGTCCTTATTGGCCATTTGTATATTTTCTTTGGGGACATATCTATATAGATACTTTTGACTTCATAATTGGACTATTTGTCTTTTTATTAATGAATTTTAAGTAAAAGTTATTTATATATTCTGTGTACAAGTGTCTTCTCAGATATATAATTAGCAAATATTTATTCTGTAGGTTGTCTTCTCACTTTCTAGATGATATCATTTGAAGGAAAGAAATGATGAATGAAGTTATCATTCATCACATAAAATAGTAAATTGGACTTTTAATGATGTGCAATTAATCTGTTTTTACTTTTGTTGCTTGTGGTTTTGGTGCCATATCTAAGATATACCTATTATATCGTCATGAAGATTTATTCCTATGCTTTTTTCCTAAGAATTTAATAATTGTTGCTTTTACATTTGTGTCTATTATCCATTTTTAGTTAATTTTGGATATGGTGTGAGGTAGGGAATCCAACTTCATTCTTTTTGCATTTTGAATTTAGTTGTCCCAGGCCCATTTGTTGAAAAGAATTTCTTTCTTTATTAAATTGTCTTAGCTCCCTTGCCACAAATCAATTAACCATAAATGTAAGAGTTTATTTCTGGACTGTAAATTCCTTTTTCTAAAGATATTTATTTATTTGTTTGTTTGTTTGTTTATTTATTTTAGAGAAAGAGAGAGAGAATGTGAGTGGGGCATGGGGCAGAGGGAGAGGCAGAGAATCTCAAGCAGACTCCATGCTGAGCGTGAAGACTGATGTGGAGCTCTGTTTCACAACCCTAAGATCATGACCTGAGCCAAAACCGAGAGTCAGATGCTTAACCAACTGAGCCACCCAGATGCCCCATGGACTGTAAATTCTTTCCATTCATATATGTATCTACCCTTATGCCAATAGCACACTGTCTTGATTATTTGATTACTTGATTTTAGTATGTTTTGACATTGAGAAATCTGAGTCTTCAACTGTTTCTTTTTTAAGATTGTTTTGGCTATTGTGAGTTTCTTGAATTTCCATTGGAATTTTGAAATCAGCTTGTCGATTTCTCTAAAAATAATTTTAAAAGCGTGCTGATGTTTTGAATCTGTTGATCAATTTAGAGAGTGTTGTCACCTTCATGACCCTAAATCTACCATTCCAAAAACATGGGGTGTTTTTCTATTTATTTACATCTTAATCTCTTTCAACAAAGTTTTGTAGTTTTCAATGGGCAAGTCTTACACCTCATTTGTTCAGTTTATTCCTAAGTAGTTTATTCTTTTTGATGATATCATAAATGGAATTCTTCTCTTAATTTTATTTTTGGATTTGTCATTTCTAGTGTATAGAAATATACTAGGTTTTTTAATATTATCTGTATCCTGCAACTTTGCCAAACTCATTTATTATAACAGTTTTTTTTGTGTGTGGTTTCCTTAGAATTTTCTATATATAAGGTCATGTCTTCTGCTTTTAAAGTGAAAGTCTTAATTGAGAAGTAATGGAATCCTGGGAATTGGTATAAAGACATATGGAAAGATCCTAAAAAGGCTGGAGATATTTAAATCCTAAATAATTCTTACTCTTCTTTGCCAGTAGAAGCAGTCCTTCCATCCCATTTGAAGAAATTAATACTGCTTTGTCTGAGGTACTTGCCTTGAAAGACACTGGTGATCCTCCTCCAGGACCCATGCTTATTACTTAGCTTGGCTCTTAGATTTATAACTACACTCAGGTGCCAGCAGCCCCCAACAGGTGAGGTACAAAGGGTGACCAATGAGGAGTTGCATTACACTCCAAAAGAACAACATGATTTTTCCAATTTATACAGGCATAATTTTGGAGAACATGTTTGTGGATGAATATGAAGGATAGAAGATAATGGTGGAAGGAACAAAAAGTTTGACCTGGACACATTTATTGATATGGTCCCACTATGCAGAGATTCTGCATATAATATTGGAGCTCAGGGCGTTAGAAAGGGCTCTAATGGTTTGCTTTGTTGTTTGGCTGAAACATGGATCAAAAGATGACCTACACTAAATGAATTTGAAATGCCAGAATTGCCTTGGTATATTATAGAAGAAGGTATCCAAAGGTTTAGGGAGATTGGAATGCTAGAGTGTATTTATCATGTAAAACATGCTTACCCACCCCTGGAGGGTCCAGAGGACACAGCTTTTACTATGACTGAAAGAAATAAATTTGTGAGGGGAACTCCAACATCCTTGAAGAGCTCTGGGGTCACTCTTCTCTGTAGGTCAGAAATTAAAGCAGTAATTGCTGTCACTTAATGTGGGGACTCTAAACACAATAGGGATATTTGAACCCCAGGTAGCAGGGGCCATGCAGCAACTTTAATCATCAAAAGCAAGGTGGGTATGGTTACTATAATAGACAGTGGAGTCCAAACAGTAATAAGAAGAGTCTGCTTTCCAGAGATCTATAGTGTTGGCTAGTTAAAAGTGAAATAGATGAGTGGTATACTAAATTCTTGCCTGATCTATATAAGAGGAAGAATTCTAGGTCAAGTGAACAGAAGTCTAACTTGAATCATAAAAACAGAGTCATGGCCCTTTGACCAATTCTGACTTGAGCCAGTGTACAGACTCAGAACCCTTTGAATGAAGGACAATCCAGATCCCCTTGAGGAAGGACCCTGCTACATTACCAAAAATGCATAGTGTTTATCTTTCTTCCACCCTTCTTAAAGGGATTTACAGCCTTTTACTGGAGTGACTGTACATTGAGGAAAAGGAAACAGACTTTTCAAGGATAACCGGACACTGGCTCTGAACTTATACTAACTCTAGGAGATCACAATTAAGCAGGAGCTTAGGGAGGGCAGGTGATCAATGGAGTTTTAGCTCAAGTCCCTCTCACAGAGGGCCTGGTGGGTCCCTAAAGCCATTCTACAGTTCTGTAGTTCCAGAATGCATAATTGTAATAGATATATTCAGGAATGGGAGAATCCCCCATGCTACTTCCCTAACCTGTAGAGTGAAGACTATAATGGTAGGAATGGCTAAGTGGAAGCCAGTAGAACATCCACTACCTGGGAAAAGAGTAAATCAAAAGCAATACCACATTCCTGAGGGATTATAGACGTTAGTGCCATCATTAAGGACCTGAAAGATGTAGGAATGTTGATTCCCACCACATCCCCACACAATTTGCCTATTTTGTCTATGCAGAAGACAGAAAGATCTTGGGGAATGACAGTGGATTATTGTAAACTTAATCAGGTGGTGACTCCAACTGTAGTTGCTGTTCCAGATGTGGTTTCATTGCTTGAGCAAATTAAAACAATCCCTTGTACATGGTATGTGATATATGGAAATGTTTCCAGCAAATGCTCTTTTCTCAATACCGGTTAGTAAAAGCCACCAGAAGTAGTTCTGCCACTTGGGCCATATGATCCAGTAGATTCAATGGTGCTTGAAGTATCAGTAGCAGATAGAGGTGCTTTATGAAACCTTTAGCAGGCCTCTATACGTAAATCACAGAAGGAACCATTAGGATTTGAAGCAATACTTTGTCATCCTCTGTGGTTAACTACTTTCCTTTTGATATACAGCTTTTCATTTGCTCCAAAGCCCTAGTAGAGAATGAATGTTAACCATGGGCCATGAAGTTACCATGCAACCTGAGCAGCCCTTTATGAACTGGGTGTTATCTGGCCCATCACACCATAAAGTTGCGTGTGCACAGCAGTACGCCATCATCAAATGGAAGTGGTAGAGTTGAAATCAGGCACACACTGGCCCTGAAGGCGCAAAAGAATTTTATGAGGAAGTGGCCCAAATATCCTCATTCCCTACTCTGGCTACACTACCTTCTTTCTCCCAGTACGTACCTATGGCCTCATGCAGAATTTCATATGATCAGCTGACAGAGAGAAGACTCAGGCCTGATTTACAGATGATTCTGCATAATATGTCATCAAAATCTGAAAGTATAGTGTTACAACACTACTTTCTGGGACATCCTTAAAGGACAGTTAGTGAAGAGAAATCCTCCCTTGAAGTTCTGAAGGGCAGAACCTCAAACAGTGCACTTGGTTGGTCATTTTCCTTGGAAGAAGTGGCCACACTTGTGACTGTATAGTAATTCATGGGTTGTAGCCAATGGTTTGGCTAGATAGTCAGGGACTCAGAAGGAGCATGACTGGAAAATTGGTAACAAGGAGGTGTAGGGAAGAGGTATGTGGTTAGATCTCTTGGATTTGGGGGAAAAAGTGAAGATATTCATGTCTCATATGAATGTTCACCAAAGGTGACCTCAGCAGAGGAGCATTTTATTAATAAGTGGATAAGATGACCCATTCTGTAGATACTAGTCAGTCTCTTTCCCCAGCTACCCACGTTATCACCTAAAGGGCCCAAGAACAAAGTGGCAATGGTAGCAAGGACAGAGGCTATGCATGGGTTCATCAACATGGACTTCCACTCACCAAGGTGACCTATAAGCCACAACTGACTGTCTAATCTGACGACAGCAGAGACCAATGTCCCAGATCCTTCTGTCAATTTATCATTTTTTCTCTTATATTATGCTTTTGTTTCACGTTTAAGGAAATATCTCTACCCCAAAGTCATGAAGACATAATCATGTTTTTTTTTCTAGAAACATTATCGTTTTAGAAGCTTTTATACTTAGATCTATGATCCATGTCAAATCAATTTTGTGTGTTGTGTGATGTGTTATACATCAAGAGTCATTTATGCTTTCCATTCAGCTAGTCGTTATCCCACTGAACGAGAGTAGTGCGTTTGTCATAAACAGATGGCAGTGCCTGTGTAGAGCTATGACGGGGTTCTCTTTACTATTCTATTGATCTACCTTCTTCTTCCCCTCTCTTCCTCCTCTTTTCTTGTCCTTCACCTTCTTCCTCTTTTTTAGCATCAATAGCACTCTTCCTTACTTTTAATCCTATTGGTCTTGATATCTGGTAGTGTGAGTCCTGCTTTTTTCATTCTTCTTAATGATTATCTTGGCTTTTCTAGGTTTTTTGCATTTCTATATATATTTAAAATTAAATTGTCAATTACCACAAAAAAGTTCTGGAATTTTGATTGGTATTTTATCAAATCTATAGCTCAAATGGAGAGAAATGACATTTTATTTAAAGTGAGATTTCCATCCTTAAACATGCTATATTCTTCCATTTATGTAAGCTTTTAATTTTATCAACATGTTTTATAGATTACAGTGTAGAGGATTTGCATATTTCTCATTGGATTTATCTCTAGATATTTAAAATTTTAGTGCTTTCAATTGTATTTCTTTTTCTAGTGAAATTCACTTACTAATAGTGATTACATACAGATTATTTTTAGATTTTCTGAGTATGGAATCATGGGGGGGTTTGCTGTTTTTTGGGGGGGGTTGCTTGCCCTTTTGCCCTATCTAGTATCTTCAGTAAAATGTTAAATAGAGCTGGTAAAAACAATCTTTGCCTTATTTTTAATCTTGAAAGAAAAGTGCTCACTATTTCATCATTTATTCTGGTGCTGGTCTTTGGTAGATTCCCTTCACCCAATTAAATATTGTTACTTCTACTCCTAGTTTGCGGAGTTTTTGTCATGAAAGCATGTTGAATTTTACCAATTTTTTTCTGTGTTGAGATGATCATATGGGCTTTCTTTTATTCTATTATTATACTGCATTCCACTGACTGATTTTCAAATGTTAAAGCAACATTGAAATTCTATGCAAACCCCACTTGTTCAGGATATATATATATACACATATATCATATATATTATATGTTCACATTATATATAAATATGTAGTCTTATTAGAACTTTTGCATCTATGACAATAACAGATATTAGCCTATAATTTCTCTTTCTTGTATTCTTTGTTGGATATTGATATTAACATTACACTGAATTCATAAAATGAATTTAGAAGCACTCGCTATTTCTATTCTCTAGAAGAATTCATGTAAGATTTATTTTTTCCATATGTGTTTGGAGGAATTCTTCTGTGAATCTATCTATCTGGACCTGGAGTTTTCTTTGTTGGATAGTTTTTAATTACAGAACTAATTTCTTTAATATATATGGGGTTATTCAGGTTTGTTTTTTTGCTTGTGTATCTCGAGGAATGTCTCCATATTATCTAAGTTGTCAAATTTACTGGCATAAAGGTGCTCACAATATTCTTTTGTCATCTTCCTAATATTTGTAGAACTTGATGTGGATTCTGCTTTTTTGTCGAATTTGATGTGAAACCTGTTAATGCTAATTTATGATTTTTGTCTTTTTATCTTCGCTAGTCTTGCTAGAGGTTTGTCAGTTTTATTAATCTTTTCAAATAACTACCTTTTGTCGACTTTCCTGTGTGTGTCTGTGTTAAATTTCAATAACACACACCTTTATTACTTTCTTTGTTCTGTATTCTTTAGGCTTAGTTTATTGTTAATGTTTTAGCTTCTAGAGCTGGTGCTTTAGGTCATTGATTTTCAACTTTCTTCTTTGCTAATGTATGCATTTAGAACTGAAAATTACCCTCAGATCATCGCTTTAGTTGCATTTCACATTTTTATTATTATCTAACCAAAATGTTTTCTGACTTACATGGTGATTTACTTAGAATTCTTTAACTGAAAAACTTTTGGAAATGTTATAATTAGAATTATTATTATACTTATAGTATATATACTACATTATATATATAATTATATATATATTACAAATATATATATAATTATATATATTATTATTATTATTAATTTATAATTTAATTCCAGTCTAGGCAAAGAACTACTCTGATTTCAGTCTTTTGAAATTAAAAAGATAAGTGTTCTGGCCCTGTAGATAGTCTATTTTGGTAACTGATCCTTGAGCACTTAAAGAGAATATGTGCACTGCAGTTGCTGAGTGTAGAGATCCACATATGTCAATTAGTTCAAGTTAGTTGATCATTTGTTCTAGTCTTCTAAATCTTTACGAATTTTTCCTTACTTGTTCTATAAATTACTGAGAAAACTATATTAAAATCTCCAACTATGATTGTGTTTGTTTTTTTCTCTTAGTTCTGTCAATTTTGACTTCATACATTTTGAAAGTATGCTATTAAATACACACAAATTTTAGCATTGATATAATCTTCCTATTGAATTGCCCACTTTAGGGGCACCTGGCTGGCTGGCTCAGTCACTTAAGCATCCGCCCTCAGCCCAGGTCATGATCCCAGGGTCCTGGGATCAAGCCGCATGTCATCGGTCTCACTGCTCAGCAGGGAGCCTGCTTCTCCCTCTCCCTCTGCCTGCCGCTCCCCCTGTATTTGCTCTCTCTCTCTGTCAAATAAATAAATGAAATCTTTAAAAAAATAAAAATAAATTGCCCAATTTATTATCATTAAATAGCCTTAATGACCAAAAATATTTCTTACTTTAAAATTGACTTCATTTGTCTATATCTGTGCCACAAACAAGGCCATTGGGATTCCATGCCATGATTTGATTATATGGAGTCAGAACGGATGCAGAAAATGGTAAAATTCAATTTTAAGACTGATCAAAAGGAAAACCCTCAATTAAAAAAAATCCTCATAAAAAATTAGAAGACTCTTTTGGGGTCTATGGGAAGCCATGGACCCCATACTAAAGTGATGAGGTCATAGAATATACATGAGGTTCAGAGGGGTGGAGTCCGGAGCTGACGACCAAGAAAGAATTCTTGAGGCGTCTTTGGTGCAAAATGGTTTATTAAAGCACAGGGACAGGACCCATGGGCAGAAAGAGCTGCTGCACCGGCATTGTGAGAGGTGGCTGATTATATACCATGGGGTTGGGGGAGGTGAGGAAAAAGGGAGGCTGAGAAAGTACTTTCAAATGTCCAAGAAGACTCGCAGGACACTGGAGGCTTGCCATTGTCAAGTTAAGGTTGTTGGCCCCTCTAGAAGGTGTTAACAGTAAAATAGTTGGGAGCTTCCCTGGAGAATGTTACTTCCCTCCTATCACGTGTCCTTATCAATGGGCTGCAGGTTTTATTTACATTTCCTTCTGCCTTAGCTTCCCTCAATTTTACGGAGGGGATGGTAATGTTAGGGCTTCAGGAAACTGAACTATGGGTCTCTGGAAGTTAGGCTATTGATAAAGCTTCTTCCTTGTAAATCACTAGGACATGTGAAAACTGAGGGAGACCCAGGCCTCCCAGGATTGTGATCTCTGTCAGTTAATCATTTGTTTTTCTTTTCCTTAGTTTTAGGGCAGCCAGGAGTGCCAAGGAATGTTGCATACATTGGGGGGGGGGGGGTTGCAGGGTGTCAGCTTCTGCTTTGTCTTCAGCCAGCCTTCTGTTCCCTCATCATAAAGTACATATGTCCAAAGTCATTAGGTTTAGGCCAATGAAAAATTTCAGGGAAAAAAAAAAGATTAAGAGATAACAAGCCAACAAAACTCATTCCTTATTGGAAAAAATAATTGACTTTGTCTGATTTAATAAAGCTTTGGCAACTTTCTTTTTGTTAGTACTTCTGTGGTATATATTTTTAAATTTTATTGCTTCCCACCTTTCTGTTTACTTATATAATATGCTCCTATAAACAGCATTTAGTTGTAGTTTTTAAATCCAGTTTGACAATGTTTATCTTATTAATTGGATTTCTTAGCCCATTTAAAGTCATTATAATTATCAATATATTTTAGATAGTTTTAAGATTAATATCTTTTCTATTTGTATCATCTGTATTTTATCCTTTCCTTGTTTCATTTTAAATCAAATATTTTAAGTTATTCTATTATTTACTGAGTTATAGGTTGGCTGTTCCTTTCAGCACTTTAAAGATATTCCATTGTCTTCTGTCTTCCATTGTTTATGCTGAAAAGGCTGTCATTAATCTTACTGTTGCTTCTTTGAAGATAATGTGCTGTGTTGTTTTGGTGTTTTTTCTGAACCTTTTAAGATTTTTCTTTTTATCTTTGGTTTTCAGCAGATTGACTGTGATGTGCCTGGTGTGTTTTCCTTTGTATTTATCTTCCTGATGATTCATTGAGCATCTTGAATCTGTGGGATATCTTCCACCAGTTTAGAAAATTTCTCTGACCTTATCTCTTCCAATATTGCTTCTCCCCATTTATTGTCTCTTCCCTGTCTGGGCCTCCAATTATATGTTCTATTAGACCTTCTCGTTTGTGTTCCACAGGTCTCTTTTGCTCCTTTCCTTGCTTTCCCCTTTCCTTTTTGTCTCTGCACTTCTGATTATCCTGGCTTCTGGTTCCTTAGCCCTGTCTTCTGGCATGTCCAGTCTGCTCTTCAAAATATTTTTCTGCTAGAAACATAGTTCTGCTCTTTGAAGATTTTAAGTTTAGTTCTTCAGGCTCCTTCCCCCAGGCAGACTGTACTTGAGAAGGCCCCTCTTTCTATCTGGATTTAGTCTCATTCAAGATTACAGAATATTTCCCTCTGCCTTTTCCAAGTCCTTGCCTAGTTCCCCATCCTCCTGTGCACAGCCCAATCTCAAAAAATATTCTATTGGAAGAACTTAACCATACATTTGGGGCTCCTTGTGTTTTCAATCTGTCACACCAGTTCTGTGTGAGCCCTAAAGCTTCCTGACTTCTGTCTCCCAGTATTGTTCCTCTGAGGTGAGCCAAGACTAAACATAGGACTGGTCCTAGAATGAATAAATGCCTCCAGAGGAGAAAATCACTGGTAGTGACAGCTCTCCTCAGAAGGGCTCCATTCTCTCTGGAATCCCAATTCTTTTCTTCCTTATCACTTATATGATCTCCAAAGTATTTTAAAATACACTTGTATAATGTGTCTGGCTTTTTAAAGTTGGGCTGCTGTCATCCAATCTAGAAGTAGAAATTCTAAAATCTATTCTTATTTCCCCTTCTTTCTTACTTAAAAAGTGTATGCACATGCATACACACACACATTAAAAATCACCCATAAAATGTCAGTGACATATAACAATAAGTGTTCGTTCCTTACCTATCTGGAATCATTTAGGTGTCAGCTAGATATCTCTCCTGAGTCATCTTAATTTCTGAGGATCAGCTGATCTGCTCTGGCTTCTAACATAGGCTGGCTTCAACCAGAGCAATTATGGCACTCTGGCTCGGCTCCTTGTCTCAGTAATCTTCCAGCAGGCTACCAAGGGCATGTTTTTGTGGCAATGGCAGAAATATGATAGAGCAAGCCCCAAAGCACAGGCTCACTCAAGCTTTTGCTTCTGCAATATCTGCTGATATCCTATTGGCTGAAACAAGATACCTGATCAGTTCCAGAGTTCAGGAAGGAAGGCACTAGAACTACATGGCAAAGGGTTTCAACATGAGAAAAGATAAAGAATGGAGGACATCTACTATATCCTGCAGTCTCCCAGATCCAGTTCATTCCAGATCTCTTCTTATCATCTTGGTCTTCTTGAAAGTCTTTATCATTCTCTCCATGTCCTCATCTCCCCTTTAACCCAGTCCACTGCAATTTGGTTTCCTCTTCTGATCTTTCCTGTAGACCTGTTTTCAATAAGGTTGCCAGAGGACTCTAAATTGCCAGATCCAATATGCACTTTTTGGGCCTTACCTTATGTGACACAGCATTTTACTTGAGCATAAATCTAAGTCCTACATTCTGTAGGCAGATCATTTTGTGTCAGATATCTTCCAATTGCCCCTCAAGATCCATTCTCCACCCCTCTCCTCCCTCCTCTCTTCTGCTATATGGGTCACATGAATGGACTCCTGCTACCCTCTGGCCTGTAATTGGCTCCAGCCTGTAGGAATCCTCGTCAGGAGATTGGGGAGAGAAAGGAGGAGATCATGGTATTTATTCCCTTTGTTCTATACCTGTGAGGTCATCTGGAGCTGGCTCTCTCCCTTGTCACTGTTCTTCTCACGATGGCCTGCTCTATATGACACCTTTTCCTTCCTTATGGTGACCGCTCCTTCCCTTCTTGCCTTTAGGCATAAGATGGTGTCACTCAGCCACTAATTGCCCCTTGTGCCTGTGTTACTTCACTGTGGTCTTCCTACATCACTCCCACACCTATAAAAATAACCCATTTATAAGTAAACCTCCCTCTAATTATCTGTTTCTTGTTGGAACTCTAATTGATTCAGTGTAGAATCATTCATTGTTTCCCTCTCCTTCTCAGTATATCCATTTACATTTAGGACTCAGATGCTGTTCCTTCCACTCATCCAATCACAAGCAATAATTTATACTGAGGAAGAGAGGGGGGACATGGAGAGTCCCTGATCCCTACCCTTTGAAATTTTAGGAATTGAGATGTCCTCACAGGAAACAAAAAGAAATGCCAAAAACAGAAGGAAACAGCACTTCATGTATGCAATATGTGGCTCTCTCTAGACTATGGAGAACAGCCTTCATGTTTGCATCCTTCTTGTTTATTTGACAAATGAGACATGGCGTCATTGAAATGTATGGTTTCAATGGAAAGCTAATGTGATTTCACCCCAGCTTGTGAAGACATACAGATGATATTTACCTGATCTTTCTATTATATTTTGACTCACTGACCACTTCCTCCTTGAGACTCTCTGCTCCCTGATTCTCCTCTGCCTTCTGACCTGTCCTTTTAGGTCCGGTTCTCTTCTGCTTTCTGACCTGTCCTTTTAGGTCTGCTTCTTAGGCTTCCTTTTCTCTGCCTTTGCCTTAAATGTTTCCCAAGATTCTATTCTTGGCCCCCTGCTCATCCCTCTTGCCATGTTCTCACAAGCAATCTTGACCACTTTCATGATTTAACATGAGGCTTCATTTGTTCTTCCTCTGCAACACGTTAACTTAGGCACAAGTGTTGGGAAAATCCCAAGGTCAGGAAAGGAAATTGGTGTGCAGAGATTCCTGAGCCCCAGGGGGGAAGTGATAATAGCTCATGGGACCGTACCTGTTCTCTCAGTCCTCCAAGGAGCAGAGGAAGGACTGAGCAAATGAGTTCATCTTTCTCTCTCCCAAGCCCAGAAGAGTGAGAGATGATTAGGGAGCTGAGAGGCTTCACTCGGGTGCCTTAAAAAAGGGTTGAAAACTCCCTGCTGCTGCTGCTATCACAACGAGTCAAACATATTTGCAGATAGACATGGTCCAGACACTATATCACCTATGAACCTATATAAGAAAAAAAACTTGAGGAAAATCCTTACTCTTAATTTTTTTTTTAAGTCAAAGACTTCAGGATGGAGAGTGATGGAGATAAGAAAGTGGTGAGTAATAAATACACACCTAGATGTCATTTTGACGACATGTGCACATGTAGTCAAATGTATATTGAAAATGA
Source organism: Ursus americanus (assembly GCF_024610735.1). NCBI lineage: Eukaryota > Metazoa > Chordata > Mammalia > Carnivora > Ursidae > Ursus > Ursus americanus. The sequence goes on along the minus strand of NC_142142.1, from coordinate 36,197,616 downwards.
GTATCTGAGAATATATAATCTAAGAAATAGGGATTCTTAAAACAGAAGAGACCGATTGCAGAATAAATCCTAAAAATAGCTTAGAGTAAATGTATTGAACTCTCTCAGCAAAACGTAGGTATTAGGATGGGGAGGTAGAAGTAAAAATATTCAAAACTATCATTTCAGGTTAGGGGGAAAGGAAAGTAGCGAACTGAAATGTTTTAAAGCTTACATCTTACACAGAACTAGGAAGCAGCCAGATAATAGAGTTCTTGGTGGGGGTGGGGGGTGGGGGATATTGGCATTTGTCACCATTTAATAGTGGTGAAGGAAAGATAGACTTTCCCTAGACTGAGTACTGGGGAAAGAAACATAATCATTAACGGAAATAATATTTAAACTCCCAAATTTAATAAAAGGGCAAAACAGCAATAAATAGCAGTCAAAAAATAAGTAGCAAACAAGCAAGAATACAGAAAAGGAAAACCAGAAGACCACAAAATAAAATGAATAAAACATATGAAATAATATAGAATGGTATATAAAGTGTAACAGCTGTGAATCAGTGTGAATGAATTGAATGTTCCTTAGGGAAAAAAAACCCATGAGATTGAGTTAAGAAACATATTTGTAAATATGCTATTTAGAAGAAAAGAAGCAGCATACTTTAAACAAAGACAAAAATTGGAGACTGTCAGTGTTGGTATGAAGGCTAACTAGATGACCTAGAAAGCTTCCTGCCTCAAAACTCTAGAATGTTGGATGAAATAAAGCACACATATTTCTTTTTTTTAAAAAAAAAAGATTTTATTTATTTGACAGAGAGAGACACAGCAAGAGAGGGAACACAAGCAGAGGGAGAGGGAGAAGCAGGCTTCGATCCCAGAATGCTGGGATCATGACCAGGATCATGACCTGAACCGAAGGCAGACGCTTAACGACTGAGCCACCCAGGCGCCCCAAAGCTCACATATTTCTGAATGCAGAGCTGAGTTCATAAGAAAGTACTAGTCATTGCTAGTAGCCAAAAATTAGAAGGGAGTTGGAAACTAGAATTCTAAGCTTAAGCTGATGCTATGGTTGACCTGAGCTGAGAGTGGGGGGAGGGGTGGGGAGGGAATGGTCCAATCCTATAGGCTTTTTTTTTATGTCTGTCTTTCTTCCTCTTTCTTTCTTTCTTTCTTTCTTTCTTTCTTTCTTTCTTTCTTTCTTTCTTTTTCTTTCTTTCTTTCCTTCTTTCTTTCTTTTTTCTTTCTTTTTCTTTCTTTCTTTCTTGATTTTACTTATTTATTTGACAGAGAGAGAGAGCATAAGCAGGGGGAGCTACAGAGGGAGATGGAGGAGCAGGCTCCCAGCTGAGCAGGTAGCCAGATGCAGGGCTTGATCCCAGGACCCTGGGATCATGACCTGAGCAAAAGGCAGGTGCTTAACCAACTGAGCTACCCAGGTACCCCTTCTTATGTCTTTCAATTAAATTTTACCATTTGATCCGTAAAGGTCTTGCCCATCTTTTGTTAGATTTATTCCTGTGTATATTATTTTATTTTGACATCACTATTATAAAGGTACCTTTTAATTAACATTTTCTGTTGCTAGTATAAAGAAATAGCACTCATCTTAAATTCAGCAATCTCACTTAGTTCTCTTACTATTTCTAATAGTTTGTCCACAGAGGCACACAGATTTTTTTTGTGTGTGTAGTTATTCATATTATTTGAAAATAATGAAAGTATTGTTTTACTTTCTAATTTTTTAAACCTCTTATATTTTTACTCTTTTCAACTAGTGGTTGGATTTCCAGTACAATATTTCATAATAGAATTAATGCCTTATTTCTTTTCTTATTTAAGGCTTTAAAAGGATGCTTCTAATGCTTCACCATTAATAATAATACCTTCTACAGGTTTTTGGTTAACATTCTTTTTTTTTTTTTTTAAGATTTTATTTATTTATTCGATAGAGATAGAGACAGCCAGCGAGAGAGGGAACACAAGCAGGGGGAGTGGAAGAGGAAGAAGCAGGCCCACAGCAGAAGAGCCTGATGTGGGGCTCGATCCCATAATGCCGGGATCACCCCCTGAGCCGAAGGCAGACGCTTAACCGCTGCGCCACCCAGGCGCCCCTTGGTTAACATTCTGTTCTGAAAGTGCATGATCAATCACCAGCCCCAGCCTGCGGAGGACAGCCACTGCTGAACCTCCCATCCATGCTGGTGCCCTTCTCACCAAGACATTCATCTCTACTGGGTAAATCGGGAGTCCTCCAACCTGCTCAGAAAACACAGTAAGCCACTGGATTTCCTGGTTCTATATAATGGTCCATTTTAGCATGCCCACTTCTCCAAGCCTCCTAATTCCTTCTTCCATAGTTTGCAGCAGAGTTCTGACATATTTATTGCACTTCATGTGGGCCATCACATTCATCCAGCTTTCAAGATCATTCCAAAAAAAAAAAAAGAGAGATCGTTCCAGCAGCTACTAGAATCACCTTCCAGGGTTCTTGCAAGACTGTGAAGTCCTGTGTCATGGGAGAGTGTTCCCATGTTAACAAATTCTCCCACAGAGAGTTTTAAGTTTTGGCCCCTTTGATTCAGTGCCCACAGTATCTATTTGCAGACACATTCTCCCAATCCCTGCCTAGAGCATGCTAGCCAGGCCCCAGTGAAATCCCTGTCTTCTCAGCAGACTAAACAGTTGCCCAGTGGGGTCAGTGAGGTTTGACTCTCATTATTTGTCTGGTGATAAGAAAAGAAGAATGGGGTAGCTGGTAAGGAAGTGTCTTACAAGACAACTGCCTCGTTTGAGGCATCTGCATGTTCTTCAAGCAAGGAGGGGGTTCTATCTTCCAGCAAGAGGTCAGAGGTTTGAGAGGAACCTGGAGGTTTAGAATTTTCCAACACATTCATCTATATATTCCCATTCTGGATTACAGGGTCTCACTCCTTCTCTATCAAAGCTGTGACTTGGCAAAAGAGAATCACCAGGCTGAAATTCAGCCTTCTCCAAAATTCTTCCAGTCTCAAAATTAAGCTCCTTGTTCCTCAGATATCTCAAACTCACTCTTGCCTTAGGGTCTTTGCATTAACAGCACCCTCTTCCTAGGATGCTCTTTTCTGGTTGGTCCCTTCTTACTATCAATGAGACAAGACTCAAATGTTACTTTGGAGAAGACTTCCCTAAACATCCAATGTAAAGCAGCCAACTAATCACTCTTTTTGCATAATGCCCACTACAATTTAATGTTGATGGATCAAGTGATTGACTGGTTGGCTGTTTCCCTACAACAGAATGCAAGTTGTAGGAAACCAGAGACTCTATTTGATAGTTCCAGACCATTTCTCTCTCCTAAACCTGCTCCTTTGAAATATGAGATAGCCAAAGCTACCACTTCCTCCCTCTCATTGCTGCTCACATCTCCCATCCTCAAGACCCTTCCATTCACTGAGTACCTGCCTCACTCTTCCTCTCCTTCCAACTTCCACTGTCACTTTCAGTGATGACCTGCCCAGGTAAGCCATCCATCACCCTTCTTATCTCTTTAGGCTTTTCATCTTTAGTGAATTTTCCTTCACCCTGCTTAAGCCATCCATCCACAGTGACAGAATGGGCCTGGTCATTACTAGAATTACTCTTCCTTTAAATTATGAACACACTCTTAACCAGGATCTGACCTCAAGCTTCTATTCTTCAAGCACTGTGGCCCACACTGCCCTCCCCCAAAAACCAAGTAACAATAAAGACTCCAAACCATTGGACCCACCACTTTATCTGTATTTATCAATCTTGTTCTATCTTATTTACTTATCAACATTAGATTCTATGGTTTATTATGACTATTACCTTATAATCTCCCTCAACTACATAGTCCCTTTTCCTCTAAATCATACTTTTCTAGGAAATCCACAAGTCTGGATAAGACACAATATATCATCACCAACCTCAAATTGACACAAAAAACAGCCCAGCAATTCTCAGCATTTCTCAAGGAAGCCCATTTATTCTTCATATTTTTTCCACCACCACCACAACCCCTCTGATCTTTCATCTATCCGATAACCTTGTCTCTCACTTCATAAGAAAACACAAGTCACCAAATGAGAACTCTCCACTATTCCTATGACATACTGGCATCATCTTCCTTCCCGTCCCAAAGGATAACGTATCTTACCCTTTCTCAAAAGTCCAGTTCATTTGTATGTGGTCTGGATCCTCTTTGCTGACATTTAATCAAGAACCGTGTTACTTTTGTTACCACCATTCTCTCTGGTATCATGAGTCTCTTCTTCCATTGGCTCATTCCAGTGGCATGAAACATACTTTAATATCTCCTGACTTAAAAACAAATAGAGCTTATCCTTATGACATCATTCCCTCACTCCCATCCCATTTTTCTGTTCCCCTTTGCTACAAGCTATATTAACTCTGTCTCTTGTTTCCTATACTCTGATGCACTGACATCTGGGGCCTTGCTGACCCTGGAGGGACTGCCCCTCCCAGGGCTAGCCAATACCTATAGATAGTCGATAATTTGCCCACAAGTGCATTTTTCAAATACAAATGAACCTATCCAGTGTCTACACCCCAATCAGCTCCTTTATCAGGCTCTCACACTCCAGAACATTATCCCCCTGCCCTAATCACCCCAGGGCCAAGGACGAGATGACTAGGAACAGTGCCATGGAGCCAGCTGAAATTATCCAAACCAGCCAATCCTTAACCTGTTTCCCCTGCCTTGCTCATTCTTTCCTGTGGAAACTACAATAAAGACTCTTGCCCTCAGCTCCCCTTCTCCTTCTGCCTCCTGAACAACTCTGGTGTGCCCCTGTGTGGCCCCTGATAGCATAGTATGTCCCCTCCCCATGGGAACTGTAACAAACCATCTTTTCAATGACAATTGTCTACTGATCAGTTGGCCCTAATTCACCTCAGATTTTCCATTTTTTGAAACTCTAGGCTTCTTGAAAATATTGCTTCTAGATTTGTCTCTCATGCTCCTCCCCATGCCTCAACTGATCGCATCTAGTTTCTGCTCCCACCAGTGCACTGAAAATGCTCTTACCAAGGTTACCAATGACCAGCAAATTCAATGCTGTGAAACAGAATAGGCATTTTCTGACCAGCCACTCATTCTTTCAATAAGCATTTATTAAATCTCCCTCTCGTGAGTGGCATTCAGAATCCAACAGTGAACAGGTCAGATAGGGCCCAATCCCCAAGGAGCTTATACATGAGTGATGCAGGCACACAATGAGCTAGTGTAACAGAGTGTTAAGGGCACTTAATGGGCAACATTCCTGCTATCTTCAAATGGGCAACTAAGGACCCAAACTGAGGATAAAGGGGAGCTAAGTACCTCTCCTCAAGATAGCTGCAGTTGTCAAGAGGGCCAGTTACTCCACCACAACCTACCAAGAGGCAACACCCCACACCCCATACCTCTGTGCTGATAAGATAGAGGCCTGGGGAGGGTAGAGAAGGGCCAGACTCCCTTATGGAGAGTGTCTGTAGATACTGAGAGGCTTATCTCTCGCCCCGCTATGTGGGCAGAAAGCGTATGCTTTCCACTCAAAGCCAAATGAAATAAGGGCTCTCAAACAACTTGTCATAAAGATTGGGGTTGCCAGCAAGAGGGAAAGAATGTTGTCTCTCTCCTTGGAACGGATTCTGGCTGAGCTGCAGAACCTTGTGGCTCAATCTGATGCTGCTAAGGGAGCTCCCAAGAGAGAATGACCAGTACACCCTGATGTTTCAGAGTAAGCGTCAACACAGAGAATGCACACCTCCCACCCAGTGTTTCTTGAAGGATGCTGACAAGAGTAGCTCTGTCAGAAAGGTCAAGTGATTTCTCCAAATTCATCAGTTATTCAATGGCAGAACCAAGACAAAGGGGGTCAGGGGGCCTGGGAGGGGGGATGGGGAGTAAACCGTCATAAATATGGCTGGTTTATAGACTTGGGCTGAGGGCATAAAGGAGAAAGGCAATTTCTCAAAAGCAGAGTGAGTTAAATCTGAAATTTCAGGGTCCTGGGGAAAGATCCTGCCCATCTCCCCTGATGAAGAAACTAAAGCATCTTGAGATCCTTCCTTAATACTGTGTTCGTGGACAGAAAGGCATGAGGGCCCTTACCATGGAGGGAAAGGATTCAATGGAAATAGGAGAAAGGATCCCAAAAGGGAAGGCCAGGGATACAAAAGGAAACTTCTGCTAGTCTACAAGTCTGACTTGGGCTCACCATGCACCCTGCAGTCTGCATGACAGAAGGTCCCTTACCACCCAAGACCAGCCTGGTTTCTTTCTAAAACCTAAAAGCAAAGGGTCTTGACCCCAGAAATCAGTAGTGTTTTGAAATTATAAAGCTTATAAAGTGCGCTTATCACATGGTCTTTCCCCACCTTTCTTTGTCACTGTCATTCAGCTGAATTCCCACTAATAAATGTATTGGCTTTGCTCAGTAGGGTTCCAGAGTCTCATTTTCCAGACTCAGGGAGCTATATGAGCTCACTGGGAGAATACTGGGTTGCGTCCGTCTGAAAGGAAGCCTAAGAGAAAAAGCACAGGACCAGGACTAATGTCTGAGGCCTCTTCTCATTTTCTAGGCAACTTCTTGGTACCTTAAAGCCTTTGTGGAATGAGGAGGTGTATGGAAAGGCTGGAGGAAAGGAGTGAATGGGGGAGGAAGTGATGGGGGTGGGAAGGTGGAAGGAGGGAGGGGGAGGGGAAGAGGAAAAAAGGGACATTGATTGGTTGACTCCTTTGTTGGTTCTCACCCCCTCATTCCTGTCTCTAAAAAATAGAGGAAGGCCTATTTTACTTAAGGCATAGAGTTACCATGGGCACCAAATAAAATAGATGTGAAAGAATTATTTAAAGCATGGAGCACTGGGTCAACATGAAGTTAGGGCCAATTTTTAAAAATAATACCATTTAACACAAAGAGGGGGGCCTCCTGACCCAAACTACTTATTTTTTATTTTTTTCCTCACTAGTTAATTTTTTTTTAAACTCGGCTTTGGGGGCACCTGGGTGGCTCAGTCGTTAAGCGTCTGCCTTTGGCTCAGGGTGTGATCCCAGGGTCCTGGGATGGAGCCCCGCGTCAGGCTCCTCCTCTGGGAGCCTGCTTCTTCCTCTCCTACTCCCCTTGCTTGTGTTCCCTCTCTCGCTGGCTGTCTCTCTGTCAAATAAATAAATAAAATCTTCTTAAAAAATAAAATAAATAAATAAATAAACTCGGCTTTGCCGCAGAGCTGACAAATGTGACAAAAATGTTTCTTTCTGTCCACAAGTTCCTCCTGTCGAATACACACCACTGGGAGAGGATTAATGGACCGCTGGGGTTTGCCACCTAATGTGTCAAAATTGAGCTGTTGGCCTGCACAAGGGTGGGTTTGGCGATGTAGCCACACTCATTTATGTAAGGGGGAGACTGTGAAACATTCCTTCATGTATCGGCTTTTAAAAATCAAGTCCAGAGTCTACAAGAAGTATCAAAAAGATTTTCATTATGGCCTACTGAGAAAAAGGGAGGGCAGAGGTCATGAAATGGAAACTAGGTATGGATGAGAACTGTGACCAATAATCAAGGCCAAAGCAAGCTACATGGACACTAGATAGAAAGCTCCCCGGCATCACAGCCCCATCTCATGGCGTTCAGGAAATTTTATATGGAGGCTATTTACTCCATGGCAAACGCGTTTAAATTTGTAGATGGACTTATTTTTGTTTTTGTTTGTTTGGCTAATGGGTTGGTTAGTTGTTTTCTTCACCTGGGACTCTGGGCATAGATAGCGATATCATGGTGTTTGCCCCACACCAAAAGACCAGATGAAATTAAAACCAAGCATCCTATCAATTGATAATCAGAGAGTACTGCAGAGATAGAACACAAGGAAGGATATCAAGAAACAAGAAAGGGGAGGGTGCCTGAGTGGCTCAGTCAGTTAAATGTCTGCCTTCAGCTCGGGTCATAATCCCAGGGTCCTGGGATCAAGTCCCGCATGGGGCTCCTTGCTCAGTGGGGCGTCTGCTTCTCCCTCTGCCTGCCACTCCCCATGCTTGTGCTCTCTCTCGACAAATAAATTAAAATCTTTTTTTTTTAAGATTTTATTTATTTATTTGACAGAGATAGAGACAGCCAGCGAGAGAGGGAACACAAGCAGGGGAAGTGGGAGAGGAAGAAGCAGGCTCATAGCGGAAGAGCCCGATGTGGGGCTCGATCCCAGAACGCCGGGATCACGCCCTGAGCCGAAGGCAGACGCTTAACCGCTGTGCCACCCAGGCGCCCCAAATAAATTAAAATCTTAAAGAAGAAAGAAAGAAGAAAGAAAGAAAGAAGAAAGAAAGAAAGAAAGAAAGAAAGAAAGAAAGAAAGAAAGAAGAGAAAGAAAGAAAGAAAGAAAGAAAGAAAGAAAGAAAGAAAGAAAGAAAGAAAGAAAGAAAGAAAGAAAGAAAGAAAGAAACAAGAGAGGGGCACCTGGGTGGCTCAGTGGCTTAAGCCTTCAACTCTTGATTTCGACTCATCCTGAGATAGAGCCCTGCCTTGTGCTCTGTCCTGAGCGTGGAGCCTACTTAAGGTTCTCTCTCCCTCTCCTTCTGCCCCTGCCCCAAATGGCACGTAGACACACACAGAAAAGAAAAGAAACAAGAAAGATGGTGTGTTAAGGGAGGGAAAGCATGCTGATTTAGGCAGTGAAGTCCACCAAATCAACCCTGGGGATGATGGAATGAGATGTGGAAGACTGCTAATCCCTTCAAGTGAAAGGGAAGACAATTCCATGCTTGAGTAGAAGGCACCACTGACTCCTGTAGTAACATTTTGCCTCGGGCCAGCCTCCGTTAGAGTGGGGGCTCAGTTAGACAAAGAAGGAATCAAACAAAAACGATCTTCATCCCATAATTGAAAAGTCAGCATATCTTCTAGTTTGTAAAGCTCTCAGGCATCATAAAAAAAAAAATCTACGAAGTTAAAGAACTTTATGGGCATTAGACACTGCACTGAGCTACCCATTAGTTTTTGCTCAAGCGTTATCTTCCCAGGGAGGTCCACTCAGGCGATCTGTTTTTAACTGCAACCAATGCCCTCGCTCTGCACTCCACCTGTCCCTTATCCTGCTCTATTTTTTTCCCCAAAGCGCTTATCACCTTATTATATTCTGTGTAATTTTCTTATTGCAGTAATTGCTTCTTGTCGTTCTCCCCACCACTAGAATAGAAGCCCTAGAAGAATAGAAGCCTTGTGTTTTGTTCACTGATGGATTCCAACTGAACGAAACAGGGACTCACACATAATATACCCCCAGTACATATTTGCTCAATGAATGAAGAGTCGTTCCTTAATCTCCAAGCCTCAAATCCTTCCAGAATCAGGTTCAGTCATGAGTTTAAAATTTTAGGGTTAATTAGAGAGCCCTAAAGCCAGAGGTGAGATTAGAAGAGATCAGAAAATACTTCCTAGGTATAAATAAAATTAGAAAATAAACTTTTTTTTAGCAAATGTTTATTTATATCAAAATACAAAACATTTCTGAAGCAGAGTAATGTTACATGAGGAGCAATTAAATACTTAACTTCTCTTAATCAGTTTAACTTGCAACACTCCCAGGATACCTTCACTGGCTACACATCTTGTCGTTTGATGTGCCCTTTGTCCTCTGTTTGTTTGCCTATGTACGGGTTTGCTTGTTTTGATTTTTAACTCACTATATGAACATGCAGTGTTACTGGCGATGAGTCGGTTAGTATCCAGCAAGCCTGAAAGTACCAGCGAGTGGAGCCTGGCATGGCAACCTGAGCCAACACAGGCTGCAGATCCTCTCCTAATTGAGTTTGGGGTGTCACTCGGTTTTTTAACTGGCAAGACTCTAAGGCCAAAGGAGTCCTTGGTAGCCAGGGCAGGTATTATTGCTTAGGGCCACAGAGCAGGCGTGGCTTAGGGGTCATCTCAAGCCGGGTCTTCTTTGTGTATTGGGAAGAAGGGGTAGGAAGCCAATTGGAGCCCACCTGGAGGGGTGTCAGCTTGAACAGGCCCGGGCCCAGGAATGGAGGTCAAGGGACCCTGCAGGAGGAGCCTCCTTCCCCAAGAAAGCAAGCAAGAGCTGGAGAGAAGAAGGGTTCCTCCCCATCTTGGCAGTCTGTGATTTGGTGATTGGAGGAGCCTGCCTCTCAGATGGGCTCTTTAGAGATGCTTAGCATTTGGAGATTTTGAGGGAAAAGCACCTGGTTAAGAGTGTAGCTGTTTCCATACACCTCCATTCCCTGATAGAGAGGAAAGGGAAGGACAGGAAATAAGGGAGAAGACATGCTCCCCCTTTCATTACAACCAGCCCACTCCCAGAGCCAACCTGGGTCTCCCTTTCAGACCCTTGGTTAGTGCATTCACTTTGGCATTGTGCACCTGTAAGCAAACAGACACACACACACACACACACACACACACACACACGTATACACGCACACATGCACACATACACAAATGCCCGGTTTCCTTTCAGAGTCTACTCAGGAAGCAGAACGGTGTCCCATCTTCACCATCATCCTCTGCTCCAAGGTGTTGCCTTGGCCCACAGGTCCCCCAGTCCCAGCCCCAGGCTTGGCACACGCTGGCATTCCCAGGCTTTTGAGAAGAGGGTGAGAGAGCAGGAAGCCCACCAGAGACGGGCTATACAGAGTGTAAGTACGTTCATATAAGGCTTTGGTACAGCACCGATTTAATGTTCTTATAGTTTGATTTCTAAATTGTCTCTTAGAAGGAAAAAAAAAAAAGCTTACTGAAAAAATAGTGTTTTTATTTACTTTTGAGTTACATACCTGAAGTTCAAAAAGTAAGCCTCTAGTTGCCATTCAAATTCACACTTAAAGGTGTTCTGTGTGCAGCTGTACAATTTGTTGGTTTGTCTTTAATAATTAACCAAAGTCAGCCAACCAATACCATGAAGTCAGCTGCCCATGATAACTGACTTTAACCAGTCCATACATAAAGAAAAGAGAGGGAGAGAACACAAAAGCCACCCCCATGTCTCCCGCCCCCAACCCCTAGGGGGGAAAAAAATCAAATAGAAGACAAAACACAGCAAGATTTAAGGAACCGGTGGGGACGAAGGAGGTTCAGTCCAGCTGGCCTCTTCAGGAACAGCACCATAAAGCACCCTAGCGCAGTATGTGGTAATACTTGACATTCAAGAATGGAAACGAGGTTTGAATGGTCTTCACGAAAAGACCTGGCATGGGTGGGGAGCAACTCCCAAAGAAAGCTGAAGAAGGAAAAGAAAGAGGTTGAAATGGGAGCAAGAACTCCCATGATGAAACTGATAGTCACATCCAGATTCATCAGAAAAGAACTCACAAGAGGCTACCGGGCATCTGGAGGTATGGAGTTTTTAAGAGGTCTTGGGGAGGGGGCATCGGGAGCCCCTCCCCACCTGCACTGCCTAGCCACCCCCACCTTCTTTGTGTCCACAGGCCACTGGGTGAAATGGGCAAAAGAAATTCATACAAATTCGCCTCCAGCTGTATGATGGAAGAAGTCTACTCAGGACAACAGCATCTGTCCTGGTAGAAGAGAAAAAGCTGAAGGAGAAGGGAACCGAGCATCCCTGACATGAAGCAGGATGCAGTCCCTGCAAGTCAATGGCTGTGGAAAAGGAGCAATGGGGGAAAACACACACCATCCGTGTGCCTTTGGTCTCTGGCCCCACAGACAGTAGTGCAGAAATGAAATCTGAATGAGATGTCAAGACCTTTTGAGATTGATGTATACGACTTGGTAAATGGAGCTTTAAACTGCTATTCTTCCCTAAACCAACCAACAGCATCTAAAGTTCCAGCAGTCGAGATTATTCCATAAAGCACTTCCTCCCAGTCCCTGGGCACTGCACTGTGGTTTACTAAGCAACAGGAGAGCCCCCCCCCCCACAGGCCAGTATCGTGGCCAATCCCTTATAGACAGGAAGGGTGCTGTGTGGGTTCTCCTGTTCCCCCACCACCCACTTTTTACATTGCCCAAAGTGGCACAACATGGACATCTACAGCAAAGAGGAGTAGAAGGGCCTAGCAAAAAGCCAACCAGCAATAGATAAACCCCTCTTGCCCAAGCTTCTGCTTGATGATAAAGGGGGAAAGGATATGACCCACCCAGATCCTTGGGTGAGCAATTCCCAGTGACTCAGTCTACTCCAAACTCTTGTCCCATCTAGCAGACAGAGGCAGCAAAAGTAAAACAACTCCACAGATTCTGCCACCAGCTACCAAAAGGGAAAAGCCAAAATTCAATATCCCTTCTACCACATGGGGACCAAGGAGCATGGCACAAGCATATGGGACAGCTCTTGTTCCCAACAGGGCTATGGGCCTTGCAGGTCTAATCGAAGCACCCATCCCACCAATCTGTCCCATTAACTGAGAGGTTCAAAGACAGGAAATTTTGCTTACTCCATATATAATCAGATCTCAACCCATTTTGCTCCACGTGCCTTTGTAAAAGGCTGGCTATCTATCCTTCCCTCCACTCCAATGTCTTATCTTTTCACCATCTTTCTGAGGGCTTATGGCCAGGATCATGGAAACGGTAGAAGTAAGCATTATATCCCCTCCAACCTCCAAAATTTCAAGGTGGGGGCTACACCCCTTGTGTTCACTTTTCCTTCCATAAATGAAGAGTCCAACTGGAGTTTAATGAATGAAATGGTAATGTGGTCAACGACTTTTGACCTTGTATACTTTGATGTTGCTGACGATTCTTAAGGATCAATCCTTGAGTAAAATGTGGGAAGAAGTAGAGTTTGGAGCAACTGTAGATCTATTGAGATTACTAACCCTCTGAGGGACCTGGGATGCTAAAGTGATTTATTTTGCTGGTTGCATGAGTACTAGTAATAGGACAGGGTCTATGGAGAAAGAAAGGATGACCACTTTAAAAGTAAACAAACAAACAAACAAACAAAAAACCAATAATGGAAAGCCCTCTTTGTGTGGAGGCTTGGGTAGGTAGGAAGGGGTTAGGTTGCAAGCTGGGAAGGGACATAGAATGTGCTGCCTTGTCTCTTGCCCAAGCTCCCTGAAAAATCTCACTAAGAAACATCTGGCTATATCCTCCTTTGGCCTCCTGGAAGACTGCAGAAAAAGTTAATCAAAGATGGACCCACGGCCAACTGGACTCGTATTAGAGCCCTTCCAGTACTGCATGGACAAAACCCATTTTCCTTCAGTGTCCTCGGAAAATGAGAAGCGTTTTGAGCAAGTAATCCCGGGGCCTCTAGCACAGTGCCTGAGTGAATGTCAGAGCCCTATAAGGTCCACGTTGTGGGGGCAGTAGGGTCAGGAGTCAGATTCAAGCTCCACCCCAACCTACTCTTCCCATAAAACCCCCAAAATGTAAAGAGAGCCTTTCCAGTGGCTGAGGCATCTGAGTCCCTCTAACGATCCAACTCCCTAGGACAAAAGCTCTTGGATAACGTGACACTTTGGTTGGAGAGGAGGGGTTAGTATTGCCTTTTGTAGTTGATGAGAAGGATGAGAGCAGAGAGATTGCAGCCACAAGTCTCTCCTGGCTGCTTGTACCATCCGGCCCTTTACCAGCTTCAAACACATCACTCTGAGCTCTTGGCAAGCCGGAAGAAAAAGCTAGCACCCAAGAGACGATTGTTGAGGCTGCAAGGTGCACAGTCCTTGCAGCATATGTGAGGTCTTGAATTCTCAAAGAGGTATTCTCAGGCCACACAGAGTTTCCTGCTCCAGTGCAAGCGAGCTACCACTCTAGAATCTCCAATTCTGGGCCAAATTCTTCCAATATATTGGCGGCTCTGTAGGTCCCAGGCCAGGTGGCAGGAGGTTCCACCCAGCCCCATCCTCCCCATCATGCCCAAAGCTCTTCTCTCACACCTCATCTTCCACTCAGTGTCCCAGGATTGGACCATCCCATTTCCAATGACACCTTATTTTCCAATTAAAATAATAACTGTAAAAAGCTATATGATATATTTATATTAGATATCATATTCACACTGGTTCCAAGAATCTGCAGCAAGAATGACGAGGGTATTCTTCTCCATGTCTGAGCCCATGCAGGCAACCCGACCAAGTTCTCTCAAGATGCCTCCGTCTCACGGCCACACCCTCCAGGAGTGCGCGAGTCAAGGTGTTACAACCAGGGTGAGTACTGCGGTAAGCCCGTAAGTAACCCTAACCTTCTCCTTTCTAATGCTGCTGAGCCAGATTCCTTCAGAGGAACTAGGAACCAACCCCCAGCAATAAGAGGATAAATTCCCAGTCTTCAACTCTCCATCCTCACTGTAGTAAGCCCCTATGCAAGCGTTCAAGCCTCAGTGTCCTCGCTAGTGACAAGAGATACTGGACCCGTGCCCCTTGCAGCTATCAGATCCAACAGCTTCCCACAACCTTCAGCTCACTCCTCCTTTCTGCAAGTGGATTATTTATTTTGCTATTTTTTTAATTTTCATATACACACATTTCTATCAGAAAGACCCAAGCAACTCGGAACAGAGAGTGTCTCAGAGGAAGAAAGGCATGGAGGAAGGATGGGGGAGTGGGGGCATCAAGGCATGAGCTAGTATTCCAGACCACCTGGGGAAGGCAGTCCTGCTCCAAACATCTCTAAGCACAGGTACAAAAATAAAGCAAACTATGACTTCATATAGATATATAGATATATAGATAAGCTAGCTAGATAGACTTTATATAGGTTTTCTGTATATTTATATATGTGCGCCAAGGGCGTGAGCCCCACTCCTCCTGCCCAGCTTGAGTCTCCTCTCCTCCCACTTCCCACTCCCCAGATTCCCCATTTGCCAGAAGCCTCCCACTCTTGACTACTGCATCTGATCCTTGCACCCACCCACCCCTTACATAAGTTCCCCTCTCTCCTTAAAATAGAACAAATTATATGTACTTATATAATTTTATATACAATCTCCATAAAAAATACACTAAAGATGGTATATTACTAATTTCACCCTCCTACCTAAACAGAAGTTGCCTGTCAAAGAGTTAACCAAAAAGAGGGTCGTCTAGGCCTGATGCTACTCAGACAGATTAGTGTGTCCTTATAAACCTCTACACACATATACCCCAAACCACAAACACACCCCACACTGACACACAACAAACATGCCAGACACAAACACCCACATACCACAAATACACACACCACACACTCACATACACACACCACAAACATGCCAAACAAAAACACCCACATCACACCACAACATATACCACACGTCCCCGAAACACCACATACACACCATACCCACTCACGCTCCCGTGCCACACACTCTCACACCCCACGCACTCACACCCACAGAGAAACCAGACACCCTCACACCCACACAGCACACACATTCTCACTTCCTGAGCCCAGGAAAGGAACACAGACTAGACAGCCGGCTGGGGCTGGAGACCAGGGAGATGACCTGGCAACTTCAGAGGGACATGTGAGACAGCCCCATTTCTCTGACCCAGCTAGGACACTGTCTACTCAGGACAGACCTCTCATCGCGCGCGTAGGCAATATAGATCTTCACTGAAGAATGACTGACAGTTGCCTTCCAACGACTGCAAGATGACCGTGAGGAGGTTTATTTCCCTCCGTGAGAAATGAGGCTTCATAGATGCCCTAAGCCAAAAGGAAGGAAAAAGCCTCTAAGTCCTCATCACCCATGAGAGGGGTCAGCATTTGCCCCTTCCACCTACTATGTGAAAACCCCACACATCACCCAAAAGCATGCTCACAGTATTTCTAAGGCTGAAAATGGAAATCCCCCCTCCCGGCCCAGCCCATCTCCCCTCCCAGATCCCCTTCCCCACCCTACCATCTCCCCATCGTAAACCATGCACAAGTTCAAGGTCCCTGGAGCCATAAAGAAGTGGGGTAAGGAAGGAAAGGCCTAACTGGTGCGTATATGGGGTGGACGTGGAGAGTTTGCCCTAGTTCCTAAAATAAATCCAGGAAATCCAGTACCAGGGAGAGGTGGCGATGATAGAATACATTTCTTCAAGACCAAAAAGAACAAGAGGCCCAGACAGCCATTCACGTCCCCGTCTAGTGAGATGGGAAAGGCAAAGAACCAAGGTACCAGGGATAGGAACTGAGAATCTAATTGTGCAGTCTAGCTCTCCCAGCCAGGGGTCCAGAGCTGGCAATTACTCCTTCAGCTCTCTTCAGAAACCCCAACTACTACGACAGACCCATCACAGAAGAAAATACCTAAGTGATTTCAATTGCTGGTTGCTGTCCTACCAAAGTATTTATTAACCAAGATACTTCAACTCTCCTTCTATAAGGTGTGGTGAGCCATTAATGATATTTGCACTAATGCTTAATTTTTCTTTATCCTACCCAGAAACCTTTGGGGTAAGGAGAGTCTTTGAATCAGACCCTATCTGTTGGAAATTATGTGATCAGCTTAAAATGAGGTTATGAAAACACTTCTACCCTCTCAGCAACCCAAAACACAGCAGGTGGTAAGGATATTATATTTGTTCATGACAGACTTATTTGAAAGTATAGACAGGGGGCCCAGAAATAAAGCACTGGACCAGTGTGGTTTCACAACCAGTCAGAAGGAGGGGTGGTGATGGATACCCCTCCCTAAGCAAACATCAAGGTGCTAGGAGGGCTCAAGTCCCCCCTGGGCTTGACTTTTATGGACTTCTTCTAAAGAGATTTTTAATTCTGCCTCTCAATCTGAAAGGAGGCAGGGTTGGAGACATCAAAGAGGATAGCAGAATGGCTGGTCTGTCTTTAGGGTGAAACTCTTTTGTCCTTCTATGTCAATAAGACTGGTGGTCTTACCCTGTCAAAGGAGGAGAAAGTGAGAACCAAACGTCTAGGTATAAACCACTGTGTGACTTCACGTTCTGAAGGCAGTCTCTGTGCCTCAAGAAGAAAGGGTGACAAATGCAAATGCAAACCCCGGTCCTTCCTCTCCTTCACCAACAACAATGTCTTACGAGCAGTTTAGGATCATGGGAGAGAGGGAGAAGGCCACCTGCCACTTCTACTTATGAAAACACACACATGAAGCTCAGGAGAACGAGTCTTCCTCCTCTACTGACACAGAGCTGGCAATACGATGGGGATCTCAAGACAAGACTCCTAACTTTGGGCCTGAGGAACCCCTGAAAACAAACAGATGAAGCTGAAAGACATCACAGAGAATATGACCATGTTTGGTTTGGGCACTTCGTGTTATAGGCTAATTCTAGAAGAAGCAAGGAAGTCCAGCCAAGAAGCAAGACCTCTTCCAAGATCCAATCAGGGCCTATGTGCCAAGACCCCACCCCTCATTTTTTTTTTCAGCGACTGTATCACCCTCCCACACCTGTCCCCTAAATGATCTTCACTGCCACTACTCCCCAGCCTGCCCCACCCCAGGCAACCACTCCTCTTTCTTTTCTTGGGATGACTCCCCCAACTTACACACTGCACCCTCAGGGGTAACTAAGCTATCACATGCCCCAAAGAGAAAGGTAAGGCTTGATGTCCCCTGGCTTTGGCCTTACTGTCATATCTCAGGATCCCCACGCTCTTTCTACTTTATGCTTGACCTAGCTCTCTATTCCCCTTCCAGCCTTACAGACACTAGGCAAAAGAATCTGACCTCCTTTCTGTGCTCCAACTCTCTAACTCCCTTTCCTGAAACACCCCACTCAATCAATTCCCTTATTCAGTTTAGATCTGGACTCTTTCCCCAAAGCAACAAGCGCAGCCCCATGGGGCTCCAAGCCTCCAGCCTGCCGGAGCCTGCCTCCCTTTGTTTTGGAGAAAATATGAAGGCAGAGCTGGCCCAGAAGGGCTGGTGAAAATGTGCACTCTTCCCCAGGGGGAGCAGTGGGGATGCACTCAGGGGAGCCGCCCTTGCTCCCACCCATCTCTCCCCTTTGACTTCTTCCTACTGCTCCCCAGAAATCCCTGTGATGGCGCCCAAAGCTCCTTTACATGCAAGCAAAGCAAGCCCAAGAGTAACCATTAGCTTTTCTTTTCTTATGTTTCTATGTAACAATAAAATGTACTTTATGTACAATTCTCCCCCCAACCCCCCCAACCCCCCAGAAGGCTTTTCTAACAAAACTGGAAGAAACAGCTGCAGCCACGCACACCTCAGCCCTGGATTCTAATCCCGGGGAGTGGCAAAGTTGCCCTGACGCTTGGTGAAGGCTGTTTCTCCCTTGAAGCTACTGTTTTGTCAACTCAGCAAAACACAAAACAAGATAAAACAAAAACCAAACTAGTCAGGAAATTCCACATCTGAACCCTACCCAGTTTCCTCTGCGTAAAAAAGATACAGGAAAACAACTGGAATCAGTACAACCCTAAATATTCTAGATCCCAAATCAAAATAAAGACAGCATTGAAAAATATTAAAACTTACCCCAATCCACCCCTGCTTGAGATGCCCCCAAGAGCGTGATCACTGGACACAGGCTCTTCAAAGTGGGGCACCAACCCCACCAGCCCTGTGGGATGAAGCATCCTTCCTACAGACAAAGTGGAGTCTCCAAAGGTCTCTTGTGCCCCCTCAGCTCTCAAGGAAAGAAGCTAGGGAGGCAGGCGGGGAGATACAGTGGTGGGGCTCACCAGCACGTGCTGAACTTGGCCACAAACGACGATCCACACGTGGCCCCACGCAAGCGAGGAAACCCACTCGGTGTGGTGAGCCAGCAATCAAGAAACAGGATTTGCCTTCTCCTTATTGCTCATCTCTTCCCCAAACAATTGCAGTCGCAGACCCTCCTACATGCTTTCAGCTTCAGGCTCCTTCGAGAATCCCGTTACCCTTGTCCCGGTCTGCGAATCGCCTAACCCTGAAACAGTCACAGTTTCTAGTCAGGGTGCAGAGTGAAGGGGCAGGCTCTGAGACACAGGTGAGCTGCTTCTACTGCAAAGGTACCAGACCGTAGAAGAGGAAGTCTGGAAGACATCTGATCGCCCACGGAATGGAGCACAAAAGTTGCAGGAAGCTCGAGAGTGCACATCGCACTTGTTCAAGGGCAGAGTATGAAGGACATTTGGTCCCTAGAAACGGCTACCCCCCCATCACACACACGTGCACAACCACACCCTCACACGTGTGCGCACACCCAGCACGGAAGCGTGTGCCTACGACATCTTTACCCTTCATCGCATGGACAGAGGGGACCGTATTCTGCCAATTTCCACTGCAGTCCTTCAAGGAAGGGCTGAAATAGCTCCCAGGGGTGCAGGAAGGCTGCAGGCCTTCAAGGACACTGTCACAAGGAGAATGCCATCTTGGGAGGATAAGTGAGTGTGAGGCCGTTGAGAGTGTGTCCTTTGCCTAGCCTTGGGGACGCCCCAGCAGAGCTGCCACTCAGTGGCCAGCGAAAAGCACAGCTCCCACCATTTGGTCTGATGTGCTGAGGTAAGGGGCACTGCCAGAGGAAGAAGAGAAGACAGGAGTCAGCACCTTTGTTAGCCCTGGAGATAGCTTGCTGGTGGGCCCCTCGGGAAAGCACAGCCAGAGTCTGAGGCACCTCAGCCCAGAGCTTGGCTCTCAGCCTTGTAGGACATCCTAAAGAGGCAAAGCCTTCCACCTCATCTTCTCCTCTTCTCTGCTAAGCTCAGAACCTGGAACTCCCAGCACAGGGCCCAGAAAGATTGGCCCAATTCACCCTGAAGTCCTACAGCCCTGGCATCCCACATTCACATTTCGGCCAGGATCCGCCCCGGTCAGCAAACCACACACTGAGAGAGGCTACAAACTGACCCAGTGTAAGTCTGTGTCCGTTCCCCACATGCCCTAGGAGAGGTACTCAGCGAGTCACTTATCGGGTGCGGTGGCAGAGGTAGTGCTGCTCGGAAAAGCAGACGGAGTCACCCAACCTCTGCTTTTCCGTTTCGTTGGAGCTGCCGCCCAGTGGTAAAGTGGGGGGTCTTGGATCCCCAGAGAAGGGCGTTAGCCGGAAGGTCCGGGCTCCACCCACAGGGCACAGGCCCAGCCCAGAAGAGTGGAGCAGTCAACAAGATGAGAGCCAGAAACTGCCCCTTCCCCCCTCTGTCACGATGACTCACCACCCTCAGAAAGGAACTCTGGTTGTGTGACATGTGGCAGAACCCCAACAGCGGAGCCGGTCCCCCCCTCGCTAGGCCAGAGAAAGGAAGCACCAGGGCTTGTGGCAGAGAAGAATCCGTTCCCTAAGACAGAAGCTCCCAGCAAGAGCAGCTCCCCAGCTCTCAGAGCCTCCCCCTGCTGAGGTCATCAGGGCTCAGCCACTAGCAACTGCAGTGAGACCAGCAGAAGCCTCTAGTGCTTTGACTTGGCCAGCATCCAAGCAGGCAACTGGGGAGAGGTAGATGTCCCCAAACCCGCCAAGACAACAGCACCAAGAAGGAAATACTTCAAGGAACCTGATAGCCACCTTTATTCCCAGGCAGCCAGAGGGCAGGCTCCTGCGGAAGCAGAGGGGAAAGAGCAGAGGCACCCCATCCGTCTTCAGGACCTTCTGCCCTGCTCTTGGGCAGCACCCCTATCTCACCTCAAGAGAGAGATCCATCTTTAGTCACTGTAAGACGACCTCACAGACGCTCCTGGGTGCTAATAGTTTGAACTCGGACAAGATTTTGGCAGAGAAAGGATCAGAGCCCAGGCCCCCACCTACCACCCCTTCTACCTTCACCCTTCCCCCCCGCCTCAGCCAGTTCCACATAAATAAAACTGAGGGGAGAGAGGATCCAGAGTGCCCCCAGAACCTGGAAACCTGAGGCACCCTGGCTTCATCTGATCCCATCCTGTTGGAGCTTGGGTCCACAGGATGGAGGAGGGCCCAGGGCAAAGAGGATTCTGCAGGCAGCACGTGGAGAGATGGAAAGGAGCCGCAGGCAGGCTCCCCACAAGTGGCAATTAATCAATCTGGGGAATTAGCTCCCACAAAAGGAAAGGAGGAATCCAATCAGCGCCTTTGGAACAGTACTCCAGAGGGTGCCGAGCCAGAGGCAGGATATAAATAGAGCCGCGGCAGCCTGGTGCGCAGCACAGATGGCTCCAGAGCAGGAGGCCCTTTGGCCACAGGGCTCCCGGCCCCGGCTGGACCAAGAGGGACTGATGGACGAGCTCAAGTTTGTGCATCAGGACCTGCCTCTTGGCCCCACTGCTAAGCAGCTTCCACTTCCGTAGCACAAGCCAGACCATGGAAGAAAGACACCAGTCTGGCCCTTTGCTGGCCACCCTCTCTTCACCCAGGAACCAAGAAATAAGGGCTTGTGTTTAGTTCTGTGGTAACTCATTACTGAACCCCTAAAGCAGGCCGCTGGCAATCATGGCAAGCCCCATTTCTGCTCTGGACAGGAAAGGGTAGAGAAACGAACGGTGAGTTCAGCTGAGAAGTCATGAATCCTGTTTCAGGAGGACTAACACCCAGGACAGACATCAGGACGCCCAGCCGGCTCTCTGCCGGTCCTCCTTACAAACTCCACAAGTCTGCTGCCCTCTTCCTCCTTCCTTCACTGACCACAGAAATAAACAGCACTTTGCTTCAATGTACATATATATACATAGAGAAACCCACAAACTACATACATATGCATTTGTATCTATATCTATATATATGTAGATTTGGAAGATGGGTTGGGCAGTCCAGCCCTCTTCCAGGACTTGAAAAACTGAAACAGAAGCAGAGAGCAGTAAAAGCCATTGCTTTCCCCTTCTTCACTTCCAAAGGTATTTGAAGAGGTGAGAAAAATCAAGCCAGTGAAGAGGGGAGAGGTGGGAAGGAGGCAGATCTCTCCTTGTCCCCAGTTCACTTCCTGATCTCTACCTACAGGTCTGCCCCTGGCCCGCTGTCCCCAAAGCGAGACCCGCTGGCCAGGCTTCGGAGGAGGCTACACTCTCACCGGAGAGAGAATGAGCAGAACAAAGGTCGGGGCAGCCCCCGAAACTGCCCCTCTGCTGGCACCCTCATCCTCCCTCCCCTGCCCCTCAGCCCAGCGCTGCCGCACTGGGACCACTTAGAGTTGCGTCGTTTCACAGCAAGGTGGCGTGGCCGGGGTCGTCGTGATCCACGCTGTTGAGAATCGCTGTCTGATC
Organism: Ursus americanus; assembly: GCF_024610735.1. Classification (NCBI taxonomy): domain Eukaryota; kingdom Metazoa; phylum Chordata; class Mammalia; order Carnivora; family Ursidae; genus Ursus; species Ursus americanus. The sequence continues at coordinate 36,175,582 of NC_142142.1, read as the reverse complement.
TTCCGGAAGCTGGCGGTGGCACAGGTCTGAGAGGCGGGCAAAGGGGTCAGGCCGAGAATGTCTTTTCTTCTTTCGGAGGCAGACGGCTTCTTCGGGCCACAGAACCTGGGAGTCTGGAGGCTGCTGAGCCTGGGAGGCAGAACCGTCTAGGGAGAAGGGAACAGGCGCACCAAACAAATGGGAAGAAAATAAAGTGCGTGAAAAGGAAAATGGTAACCTCGCATGCTCACCTTTGTCATCTGCCAAGACACATAGCCTGGCTTTCTAGTATGAAAATGAGAGTCACCGAGCACAGCAGGGCCTGGAGGCAACTGCAGCAGAGAACCCCCGTCTGCACCACACCAGTGACCCATCAGGCCCTCTTGGTCCAGCCAGGATCCTGTGGCCAAAGGGCCTCCCGTTCTGGAGCCATCTGTGCTGAGAACCAGTGATCCGCGTCTGCTCCCCTGGGCGTACGGAGAGCCGAGAAAGCAGGATGGGTCTAGTCCATCGGCATTTCTTTTTTTATCTTTTATTTAATATTAAGTATTTTTATTTAAATCTGTTACCTAGTATTTCTAGTATTTTAATTTGTATTAGAGTAATAACAGTATTTCTTTTTTAGTGCCTTCTGGGTACCAAGCATCATTCTAGGTGTTGGGGATCAGGGCTTCTAAGAGTGGGTTGGAACTCAATACATTTTTTTTCACCCCCGTGCCCCCCAGCAGTGACGGACTTAACCGAAGATTGCAATCCTTGCAATAGAGCCAGGCGTGGCCCTTCGTAGACTGCCAGGCTCATGCCTCTGCCTCATGGCCCTTCTGCAGATACGGCAGTAAAGTACTGGGTTTCTAGAAAACTATATTTCAGCGTGGGGTGAGGAGGAAGAGACAAACATTAAGGGCTTAAAAAATACAGAAATGAGGGGCGCCTGGGTGGCTCAGTCATTAAGCGTCTGCCTTCGGCTCAGGGTGTGATCCTGGAGTTCTGGGATCGAGCCCCACATCAGGCTCCTCCGCTGGGAGCCTGCTTCTTCCTCTCCCACTCCCCCTGCCTGTGTTCCCTCTCTTGCTGGCTGTCTCTCTCTCTCTCTGTCAAATAAATAAATAAAATCTTTTAAAAAAAATACAGAAATGAAATTTCCAGGTACTGAAAGTCCTACAGAGAAAGATGAAAACAGGGCCACGTGAGAGCAAAGGACTAAAGCACGGTTCTACTCCTGGACAGGGTCACACATGAGTCTTGAATGATGAGCTTTCTGAAGCTCTAAAAGAGAAGTGTTCCTAACAGAAGGAGGGGCAAAAGTGAAACCCATGGCTTAAGAGCTCACGTGCCATGTTTCAGAGACAGAAGGAAGGCTGTCGTAGCTGAAGCAGAGTGAGCAGAGGACAGCGAGGCAGGAAAGACGGAGAAGGGTATCATAAGCAGTTTGAAATCTGCTCTGGTTGCTGTGGGAAACCTCTGGAAGGTTCTCCTCAGACGTGTGCATGTGCGTGCGTTCACATGTGTGCGTGTGCACTGCCACAACTGAAAGAGGATGCGGTTTCATTTCATAAAGATCACTCCAGGTGCTGAGTGTAGAATATAGTGAGAAGGACCAAGGACAGAGCAGGACAAATGGCTAGGAGGCCGCTGCAATAATCAGGGTGTGAATGTCAGTAACTCAGAATTTAGTTTTAGCAATTGAGGTGGAAAAGAGTCGTCCTATTTAAGATCTGCTGTAAAAGTGGGGCCCCCAGACCTTACCGAATGGATTGGACGGGACATGTGAGAGCAAGAGAAGAAGCAAGGCTGAAGCAGCCCGAGCCACGAGGAAGGCAGCTACTGAAGAAGCTGGGGAGGAAGTGAGGAGACGCAGATTTGGAGAGGATAATCAATAACTCTATTGTGGACATTTCAAAGGCTTATAAAACATCTAAGTGCGTGTTCAGCAGGCAACTGGAAATATGAGACTCGAGCTCATGGAAGAGACCGGGGCTAAAAACAGACATTTGAGAGCCATCAACATATTACAGGGAACAGGATGGCATGACAGAACAAAAGGGATCCGAGGTGGCTCTTTTTGTTAAAACAAAACAAAACATACATATGGAGGTAGGTAGGTACATGGCATTTCAACGGCAATGGGCTTAAGAAGGTTGAACATTCAGCTTTGGGCTCCAATGTCTCACCCAAACTTTAAAAAAATCGTTTTCCTCTTTTCTGCCTCAGTACTCCCATCTATAAATGAACAGGATAATAGCACCACCCAAAGGCTAAGTGAGAAACGAGTGCTCACTGTCCTCCGAAGATTCCAGGGACCTCTGTAGAACACTTTCCCATAACCCAGTCTCTAAAGAAAGTTACTCTCCAGTGGTTATTAAAGATCTGCAAGGAAACTGTTCAGCTGTCTTTTTTTTGACAGCCTGTGACAGGATTCCTAAAACCATTGATTAAAAAAAAAAAACAGGGGCGCCTGGGTGGCACAGCGGTTAAGCGCCTGCCTTCGGCTCAGGGCGTGATCCCAGCGTTATGGGATCGAGCCCCACATCAGGCTCTTCTGCTATGAGCCTGCTTCTTCCTCTCCCTCTCCCCCTGCTTGTGTTCCCTCTCTCGCTGGCTGTCTCTATCTCTGTCAAATAAATAAATAAAATCTTTAAAAAAAAAAAAATAGAGTACATGATAAATACTAAAGAATTTTCTAGGTGTAAAAAAGGGCTGAATCATTTTTGCATTATCTTAGCAGCTACCGATCACTGCTGAATATAAACATCAGATATATTTCAATAGAAATGTCCTTCCTATGATAAGGAGATTTCATTCTATCTCACTGAGAAAAGTTTGGTCATCCCGCAGCGGCGGGGTCCATGCCATGATGTCCCCTAAGCACTGAATAGTTCCCACGTCCAACTAGAAGGTCTGAAATAATAGAGAAGAAATATATAAGGAAATAGGGATACTTCCAAAAGGCGTAGGGCAGAATGGAAAAAATTAAGATATTACTTATGTTGTTTAAAAATGCATTAAAACAATACAAGGTGTTTTCTAGAGGCATATGCACAGAAAGGCTCTGAAAGTGTGCATACTACCAAGAGGGATGGTTCCCAGGAGGGAGGAAACAATGGCGAGGACAATCAGAGACTTTATCTTTCTAATTTTTACATGAAAATTGTATTTATGTATTACACGGTAATCGATGTTAAAAAGAGACAATAACATAAGCCGGTGGATTTAATTCTAAAGAAAACCCAAGGATGGGATCCTGAGCCAAACAATCCCATAACAGCGGCAGAGAGAGGGGGCAAGAGAGGATCCGCCATTTACCGGATCGTTTCTTTGACTTCGAAGAGCCCTTGGATGACTTTTTGGGCTTCTTTATCCGTTGGTATTTCAGAGCCTCCAGCCTCTCAGGTGCAGCAGCATTCCCGGGTGCAGGTGGATGTGTTCTGGAAGGGACAATTAGAGAGGCACAGGTCAGCTCCCAGAAGAGGGAGCTTCTGAAGAGGGGCTGGAAGAAAACCATACAGCCGACCCACAGGAGGACAAAGTCCCAGGTGTCCGCAGTGGTTCCTTGACACCTCCCTCTTGATTGCTCCTGGAAGGGAGAAAGGCCGGTAGAAAGCTCCGGCAGTGGGAGGCCTGCCGCAGATGGAAACCACTCTATAGAGCAACCAGAAGACCTAAGAAAGGGAGAGAGAGACTTTAATAGTGAGCCTCATCACATTTCACTCAAACTAGGAGGAGGTAGGTCAGAGAAGAAAGCAGCTTCAATGCCCAAAGTTGTTAGCAATCATCACGACCAAGACCTTTAACTGAAAAGTAAGAGGGCAGGTTAAAGCAGGAGGTGAGGAACCCCATCCCAATGAACTGTCCTCCTCCAGAAAAGAGAAGGCCAGGACCAAATGAGAAACCCAATATCCAGTGAGAGGGAGGGTACATAAATCCCAGCCTCACTGGGCTTCTTCCCCTCCGTCCACCAGAGTCAGGCAGCACCCCAGCAGCTAACAGCAAAAAATACTTGTCATCTACCCACGTTTCAGCAGGGGGGTCTCCCTGACCCACTGTAGACCAGGCTCAGATGTCATCAGTCACGCACGAGAATAAAAGAAGGTGGAAGTAGATTATGACGGTTAGTGTCCCAATCTGGAGCCTTGCAAAGCCCTTGCCTTCGGTAGCAACTGTCCAGCGAATCTCTCCATTTTAAGATTCAGTAGAGAACTGGGGTTGGGAGAGATACCATGTACGTCGGTCTCTCCTTCCCCAGCCGCAGGGTGGATGCTGTCATGTGGATCGACCATGAGGTTAGACCAGAGCCCACAGTTCTGCTGGAGCCCATGCAGCCCCTGTGACAAAGTGGACCAAAGGGAGCTGACAGGAGGGACTGTCTGTGACAACCAGTTCATACTGGAGAGAATTTTTCAAGAGTCATAAAAGGAAATCTAGAAGACATGTTATCAATGTCATTTCTTCGCAAAGTAAGCCAAACTTGGAGCCCAAGGAATAAAGGCAGAGAAAGAGGAGCTGCTCTTTCTTTCCCGCCAGTGCTGGCATTAGCATGTGTTCCCTCTCTTGCTGGCTGTCTCTGTCTCTGGGAGTAGGACATCGTAGGGCCACAGTGCACTGAGGTGAATCGCACTCTTCCTCAGTCCCCATATCTACCTCTTCCAACTCCATCACTTTGGTTTTGGGTAAATCCTGATTAAAAGGAGGACAGCCAACCCTGCGAGGGGAAAAGAAGTGCCCCATGGTGAGCAGGCAATCCAAAGCAGAACAACAAATGACAGAGGGATGGGAGGTCTGCAGCCCCATCTCCCCAGTACTGGCCATACTTGTGGGGATGAAGGAAGAAAAGCCTTACAGACTCATTGTGGATAAGCCTCTGGTCTCTGGGGTTTCCTGCATTAACTGGCAATGAAGCAAGCTCCATCTTCTTTGGTGGATGTCATCATTTCATAGCTTTTTCGTAAATAAAGTATCAAGAAGCTTCCCCAAAGTTCAGGTCAGGGACAGCTTCTAGATTTTCCATATCCCCCTGACAGCACGGAACCCAGGGGCCCCACCTACACACACACACACAGGCCACACATGGGTCTTGGAGAGAAGTCCAACTCCCCATGAGAAGTCAGGTCTTCCACCCCCAAAGACCCAACCTGCAAATTCCCCATCCCCTCCTCCTTTAGACTCTACCCACAGAAATCCTACACAGCAGCAGGGGCGGCCGCAAGGGAATCTGGAAGGCGGGCAAAGGGTGGAGATGGCTAGGGTATGAGGGAGTATGACTCTGCAATGCTGGCGAGATGTCCTCACCCCCTTCTCATCCTTGACTAGGGCTTCTTCAGCTACCTAAAAGGAAAATCAAAGGTATGAATCAGCCGTTCCATTTACCTGTCTCCTGGTCCTGGCCAGCCTATTCAAAAAGACCACACAAGGTGAGCGATATGTGGTCCGAGGAGGCTTATGACAAGCAAGTGCCCCCAGGGAGCAGTGTTGAAACCACATAACCCAGGGTGACCCACGAGGGCACGACAGAAACTGGTTCAGGGCGCTCCAGAACATTCCTAGGTTTCTCCAAGCCAGGTGAAACTTCCAAGGATAGTATTACTAAAATTAACACATCATTACCTTTACCATTTCTATCACATAGCATTTATTTACCACTTACCATGCCAAGCACTGGTCTACGTTCTCTATAATAGTTTGCACTCATCCTTACCCTAAGAGGCAAATACTACACTGATCCTGTTTCTCAGAGGGAGAAACTGAATGCGGAAGGTTAAGCAGCTTGTCTACTAATCCAGTTACTCTGTGATAGAGCCAAGACTCTCAACATTAGGCTAAACTGCTCTTCCAACTTCCTCCTAAAGGAAACAGGTCCAGAAGCTATCTAGAAGGAAGCAGCACTCCTACACTTCACCGGAGCAGTAGTCACCTCGCCATGCTGCAGTAGTCCCTGACATTCTCTGCTTCAGTGGCACGGCCAGGGTAAGACATACCAGGGATGGGGAAAAGCTGGCTGAAGTTATATCTTCAGGCAAAAAGTCCCAAACAGTAATGATCCATGGAGGAGGGTAAGCCAATTTTCCCTTGTGAAACAGCCAAGCTCCAGCCCTTCCAGGACACCTGCTGTCCACCTGTTTTTGCTTTGGGCTCAGTGCTCAAACACAGAAACATGACAGAAGGTTCCTGGAGGCACCAAGACACTCTACTGATGCAGGAGGGAAAAATAAAAGCAAGTGTCTGGAAGGATGGGGCGGGGGGGGGGGCGGGGGGCAAAAATGGATCTTTATTTTCAGCAAATTATACAGAAAAGATATGTGAAATGTGGCCCAACTGACTTTACCTGCTGCATGTAAAAAGCCCTTTGGAGTCAAATTGCCTCTCTTTTCTAGAAGGGTGACCACGTCCCCAGTCAATATCCAGCCCACAGGGGACCCATCAGACAACGAAGCTTTTGGTGCTACTGTCTGTCAAACAGAGGAAGGCCTGGGTTAAGCAACTTCATCCTATCCCTGGAATCAAGTTGGTAAGTGAATCTGAGCTTGACCATTAGGCTACCCTGTTAGGACAGCATCCAACCCTGGGCTCTCTAAGAAATGGAGGTCACCGCTCTCTTCCCAATCCAATTCAATTCTCCTAAAACATACAGGAATCCAGCAAACTCTGGGGCTCTTCTCCTCACAGGAAGTAAGAGTACGAGGCCTAAAAGCTGAGAGGTTTTTCTGGATCTTCCATGTCATATGGAGTTCCCCCTAAACCCCAGTTCTCTGTCCCCATGATGTTTCTCTGCGGTTCAGAACTACCAAAAACTGCCTGGAATTTACTCTCTCTCTCTCTCTCTGTTTTCATAAAATCCATACGAAACCCAAATCACAACCATTTAGCCCGGGACCTTGGGTGCTTAGCTCTGTGCTTACCCAGAGTAGTGGAGAAAAGACACAGACAAAAAGTTCAAAAAGTAGGCAAACTACAGGTCAGAAAAGTTCGACTCCCCTGGACAGTTTCTGCCCTTACTGCCCTAAGGGCTGACCTCTCCAACAGTTGGTGGCTGTCCCCAGTCAGCAGGCAGGGGAAGTGATTTAAGGAGTGTTTTCCTCCCCTTCATAACTGCCTGACATCAGGCTCTGCTCGTCCGACCTTAGGCCGTGGAGGGGGGATGAGGAAATCCACTTGTATACGAGGCATGGCTGGGAAAAAGGTCCCCCCGCATTCTGCACTTACAAAACGGAAAGCCAGGATTGCAGAGGTCAGCTCCCACCCAGCTGTAATGATGGATGACAACTTCTCCACTGGGGTCAGGGGACAAACCCAGTGTTTGGCCTCAGGGCTCGGGAGAGACTTGTCTTCAAACAGGAGCTCCTTCCTACAGTCCTCCCAGTAAAAGGGGGGCCCCATCCACCCTCCCAGACCCACCTGATCAGACAGGCCAAAGTCGGCACTAACAGGAGAGGGGGCTCGAGGGGGAGGTGAGAAGAGGGCTGCTGCTGGTATGAGACAGGAAGCCGAGAAAACCGCCGGCCTCCCAGCCGGCCCCAGAAAGGGCAGGTGCAGCAGTACAACTCCCCGCTCCAAGATGGGAGTTGGGAAGAGGAGAAAAAGGGGAGAGAGAAAGGAGGAGGAGAGGTGGGAAGACCACTGCAGGTACGGGGGAGAAGGAACAGGAGAGAGACTGAAGGAAACAGGAACAGAGCAAGAACGAACGTAGACAAGACGTGTCACATCTTCTCCAAGCAAGACCGAGTGGAGACACATGCAAAGGCGCGGCATGAAGACAGCGTCTGAAGAGGAGCCTGACGCCTCCCAATGGCCCCAGCAGCTCCCGCACCCGGGGGAGGCTCTCAGCAAGCAGGAGTGAGCAGTGGCTCTGGCTGCCAGCACCATCAAGGTCTAACTCCGAGGCTGCGGGGAGCACTTTATTCTCCTAGGCTGGGGATGCTGACAGGCCCCCAAGGAACCAATTCGCCCTCATCGCTGCCCTTGGTTTCTGGGTTTGCCACAGCAGGGAGAGTGTGGTAGCTCAGCTCTCGGGTCTGGCGCAGTGGGGACATTGTGCAGAGAGGGGTCAACAACTGGGTGAGGGGAGTGGCGGGTAACAACGGGGAACGGGGTCCAGGCACTTTCCAGGAGTGGAGTGACAGCTGGTCCTGCAGCTATCACCTCTCCGGGGGTGACAGAGGGGTCCTAACTCGGGTTCAGGGGGGGAGAGCAGGGAAGGTGGAGGATGGTCCGGTCATTCTCACTCTGGAGCACCCACCCAGTAGGCCACAGGAGGCCCCTCATGATAGCCCATAACTCCTTCCTGACACCCTCCCTGCTCTCTCCAGTGCTAATGGCCGCAGTGTGGTCCCAACCAGCCTCAGACACAATCCCAGGGCCTCTTGGCTGTTAACAAGTTCGTAGCTGCAGGTCGTAAAGCGATGGCAAAGCAGTCCAGTCCTCCTTATGGGAGGCCACTCTTCTGACTGGAGGCTTAGAGTCCTGAGTTAGGATAATCAGCCTCCCTTGACATTTCTAGGTGGGCAAGGGACACAGATGCTTCTCACCAGAGAAACCAGCAAGCTCTCCTGCTCCCACACTGCTTGTTCCCAGAGGCACAGGCAATGGCATCCATGGCAAAAAGAAGCATCATAGTCACCATGAAAGACCGTGAGTCTCGGGTGACCTAAGCCTCTGTAAGAGACTTGACAACCCTCTAAAATGCCCACGTTCCTGAGACCTCCACCTGGAAGAACGCCAGAAGAGGACCAACCTCGGTGGAGAGCAGAGGAAGGAGCACAGTGCTTCGCTGCTCGAGTTCCTCCTACCCGGGAGAAGCCTGTCCTCTATCCCTGGGGACCTCCTCCCAACACCCTAGAGCTATGACCCAAGGAGATCAGGAGTGGCTACTATTGGGATCTTGAAAGCAATTTGGGCCTGAGGGCGAGGTCCACATCTCAGTCCTGTAACAACCAAGAATGGGCTACCGAAGGCAAGGGACATGGGAAGTGGTGACCTTCCCCTGCCCTTGCCCTCACAGGACTACAGGCGACCTGGTCCTGAGGATGACCCAGCTATTGAGGGAAGGAGCTGGGCCACACCCCAACCCTGGGCTCCTTGAGAATATTAGAAAGATCCCAAGAAGACTGTGAGGGACCAGCAACCCCAGAGGAAGATCTGAATCTCTGGGGGGCTAGGATAGAAGGGGGAGCACTATGCCTGAGGCTGCTGGGAAAACAGGGCAAAAGGGGGGGAGGTTCTGGATCTGAGTGTGGCCCTGATGTTTCCCAAAGTGCAAAGATGCGAAGCGGATTGTAGGCATTCTAGGCCCCGTGGGGTGCATGCAGGGTCCCAGGGGGCTTCTGTGGGAGGCCCTGGGTGTGTTGGCAGCAGGGGTCTGAGTGAGGAAAACTGCAGGGAGGCTCTGGGAGAGGCTCGGCATGTGGGGTGGGAGTCGGAAGCTGCAGCTAGGCGGTGCCCGAGCGCGGCCCGGTGAGGCTGTTGGAGCAGCATGATGTGGGGAACCCAGAAGCCGTGGGGTACAGAGCAGCGGAGGCTGCCGCCCACAGAGGGGGTGAGGGGACATGGTTTGGATTCCCCTGTAAAGGAAGCGATGGCCCTGCCAAAGCCCCGTCCGCCTGTCCACCCCCCGCCCCGCCCCAGCCGCGGAGCTCCCTTACCTATTGAGCTGAGGAGAGGCTTGTCTCGACAACACTGCCCAGATAGCTGAGATCAATCAGAAACAAAGCAGTTATCAACACGGGCCGTGGGGGAACCACCCACGCACACCCAGAGGGGAGGAGGGGAGGAGCACAGGGGCCAGAGAACCACAAGCGAGGCCAGAGAATGGGGTGAGGGGAAGGAGAGGAGAGAGACAGAGAACCAGACGGCACGATGGACGAGGCAGATGAGAGCTGCACGAAGCACAGAGGACAGGGCTCGGCGCACGGCATCGCCTGCACAGACAGAGGCCGGGCCCGTGGGCGCGCCACGCCAGGCGTCCTAGCTGGAGCTCTCCTCCACCTTCTCCACCTGCCAGGAGCAGGGGGCAGTGGGAGGAGAGGCTGTGCTTCCAGGTACCAGAGAGGGTGGGAGTGCATGGGGCAGGGGAAGGGCGCTGGGCTCCCTCCTCTCCAACCGCCTCCCATCCTGCCTACCACCAGGCCAGCCTCTTCTGGAACACTCTGCTCCCCCTGCACAGGCGGCCACATCAAGAAGAGAGACCAAAGGACGGAACCAGAGAGAAAGAGAGAGAGGGAGGGAGGGCAGGAGGGACCGGGGAGGCACTACGGAGACGTGGCAAGCCCGTCGGAGCAAGTCGGGCCAACCCAAAGAAGATGGAGGAGGAAGAAAGACAGACAGAAAGAAAGCCAGACTTGAGGAGGAAGGAAGGGAGAGGGGGAGGAGGAGGGAAGAGGGGGGCAGGGGAAGAAAGACGAGAGAAAGAGAGGCACAGACGGGCGTCCAGGCCGACTCTGGTACCTGGAATACCAGCGGCTACAGTTTAGAGTGTGCTCTCTCGGGCAGGCTGATCGCAGGAGCTTGTCTGTCTGTCTGTCTGTCTGTCTGCAGCTTCCTGCGAGGCACACAGGTTGGGGTAGGGTATGTGGCTCCGGGCACATAGTTCACAGGCCTGAGATTTTGCTCCCAGCCTCCAGGCTGTGCCCCCTGGAGCGTCTGTGGGAGGGGGTCCCACTCACTAGGCTGCTACGGGCAGGAGATTGGGAAGAGGAGCCCCAGGCCTGGCGGTCCAGGGAAATCAGGCTTCCGGGTCCTGCTTAGCAGGGAGGATGGGCCGGGGAAGGAAAGGAGGCTGGATACGAGGTCTCTGGGTAAACCCTGGAACCACCCCCAAAGCCAGGATCACGGGGATGTGGAGAGCTCTCCACTCTAAAAGTAACTGAGGTGACCACTCACTTGGAAACACCACACCCGCCCTCCCCCGCCGGCGTGTGTCCACTCCCCAACACCCTGGGGGCCTCCTGAGAGCTCCGGGCTGGGTGGAGAGGCTCCCTCGTGCTCCTGGCAGGGTACCTGGGCAGGTAAGCCCCACCCTCACCCCCAGGACCACACCCTGCTGATGCCAAGACCAGAACTCTCCCGAAGGAATGCTGCAGCATGTCCAGACAAGCCCTGTCATTTGGTTGACGGAAGGGGCGGAGGGGGGGTAAGGAATGGGGGGTGGCAGATGACCAGATGGAGGGGGGCGGGAGAAACACTCACCCTGAAGTAGATAATGGCGGTGGGGGGGGCTCTGGTCTGAGCAGTTCCTCCCCCATCCTTCGAGGGGAAGGCGTCTGTCCAAACACATCCAGGTTGTCCGCAGGCCCTGCAGGGCCCGGCGGAGGGGAAGGGTAGCCTGTGGCCAGCGTGGTGAAGCCCATGGTGGGCCGGTAGCTGGGGCTCCCGCTGCGGCTGCTCTGGGAAGGCGAGCCCGTGGACGGCGTGGACTTTCGAGAGAAGCTGACAGCGGCCGGCGGCTGCAGGGCGATCTCCGACATCTCTGCCTGCTGCAGGAGGCCCGGGCGGGGCCGGGCCCGGGCGGCAAGCTCGGGGGAGCCGGTGCGGGAGCTGAGGGGGCTTTGGGTCAGAGGCGAGAGCCGGGAGGGCTGTAGCACCACTTGATGTAAACTGGGCTCGGCGCGCCTGGCCTGCCGGGGGCTGGGCCGGGGCCGGGGCTGGGGCTCGTACCACCGGGTGTCCAGGCCAAATGTGCTGGGGCCGCTGTGCCCCCCGGGCTCGGCCGGCTCGGGGTAAGGCAACACGGGTATGCCCATACCTTGGCTGGTATGTCTTAGCTGCCCTTGGCTCACCAGAGGTTGCATAGGTCTGTCCTGCCACTTAGCAGAGGTGGGCACTGGGGCGGGGCCTCTGCCCGGCGACTTGCCCGCCCAACCCTTTGGCGCCTCCAGAGACAGGATGCCCGGGTAGGCCGCGGGCACCTGCAGGGAGGTGGGGGGCAGTCCTCGGGGGAGGCAGGCCTTGGGCTGCAGACTCTCGGCTACATCACAGGGGTGCAGCTGGTGGGGAAACATCATGGCTGGGGTTTCCAGTCCCCCAAAGGGGAATTCTGGCCGGCCCCAGGGCTCAGGGGAGCGCCCTCCTGTGGGTGTCTGAGTCAAGGGCAGCGTGCTGTTGGAAGCGTTCTCTCCGTTCTCCTCAGGAATGGTGGGGTGGCCGAAAGGCCCCTCAGTGTGCAGGGGTGGGGAGGACATGACCGAGCTCAAGGGGCTGCCCACTTCCGGCATGTAGAAGGGTGGCGGTTCCACCTCCCCAGGGCTGCTGCTGCTGAGGTACCCATAATACTGGCCATGGTGGAAGGGCCGGGGGGCGGGAGGTCTGGCCTGGCCTGTGGCCTGGAGCCGACCTTCCAGGCCGCTGGGGCCCTCCAGCCCACGGGGCTGGAACCGAGGGCTGTATGCTGGTGGTGGCAGGTAGGACTCCTGGCTGGATGACAGAGGGGTCAGCTGGGACTTCAGGGCAGCCACCGATGTGGGCACCAGCGGGTCCTCGTTCTCCTCGTCCGACTGGCGGAACTCAGGGTACATGTCCGTCTCCTCGGCAAAGGGAAAGCCTTCGATGCGTCTGCTCTTCATCGAGGGCTCCATCTCAGAGGGGTCCATCACAAAGCGGCCGTCAGGGCCTCTGCTGATGAGCTCAATGGGCGTCGTGGCCTCGGCCTCGGCCTCAGCCTTGGCCACGCTGTACTTCTTGCTGCTGATGGCCCTCTTGGTCTTCTTGTACAACGACAGCTCCTTCTCCCGGGTGGGACTCAGCATCCTCTTGGCTGCCGGCTGGCCTTGGTCGTCAGAGGACTCCGACGGGGCCCGTAGCGTGCGGATGCTCTCGGGGCTCACCTTGCCAGATGACAAGCTGTGGGGGGGGGTGAGTGAGGGAGCAGGAGCGTGAGGCAGGGGACGCCTGCTCTTCCACTTCTTTTTCTCCTCTTAACGAACAACCACAAACACCTAAGATAATACTCAAAAAAAGGGGTGCAGATGGGCTACATATTTGCACGTAAAATACTTTGACCAACGCTTCACTGTCTAAGTGTACGCCGGCCATTTTTTGAATGAATAACCACATTTCTACTTTCATTCCGCCCTGTCCCTCCCGTCTGCCCCACTCGGTCTCGTGGCACCTCTAACTTCATTCCCAGGTGCTCAAGAAATGCAACCCCATCTTCATACCAACTGAAGCAAAACACACTAAAAAGGCACATCTACTAGGAGGAAAAAAAAATCACAGAAACACATTCCAAAGCTAAAGAGAAATGGATTATCCACTAATTTGGACTGTCTAGACTACTGCTTCCTGTGTGAATGCGGACAACTTAAAAGTACCGTGCAGATCAGTGGACAGCAAACAGTTTAGAAACACCTGTCTGGGGGCTGAGTGGGTCAAATCACCTAACTGTGTCCACCTCCCACCTTCTGTCCACACACCACAACAGCGGGGGCACTTACGGAGACTCTAGGCTCTTTCTGCAGTGAGTGATGGAGAGTGGAGGATCTGGAAGGAAGAAGAAGGGGAGGAGAGCCTACTGAGGCCAGAGACACAAAACTCGTCTCAGGTGTCCACAGGGTCTGGAGCAAAGCCACCGAGGGGAGCAGCTCCTTCCAATGTTAAGTATCTTTGGGTCCAGTCCCGAGTCCCGTGCCCACCATGACACCTGCCCTCTCTCACACTCCGGCTCCATCACACCCTCCCCAGCATCCTTCTTCCTTCCTCCCTCTTCTAGATCAAGTCCCGCTGGCAGTTCTACCCGTAAGACCCCATTTCCCTATTTTCAAGGGGGCCCATGCTACAAGTGGGCCATCTCTTCCAACGGGGAGCATTTGAAACCGGGCCCCGTAGAGCGGGGTGGTGGGGGCAGACACCCACCTTTTTTGCGCTTGAGCTTACGCTTGCGCTGCTTGTTGACAAAGCAGGCGGCCAGGGTGCTGAACAGGATGGCGGCTGCCAAGAAGCAGATGGTAGCTACGATTCCAGCCAACACAGGCCGAGCTAGCCCGTCGTCAGTCAGGTCCGGCTGTGGGAAGATGTCTGCAGGGGGTGCGAGGAACATGCATGGCTCCTTCCTTCCCGCCCTCCTGTAAAAGCCCCCACCTGCTCTGACACCTAGCCCCCAAGCATCTTTCCCTACCTCTGCAGAACAGACAGTGTGAAGGCTCGGGCTCCATGCTCAACTCTAGCACTTGAAAAGGTTGGGATAGAGGGGGAAGACAGAAGAGAGACTAGTTTACAGAAGTCAAGGGATGGCTACAGAGCTCGTAAGGAAGGCATCACGTCCACATCTGACCCCACAGCGGTAATAATTTCAATAATGATGTCTACTTGGCTAGTGCTTTTTGCAAAGGGCTCTCGCGCACGCCACCACACACCCTCACATGAGGCCGACAGAGCACATGCTATCATCCTCTAAGGTAAAGAAACGGTCGCGGGCAGAGTTTGAGTGACTTGCTAACATAAATATTGCCTATGAGGGCCTGCACCACAACACGGTAACTCTGGCCTCCTGTGGGGATTTGCTGCCTTCTGCCATGCTGTCTCGACAAGACGAGAGCGTCCTGTGGAAGCACCTGGACAGTAACGCATGACAGCAGGGAGAAGAGGCTGTGACTACAGAATTCAGATCTGTCCATTTCTAAGTCATTACAGCACAGCCAAACGATTTCTACAGGGAGGGTGAGCATGTCCTGGTCATCTCAGGTTCAGAATGCTGGAGCCGGCAGGGACGTTCAACACAGGTCCAATTTCATTTTACAGGTAAAGCAGTGTCTCACTTTGTGCCCAGATCCATACAGCTCATTAGTAATGGAGCCAAGACTAGACCCCCATCTGCTGTACCCCACTTCAAAGTCAGTTCCGATAGAAAGTGCCACTCTTTAGAGTCCGTGGATTCTGAGATATTTGGCCAGAGCCCATCTTTCTGCTGAAAATAACAATGGATGAAAATAACCCAAATCACGCCGCTGAGTTGAGTGGGCAAAAGGAATGCTACAGCTTTTGGGAATGGGGGGCTTGGAGATGGGGGGCTGAGGTCTCTGTGCCTTCATTCACCCATGGGGAGTCTTCCCAGTACGTGGGCTTCCTTTCGGGTGCCAGACATTAAAGCCACTGAACACAGAACGGTTCACTGATGAAAACGCTCAAGTCTTCTATTCTGGCTGCAAGCTCTGTTCCCTGCTCCTCCAACTCTTGGAGCCCCCTCCCTGGAGGCAAACCAAGACAGGGTACTTTTGTAGGGAGGGAGGGAGGGAGGGAGGGAGGGAGGGAGGGAGGGAGGGAGGAAGGAAGGAAGGAAGGAAGGAAGGAAGGAAGGAAGGAAGGAAGAGAAAGGAAAGAAAAGAAAAGAAAAGAAAAGAAAAGAAAAGAAAAGAAAAGAAAAGAAAAAAGAAAAGAAAAGAAAAGAAAAAAAGGCCCATGGTGCCACAGTGTCTAACATGAGGCAGAAGTCACACCCCACAGCCCCCAGTGCTCTAGTACCACTTGGGTCCTCCCCTCTCCTTCCCCAAGTCTGCCTGCCCTGGTGCTTCTGTAGCTCTGGGAGTCCGGCTGCATGAGTTTCTTGGCCAAGCTCCTTGCCAACTAGCCCCAGAGGTCCTTGTGTGAGCAGTGCCCACGGAAATGGTGCCATTGCTTAATCACTAAGCAAAAGCCTCTTCCCATACCAAGGGGGAGTCACGTCACTGGGCAAGGGAGGGGCTCTGCTATGTTTCAGGAACTGTAGCTAGAGAAAGATGTGTAGAAATGGGACCAGAGCCAAGGGAAAGGAAGATAAATGGGGAAAATGCTAGGGAGTTGGCTTTATTTAGCCTGAAAAAAATCTAGGGAGACGAAGGAGTGGAGGAAACAACACCAAACAGCAATTTTCCAAATAAAACCACCATAATTATAAAGCAGTCTTATAATAGGCTTTCAACAAATATGTGCTGACCTGTTGTCTCTCTAATTCACCGCCCCAGTCCATTACAGAGGACAGCACTGGAGGAAACAGGGATTTTAGAGCAAAAGAACTTAAATCAAGTTCTTTTTGACTACTATCATGAGAAGACTGGCTACATTTCTTCCTGCAGCTATCTTATAGAAAGTGTCATAAATACAGCTCTTTAGTTGGAGAAATCCTGTCCATCGTGGAAGCAGAAGGATGGCTCGGAGGGCCTTAAGAAATGCTGTGACTCAGTTTCCACCAGAGCTCTCGTTGTTTCCACCTCAGCCACCCTCCCCATATTAGCTATCTTGCAAAGGACATCCACATGGCTCTTATGTCCCACAGTTGTAAGACAACATCCCCACCACCACCACCACCAAGTACCTGTGCTGGAGACGCCGGCGATGTTGCTGGGCTCGCTGATCAGATCCTGCATGACGGCCAGAACCCGGAATTCGTACCAGGTGTCCTACAGCCCCCGGGACAAGACCCTGTCAGTCTAGGGACCTGAGACAGCCACTAACCCACCACTGACCCTCCCCCACTCACGCTGCAATGATCTCTCATGGAACAGGGTACCCAAAACAGTGGCACACTGGAAGTGATGAACAACCAGCTCTCAGTTAAAAAAAAAAGTCCTGATTTCTAGCATTTGCCAATTTCCGTGGTAAAAATACTCCCACCGTGGCAGATTTCGATCTACAACTGTGAGGTCACTGAAAGCAGGAGCCCCCATGAGCCAGTTTACCACTACATGAGTGTTCAGGGAAGGAAGACAGAAAGATAGATGAGATTGTCTGTATCCATGAAATAAGCTGCTTCCTCTCTCCAGCTAGAGAGACATCAAGGTTCAAAGGTGGGCGGGGGGCAGCTGGGGAAAAAAAATAACGTATCTTCCTCCGGGGACTCTAAATTGTTAAAGCAGGGGTCCTTCCCTGGGCAAAGCTAGAAGACTATCCTTCTGGGAAATCCTTCGCCCAGCCCAAGTTAGACTCCTAGCAGGGAGTGAGGTCACTGTCTAGTTACACATTCAGGACTCCTCACCTGCCCTGCCCCGGCTTATGTCCATATGTGGAAAAAGCCCTCATGGCAATAAAAGTCCGTGCTGCCACACATGGTCCTGAGTCTGTGGGACCTCAGTTGCCATGACCTGAAGATCCCAGACCTTGGTAGCAGATCTGAGAATAAAGGAATTGGTGTGGCGGGGAGCGGGGGGGGAGCAGTACATGGCTGAGCCTCGTACACCTGACTTGGGTCACTCCAGAGACTCATGTCATGTCCAGAATTTGGGAACAGCAGCAGGGAAAAGCTCGGCACCTCACCTGTGACAGATCCTTGGCAAAGAAGTCTCCATCAGTGCCTGGGATGGCACCATCTAACGTCTCCCAGTGCTCCCCGACACGGTATTCCATGATGTAGCGGTCAATGGGAAAGCTGTGATTGGCAGGGGGGAGCCAAGACAGGAGCACACCCTGCTGGGTCCGGTTGGCTGTGAGGCACCTTGGTGGGGTAACCAGCACCAGGGGTTCTGGAGTTGTGATAGGGAATGCTGCCGCACAGAGGGGAGAGAGAGAGAGAGAAGGTATATGGCGGTGCTGAGGTCAATGCTCCCTCACCTCCCTACATGCTGTCTTCCGGCTCAGCATGTGTCCCTCAGAATGTGTCACATTCCCATGCATGAGTCATTTCAGGGATAAGACTGTCACATAAAAGAGCTCTCTTCACCCAAGGGAAGTGGCCCATGGGATTCTACTTTCTGAGCACTTCTAAAAGCATAGATGAGGGAATGGAGTCCCTCGAAAGGAAAGGAAAAAAAAAAGCAAAAAAGCTAACAAAGGGGAACCATGGGAGGAAGATAGAAGAATTAAATGTAATCTTTTAAATAAGATAATATCTTTAAAAAGATACTACAAAATGTATCTTATGTTCTCTTCTAAGGAAGTAGGAATGTCTTTCCAGAGCTCACTGTCTGCTCTCAATTGCCTTCTTGGCCCACGTGGGAAAACAAGGGCCAGGGAGGAAAGTTCCAGAGCTGGGGTAAGCATCCCATCACTGCTGCACCTCTCGGTGGCAGTAAAGGATCCAGGAATAGGCCGGCGGGGTGCCACTTCTTCACAGCTGCTCTGGGGTGGGATGGAGTGAGCCACTGGGTCCAGGAAGGAAGAGCTGGCATGACTAGACGATTCGACAGGGAGAACTGGCCACATGCCTGCCACCAAATGAGGCCAAGGACCAGAGGAAAGAATCGGCAAGAGGCAAGAGCACAGAAGGAGGACGGATTCCCAGCCTGCCCTGTGAAGCCACAGGAAGATACAGACATGTGGCTTAACAAGGAAGGATCAATGTCAAGCCTCTTCCTTAACAGGAATCTGGCCAAAAGTGCTCTGACGTGGGACAAGGCACTATGGTCCAGGCAAACGCCACAGAATAGCATGACAAGTCCTTCCTCTGAGAGCAAATGATATGATTACGTAAAGTACGTAGGAAGGCGCCTGGCACATAGTAAGCAGTAAAGTTAGCTGGTAGACCATCACCGCCATTACCGTCTTTACCCAGCTCCTCCAGGAAATACCCCCAAGACATCCCAGCCTGGGGCCCTCACCTAAAGTGTTCACAGTGACCACCTCACTGAAGGCGCTCGTTCCCAGCTTGTTCTGGGCCAGGACGCTGAACTGGTATGCTGTCTCAGGCTCCAGGGCATCCACTAGCAACCAGCTGGGTCCCGGTGGCACTGGCAAAGACAGCCAGTCATGGGGCCCAAACTGTGCCCGCTTCATCCTGGCCAAAAGAAAGAGAGAGGATCGGGGACAAGGGGGTGGGGTGGGTTACACTGGAGACGCGAGAGTGCATGCAAGTTCCTCAAAGAGGTGGCGGTGGGCAGACCTGGCCTTCCCAGGCTTCGGGACAGAAAGAGGTAATGACGAAGGTGGGCTGACCTACCCAACTTCGGCTGTCCCAGGTCATCAGCCACTGCTGGTACCTCCTCTGCTAAGAGGAGCCCTTAGGTATAAGTGACACTCAAGGTCCTGGTCAAACTACCAAGTGAATTTTGGGAGAATCTCACCCTGGTCACAACCCTGAGAATGGCTCTGCCTTGAGAGAGTCAGGACATGAGAAGCAAGGCAGGAACCCTCGTGGGAAAGTGAGAATGAGCAACTCAGCAATGGCAGACGAGGGAAAGAACCCAGGTGACCTGAGCTGCGCACCCTTCCCGGCACAGCCAAAAGTGGGACGTCAAGTAACCCAGAGGGCTCATTTAGCCCAACCCGCTTTGAGTCATCTGAGGAAGTCTAGCGTATATGACAAAAATAACCAGGGGTTTCCCCACAGTGAGGACCAGGATCCTTAAGTCCTTAATGGTTAGAACTCACCATCAAGGGGAAGGTCACGCTGTGTGTGGAGAACCCTGGAACTAGGAGTGAAGGGTAGGCCTTGTTCTATACCGCCCACCTAACTCTCCGTTGGCAATGAAGCCGGCGGTCTACAGGTGCAGTGCCCCACTTCACCACGGGGAGGAGACATCATCCTATGGGACTGAGACCCTGGGCCGCTTTCTTCTTGCAGCCCTGAGCTACAACTTCGGGGACGCCCGCCCACCGGGTTCCCTCTATGTTTAAAGGCTCACTACCATGAATGCTCAGGAGTTTGAGCTGAGGCAGCAGAAAGCACAGCAAAAAGGAAGCTAGTGCCAAATGTCTGAGTCAGTACTGGGAGCGTCAGAGGCAATCCGGATGAGAGCAGGGAAGACCTCCCCAGACTTTGCAACCACCCATACCCCCCACCCCGGCCCCGGGCACCAAGCAAGTGAGCAAAGT
Organism: Ursus americanus; assembly: GCF_024610735.1. Classification (NCBI taxonomy): domain Eukaryota; kingdom Metazoa; phylum Chordata; class Mammalia; order Carnivora; family Ursidae; genus Ursus; species Ursus americanus. Next base: position 36,155,902 of record NC_142142.1, on the reverse strand, counting down.
GTAATAAAGCGGTGCAAATGAGCAGCAGCGTGGAGCAGGACCGCAAGCAGTGAGGGGAACCCCAATCTATGCCCACACCTGCCACCTCGACGTCCCCAGAGATGGCCCGGCCGTGCCAAACACCCTTCCCTGGACACACAGCCACCTGGCAGCACCATGATTCTTGCACTGGTCACCTGACAGCGCTGTCAGGAGCACCCCTTCTTTCGCCAGGCCGCCATCCCCCCCACCTCTGGAGGACCAGAGATAAGGGTTGGAGGATGTTCTGGTTGCAACTCAGAGAGCTCCCCACGCTCACCATCAAGGTCCAGGGTGTCTATCCAGAACTCCAAACCCCTAGGATATTCAGGACATATCCACCAAATCACCATGATGGGAAAGAGGGCAGCTTCCTCTCAACCTCCCTTGCTGTGGAGAAGTGTATCAGGGGCTCGCCCTGACTCTCCACGAGTTGCCCTCTGCAGGGACATTTCCTCCTTCCCAGGCTCTGGGTGCGCCTGACTGGGAATACACACCCAGATGCGGCTGGTCTGAAAAGGAGGAAGTGGGAGGACTCATCCTTCCTGCACAAGGATGTCCCACGCTGCAGGTGGCCAGCTCCTGGCTCAGGATAGGAATGTGTGGGGAGAGATATCCTTGGGGAATGGGAAGGAGGTCAGCTATGGCTCATTTCTCCACCTTTTCTGGGCCTCCTGACCTCAGCCTGATTTGTACATCTTTGAGATCCCTTACCCACCCCAAGGCTTAGGCAAAGATCTCAAATCACTACATCTGGTCAAATTAACAGCAGAGATAGAAACACAATAGAGACACGGGGTCCTAGAGAAAATGGAGATGCTGAGGACAAGGCCAGAAGGCAAGCACCACTTCAAATCGGTTTCTGGAACCACTGGGGAAGTGGCAGAAAAAAATCAGACTCCAGGCTTCCGGCTGGGCTGTTTCACAACGCCCTTGAAGATGAGGAGTCACTTCCAGACTCCAGAGGACAGAGGGACCTAAAAGAAGCATGAACCAAGGACACAAAAAGGGGTCGTGAGATAAGCTGGGGAAAGAGCCGCAGAGGGTGATGGTCACTTCAGGCAACAACCTGAACTGGCATCCCAAACCCTGCAGGCTGGGAATGCAGAACGTCCGGAATCCCTCAGACAGACACACCCCTCCCCCACAAGACCTAGCCACTGCGTCCACACACCTCACTGCCTGGAGGTCTAGCACGCGAAGAACCACAGCCTTCTCATAACGTCCACCCACCCCAGGGACTGACTGAAGTCGGGGGTTGGGGGAGGGAGAAGCAGAGAGCAAAGCATGCGGGGGTGACTCACAGAGGTCCGTACCAAACTGAGAATGTCTGCTCGAATCCTCCATCATAGCCTGGCTCCCAGGACACGTTGGCAGTTGTCATGGAGACCTGGACCCGGACACTGCCCGGGGCATGGGGGCTGGTGCCTGGAGACCAAGTGAAGTCCTCTCAGACTGAAATGAGCTGGGCCCAGTGGGCTGGGCACCCACAGTGGCACTGCGCAGTACCAAAATGCAGTGCCCCGAGTGCAGCGCTTGGGGACAGGGACGCTCTGAGGAGCGGACGCCCTGAGCAGCAGGGCTGCACGAGAAAACCCGTCCCCCCTGTGCCGTCCAGCCCTTCTAGCAAGACATGGCATGAGCACCAGGACTATGGCCAAAGGGAAACCACAACCTTCATCACCCCAGGCCACAGTCCTGTGCTCACCTGGCAAACACAGAGACGCTCTCCCTTAAGGTCACAGGCAAAGCCAAAAAGCCCCTGTCCTGTAAAGTTCTCTGGCCTCATGAGATAGCCATATTCCACCCGAACATCACAGTGAGAGGCAGCACAACACAACTGTTACGAACTTCATCTTGGGTTCGAGTCCTGGACCCAACACTCATTAGCGATGCGATGCTCGGTGAGGCGTGCGATCCACGCCAGCCTTGGTTTCTAATGGATGTACGCTGGGGACTTAGCAGCTCTCGCCTCATAGGTTATAAACGATGGGGCACCACTTGGTACAGAGCCTAAAACTGGTGGCAAACACTCGAAGTGCTGGCCACTGTTACAACCAGCTGTCCGTCCCCAGAGGGGCAGGCTACCACGGTACATGCTGAGGTCTTAGGCACACAGGTCAGGCATAAGTGGAAACATAATGCCTGGCACCCCAGGAAATGGGAACGCCAGGAACCTCCATGCCAAGCCCAGCCTATGGAGCTCAGCACACGCGTGCCTCTCAGATCCCCCTCATTCTGTTCTTCCAGCTCCCCTCCTAGGCCCTAGACACAGACCTCTGAGCAATTGCTCCTGCCCACGCCCCTGCCCCATTTCTGTGTGGCGGTGCTCCTGGGTACATTCTGCCAGAAAAAGATCTCCCAGGGACAGAAGCTATGTCACCTTCCCTGTTGCAGAGTCTACAGAGGGCTAGGGCTACACGGGGCAGGCTCTGGGTTCAGGGGTGGGCTGATTCAGGAAAGACGCCCAGAAAGGGTGGACAGTGCCCAGCACCCAGACCACAGCCCTCCTGCCCACAGCCCCCATACCGATGACGGTCAGGTGGGTACTGGCAGTGATGCTGGTGACCACGTTGGTGGCGATGCACTCCCACTCCCCGTGGTCCTCCTTACTCAGGGCTCGGAACTGGAGACTCCCGCTGGGCAGGGCATTGTGCTTGCTTCTGCTGGGCTTCCCTACCTTAGCCAAACAAGGGGGCAAAGAGGAAGGCAGGAGCGGGGCGGCAGGGGAGGAACCAGGTCGACAGGGAAGAAGAGAAGCCACCAACATGTCAGAAGTCCCAGAACAGAAAGAGAGCAGAACCCAAACACTCGCCTGCACCCACCACCGCCCCTCCTCTAGAGGGCCCATCCCTCTAGTCAGCCCCGCTACTCAGCACCTGGCCCTGTCAGAACAGAGCCACTAGAGGTCTTGCCCATCCGCCACACTTCCCAGGAGCTCCAGAACCCAGAGGTACCTTTCTCCATGTGATGACAGGGAAAGGGTCCCCTGCAGCAGCGCAGGGAATGAGCAGCTCCCGGCCGGCCTCTTGCCTATATTCCCAGCCTGGTAGCACCGTAAAATACGGGGGGTCCTAGGGAGAGCATAGCAAAGCCATGAAGTCGAGCGTTTCGGGTGCCCACTCCCACGGGGGCCACTCTCAGCCCCAGGCCTCACCTTCAGGACAAGCCGTGCGGGAGCAGACTGGCCCATGGTCCCCAAGGTGTTGTAAGGCACACAGGTGTAAGTGCCAAGGGCCTCCTCTGTGGCCTCCTCGATCCGAATGGAGCCATCCTCCATCAAGGTCCAACCCAGGTTCTGCCGGAGCACAGACAGCAGAGTGGGGAGCAATGGTCAGGGGGCAGAAGTTCAGTCTCGGCCCCTGGGTCCCGGCCCCCTCAAGGCCAGACCTGAGCAGAGCAGCAGCTAGCCTGGGCCGGGGGCTGCCTAGTGCCCTGGGAGAATGGCAAAAGCTCTACCAGACAGCAGGCCCCCACAGGAAGCCGCTCTCCTTCCCCAGAGACTTCTGGTGGGGAGTGGAGGAGTCCTGGCAGGGACCCAGACCCTCAGAGGCAGCATCTCAGCGAAGGAGTGTGTCTCCCTGTGACCCCACATGCATCGCTCTAGCACCTTCTCGACCTGCAGGGGGCGGCCATCCTTATTCCACTTGACCACGGTGGCCGGTGGCTCTGCATCCACAGGGCATCGGATATAGCCGTGAATTCCCACGGGCACGTAGATGACGGGGGGCATGTTGAGGACACGGGCTGGGTCTGCAGAGGGGTTGCGTGGGGTGAGAGAGAAGAAAGGCATGAGGGAAGTCAAGGAGTGAGAATTCTGGGCAGGGGACCAAGACCCCACACACACCCCCGGGGTCTCCTACGGACACCCCGTCTCTGAGGAACTGCCATTCACACCCACCCACCCATTCAGTAAACTCTGCGTGACGGTGTCCTCGGTGCTCACAACAGTGCCAGGTGCTGGGACCACCACAAGGAACAAGACAGACAAACCCCAGAGGCCACAATGGGCTGCCCCAATGCAGCGCAACCTGCAGGCTGCTTTTGTCTGTCCTGCCGACTGCATTCTTCAGAACAAAGGCATGTTTTGGCCTGCTGCGCTCCATGGCACTCCTCAAACGCGCTTCTACGCATGGAATGAGTTGCAGAACAAGCAGAACAAGGACATCGTATCTCCAGGCCCTAGACTCCAAACTCCAAGTCAACGTTTAACCACACCCTCCATCAACTTGCTTATCCCAAGTCTCTCTTGGACAGCAAGCCGCTCTCAGTCCTCATCATAAGCCAGAAGAGGAACGTCAGTTCTATGTATAAGGTGTTCAGAGGCATGACCACCCGTGGTTCTTTTCTCTCCTCTCCATTGTGCTAGTTGCCCAGCCCCCCTCAAGCCTCAGTTTCCCCTCTGCGGTTGGAATGCAGACTCAACCTTGGCCAAAGAACGGATGAAAGTTTAGGTCTCAGGAGAGCAGCAGGAACAGCACATCCTGTGATGTGGGTGACTCACCACCTTTCGATTCCCCCAGTTTCCCCTGAGGGCTACCAAGGAGAAAGATCCAGAACTTCCAGTGAGGCAGTGAGGATGAATGAGCTGGTATCTTTTAAGCATTTGGAGCTCTTCAGAGAACAGCATTACATAAATACCAGGCCGAGTTATATATTTAGACATAGCTTCCTACTTTTGTATGTAGAGTTTTTTTTTTTTTCCTCCAAGATTTTCAAAGGGTTTATGAATGGGAAATACTCTGAACACTGCTTTTTAGCAGAAATAAAGATCCTTGTCTCACCCACCTGAAAATCTCACCCCCCGGATTCTCTTTGAAGGCAACAAGGAGGTAAAAAAGGACAAGTGGGAGTGGGTGATGGTACTGGGGAGAGATGAGGAAACCACACACCCCTCTCGGCAGAAAAATGGCCCATGGCTTCACGGATGGGGGGCTTACTCCTGGTAAGTTCATCATCCTTCTGAAGACGACCCCTGTTGGCTCTCCCCTCTGCCACTGCCACCTTCTTGCCCAAGTGACATAGCCAGACGAGATGCTACTCCAAGCGGGCTCTTCCCTTCCCCAGGCCCCTTCACACCTAGCACAGCTTGGGGCACAAGCTAAGTCACATGCAAATAGCTTCTTGACCAGATTTTTCCTACTGCAGGTCTGGGCAGGACAGGCCTGAGGTCCTGGGTCACATCACATCGTTTTTCTTGGGCCTCATAGCCTTTCAAAACTGGGGACCCCTAATGTAGCGTGCTGAAAGCCCTTTTAAGTTGACAACAGTGGAAATGGTGAAATGTCGCCTTTGTCGCCGCCGCAAAGTCACTGCATCGAGAAGAAAATGATGAGAATGTGAGGTTAGCAGCTGAGCGGGGCTCCAAGGTCCATCCTGGCTCCGACACCCCAGCGCCCATTCAACAGGAGACAAGGGCAAACACCCAGCTCTGCAGAGTGGCTTCGGAGACAGCCCCACCTCCTGGGGTCACGACTGTTCTTCTGCTTGTTCTCAGCTCAAATGCTGACCCAGGCATCTCCAGACTGCTCACCTTCTCACCCTGCTGCTGCATGCCCTTGGGGGCGAGCGGCTCTCCCACACCAGCCCTCAAGTGATGGAGAGCCTGTCACCTACAGTAACAATGCAGCGCCTTTGTTGTTTGAGTGACAGGGCCATGCACAAATCAAAAGGAAGAAATTAATCCTCATTACTCATCTTTCTCTCTCATTCTCACAATGATCAGCTTGCCAGGGGGTGGGAAAGCATTGACTATGCTGACGGAGTCAAGATTAGCAAACTGAATTATTGTGCTTGCACAAAAGCCCTCGATTGTTCCGGCGTGAGGAGCGGCTCATCCGTTTGGATCTCTGGCAGCCCTAGAGAAGAGCAAGGAGAACCAACAGGGAGCCAAGCGTTGGCAGAACTAGATCAAGTCACCCCAGAAGGGGGCTCTGTCCCCCTCGCCCCACCCGCTCGTCCGCAGTGGGGGAAGGCGTAGGGCGGGCAGGAACTCTCACCCGGCATCAGCGTCACCTACCCTCCCTCACATCCCTGAGGGAGTAAAAGCACCAGACAGCATCTTGTTCGTGGTCCAGAGAGAGGGGCTGGCTAGCATTCAACGCACGGACAACTGCTCAGAAGGTCTGCAGGTCCTTGACTCCAACATAAGCTTGGCTGACGGAATGAGTCAGCTAACACGTGTAGCGATGTGTGGCCCACAGAAGGCGCCCAGCAAGTGTGAGTTCCACCTCAACTGACCAGTCCAGGTCTTGGCCTCCTGTCGGGCCGTCCCTGTTTCCTGCCATTCCTCTGCCCACATGCCCTCAAATGGCCCTCGCTCTCTTGCTGTCCTTCAGCCTCCAGCACAGCTAACGAGGCCTGCCTCCTCTGGAACCCCTACCATGCGTAGCTCTGCCTCGCCCCTACTCACACTGCACAGTTAAGTACGCTGAGGCAGAGGGGGAGCGGCCCAGGCTGTTGCTAGGGACGCAGGTGTACTTCCCCGCATCCTCAGGCTTTACCCGGAAGATGATCAGAGTCCCATCAATCAGGATCCGCACTCTCAACTTCAGGTCGCTGCAAACACACAAGGAGACAAGGAGGGGCGGGGTTGGCACGGAGGGAAGAGGGTCTTCCGCGACACCGAAGAGCAAGGCAGCAAGGAGTCCCCTCACCCTGTGAATGAGGCAAGGAGACCCAGCACTTCCTCACGCTCCTGGCCCCTTTCAAGGCCGCTCTGTGCAGACACTGGCCTTGCACGTGGCACAGACCGGACCACCCCTCCACAAGCTCTCAGAGCCCAAGGGCAGCCTGGGGCAGCCCCTGCTCAAAGGCCTTTCCCCTGGGAGGCCTGGTGGCTGGGGACCCCCCTGAGAGGGCAGGGCAGCATGCTCACTTCTGGAAGTAGACGTTCTCATCCTGCCAATACCAGGTGTAGGTGAGGTTGCCGGGATACGCCTCTGCCCGGCAGGTGAGCAGAGCATCCTGGGATATGTTGACAGTGATGTTCTCGGGAGGGGAGACTATGAAGGGAGGCCCTGGGGAAAGAGGAAATAAACATGACCTTACCCGGTGCAGGAGGGGAGAGCGACAGCTCAGGGCACCTCCCAGGAAGCTCTGAGATGCCTCAGGAAGGGGTGCCCAGAACTCTGCGAGGGAGCTGACGGCGGGGGAGCACTGGCCCAAGAGGGAGCAGCACACCCTGGGCAGCTGTCATAGAGATGCTTCTAGCTGCTGCCAGAGCTCAGGTTCTTACTCTCCTTACAGGTCCCAGAGATGCAAAAGGTCCTGGGGTGTGGTCACGGGATGCCCCAGACCCTGGAGCCCGCTGCAGACATGCTTCTTGGCATATACCTGTACCCCACCTCCATGCACAAAAGGCCATCTAACCCGCCACACACACACACAAACACATACACACACACACACAAACACACACACATACACACACACGCACGCACGCACCCCCATTCCTGCCCATCCCTCTCTCCAGCAGACCCCAAGCAGGGGACAAGCAGGAGGGACAAAGGCCACTCTCTTCAATCCAGAGCAAGGAATGATCTGGCCTCTGGAGTTAAGAGGCTTCTGCTGCTTATCAGCCAGAGTTCAGGAGGGCAGACTGGGGGCAAGGAGGCAGGGGGCAAGCAGAGTCAACAGGGGGCGAAATCCCAGCCCTCCCTGGCGCTGGCTTTCCGGACAGGCCATAGCTGCCACCTGGCTCTCTTCTGAGAGGGCAGCTCTTCTCCAAGCTGCAGAGGGACCTCTGGCCCCTGCTGCCACTCAACGGTCCACGTCAGAAGGAGGCAGAAAGAACATGTGTCTCAGCAGCCCTGGCAGCCCAGACAGCCGCCCCCAGCCCTCACTGTTCCTCTAGCAGGCAGTGGGTGGGAGGCAACCAGGGTGGATGGGCTTAGCACAGAGACCCCGCCACCCGGATGCTGCCCCCTTTGCGGCACTCTGGGGCCCCACGCAGGGCAGCCTGGCATTTCCCAGTGCTGACCAGGCAGACCCCAGCTCTGCCAAATGCCCTCAGTGTTGTTTAAATGTCTGAGGTTTGGACTGAATTCCTATCTTTATTTATTGATGCCATCACTGGAACCTGAGAGAGGTCCCCTCCCCCAGGGAAGATGGAGGCATGGCAGGACACTATTTGGACAGAGAGAGAAACCCAAAACTCAACATGGTACGTCCCACCAACCCACGTGATGGCCACAGCAGGCCACCATGGGAGCTCTGGCTGTGAGCCACACAATACTCAGGAGAGGCCCGACACCACTCCTCGTGGGCTGCCCATCCCTCCAGCCACCGCAGCTGTGCCAACCGTGCCCTAGGCAAACCCCACTGCAGCTCAGATGGCTGGGAATCCCTGCAAAAGGTCGGGGGCACGAAGAGGAGAGAAACTGCCCTTACCTTGGACAAGCAGGTGAGTGGTATGGACAGCCTCTCCCTGGATGCTGTACGCACGACAGGTGTAGGCGCCTCTGTCCTCCCTACTGACCGATGTCACCGTCAGGCTGCCATCACTCACCTGGGGCCAAGAAGAGAGAGAGCTGAGCACCCACCCTGGGGCCCCACCAATGCCATCCCTTGGCGGAGAGGGTCTTGGGGCTCATACACTGGGGGGGATACGGAGCCAGGGGTTTCATGTCCCATCTCCCTCCAACAGACCCGAGCCAGGCTGCATGCTGTGCACAGTGTCACCCGTCATGTGAAGTGGGAGGTGGCCGTGGAAAGGGAGGAGGCAAAGGAAGGTGAGCAAGGAAGAAGTGCCGCAGTCCCAACGGAGAACCCCACTTACCTGGTATTTCCCACTAGCACCTAGGAGTGTCCCCTCCTTGAGCCAGGTGACAATGGGCTTGGGGTTCCCAAAAGCTGTGCAGGTCATGGTAACACTGCCACCCTCCTTGGCCTCGATGTACTGGGGGGGTGTTTCTGTAAAGGTGGGAGGAGCTGCAGAGAGACCCAGGGTGCGGTTAGCCAGGCTGCGGCCCTGCGTGCAGCGCCCACCCACGCCAGGCACCACGCCCGCTGTGTTCACACAGCACCTCTGCGAGGTGCTAGGGAAAACAAAGGAAGGGGGAGACAGGTAAAATCCTCTGCGCCTGAGTCTTACAGCGGGAGGGGAGCCCTGAAATTCAAAGTCAGTCTGGCTGGGTACAAATTCTGAACTTCTCCCACTGTACTTGGCTAATTACCAATAAAACAAATGTTTGCTGGGCATCTATAAGGAGGCCACTATGCTCAGTACTAAGGACAGAGCAATAAACAAGACAGCTCTCTCACAGCCTGCACATACTTGCCACCAGCTCCAGACTGCTCCGTCATCCCCCAGTCTTTCACCTCATCCCTGATACGCCTATTTCCTTAACCCCGGCCCAGCCAGGCCCCACGTTTCCGGGACGTCTGCTATCTGAGCTCCATCTAGGCCTAACATAGACCACAGACCATGGTTACAAGGAATCTTACTCTTCCAGATTCTGCAAAGAAAATCATCCACCTTCCTCCCTTTCTGGCATCCGGGCAGAAAGACAGCCCACTCTGCAGGCTACTCCCTTCTCAATTCTCTTCTGATTATGCCAGGCTATCCCCGCACCATGACTTGCATTGATTGGAGTTTTGACTAAAATTCCATCCTGTTTGGATCATCAGCTGTTAAGAGACTCCGCCTCGTTAGTCTGAGCTGCTTGCGGAGGCAATCGGGTCAGTCTTAACCCACAGGACTGTCAGTGCTTTTGAAGTGACAAGGAGAGGCCCCACTGCTGAACATCGGCCCTGGAGTTCACAATGCCAGGCTGGGGCAGGACATTTTTAGCTCATCGCAAGTTACCCAAAGGTCAAGACCAAGTTAAAGTGCTAGCCTGCCACTTGTTGGGTAACCCTGGGCACGTTACTCATCCTCTCTGGCCTTTACCTAAATCTGGCCCCCTCCAGGATTGACATGAGGAGTAAGTGAGATAAAGTTTGTCAAAGGGATCTTGTAATGTAAGTATGTGTGAAATGTTGGTTATTTTGCCATTACTCTTATCATTATCATCTCCCCGGAAACCTCTGAGGCATCCACGAGAAGCTCTGAGATGGGTGGCACCTCTCCAGAGAGCACTGCCCTGAGAACCAAATCAGAGTGCTTTGAGATTTGGTCCTGCCTGCCCCTCACTCTGCCAACTTTGTCTGCTACCACAGACCCCCTTCACGGTGCTCTAGCCACACTGGCTGTCTTTGGCTTCCTCAAAGGTGCCAAGAACGTTCAACCTCAGGGCCTTTGCATTTGCCGTCTTCTCTGTATCCAGACCTCACTACTTTGGTTCCTTCAAAACTTTGCTAAAATGTCGTCTCAGCCTTAAGCAGTCAACCCATGTGAGACAGGACTTCCAGCATTCTCTACCTCCTTGGACCACTTTATTTTCTTTAAAGTAATGATCACTGACTCTCCCTGAGAACGAAGATCTTTTCTGTAAATCCCACTGCATGCCCAGCTTTTCGCACAGTTCCTGGCATGCAACAGAGCACACAACAGCTGTTGAATGGACGGACGAATTTAGTATACACGCATACACACACCTACAGACCAACACGAATTCAAACACACAAAACTTCCTAGGAGCGAGATTACGACAAGACCACTCTCTTCAATCATTTCCAACGCCCTTAGCTCAGTGTGGGCACATGGGGGGCACCGGGAGGGTGAATCCTGAGTGAATTAAGAAGCATACTTCATCACACACGAAACACACACAATGGACACCTTCAAGCACGTCAATCCTCATGCAACAACGAATTCAATAAAAATGACGGCAAGAACCATTCCAAATCCTTATACGGGGTTTCTGAAATCCCAGCTTCTGAAATGGAAGTGTGCTCATCTCCAACAGAGCCCCTCTTGCCAAGCCTGTCCCTTGAAATACAGTTAATACAGCCACAGCCTCCATTACCTCTGGTGTCAAGCTTAAAAGAAAAGATAATAAATAAAATTACGTCCTCAAGTGACAAATTAATTACTAATTACATAATTACTTTATTATTTAGGTGCTAATCAGGAAAGTCCTTTGAACAATCTCGAGTTTTCAGGAAAATAATGGTTTGACTCTCAATTATTTACAGAATTAGGTGTTAGCTTGCCAGCTGCATTTCCAGGCTTAATTCTTTTTTACAAGTGCCCTGTAATTAATAGTGCAGGTTAGAAACAGGCTGGCCTCTCCTCCAAGTAATTCACCAACCTAAAGCAACACTTGGCTTGGGCTTTTTGGGTCTTTTACATGTGATAAAGGAATAATTGGGTTTGTTTCCACCCAACTGGTCTTTAGGAACACACAGAAGGAGAATGAGACCATTTGTAATTCTAATTTTTCATTGGCCTTTCATTTTCCAAAGGTGATCTCTGTCAGAAAATGCCTGACACTAAACATTCTAGTTTGGAAGCAATGGAATGTTGGCACTCTAGACTCTTTCCTTCTATAATGGAAATATTTATGCTGGAAGGAACTCAGAACTCAGGGTGAAGGGAGGGCGGGAACAAAGGGAGAGAGCTCTCTCACCTTGAAAGGTATCTGCTTTGTTCTCCCCATTTGAGAGGTAGGCTCCTTGGTAAGGGCAAAGTATTCTATGGTAAGCTCTGGTTCTGAAGCCTGGGGCAGAGAGGGGAACATTCTTAGCTTTTCTGCCCATCACTTCCCTATGAACAACCTGCCCGCCCTCCCTGAATGTACTGACTCTCCTTCCTCTGGGCTTCTGGGCATGCTGTTCCCTCTGCCTGGAATACTGTTCCGCACCTCCCACCCCTGCACCTGGCTAACTCCCTAGTCGGGTCTCTGCACAGGAGTCATTCCCTCGGAGAAGCTCTCCCTCCTTTGTTCTCCCAAACCCATATTGCAATTGTCCCTAGACTTACTGCCTCTGGAAGTTTCCTTAAGAGCTAGGTCTGGATTGGGTCCACTGCTGTGTCCCCAGAGCCTGCCACAGAGTAAACATTCAAGGTGTGGGTGTGGGTGGGTGTGTGTCTGTGTGTGTGTGTGTTACTTCCCTTTATTTACAAGATTTACAAGGAGCACTCCAGCCTGATCTCCAGGCCCAGGGTATACAGGTTACTCATGTAAATACTAAAAGCCAGGATTCGAGATGTGTTGTGAATCGACAAGGACTTTCAAACTACCACGGTCCTCCACATTTTCCAGTCTGAGGACCTTCCTGTGTCACTGTCTCCCTGCCACCACGCACTCATCTGATTTCGTCTTTTTTCTCTCTTGAGAAAGAGGATGGCCAGCAGCTGACCCACATGTAATTAACGTTCCAGACACTGTGCAAGACACTCTCTCACACAGCATTCCATCTGATCCTCACAACACCTCTGCAAACAGGCACTGGAAGCTGACGCTCAGAGACTTACCTGGGATCCTACAGCTCTCGGATTCATGAATGAATGCAGTGGGTTCGCGAAATAAACCAAACCTTCTCAGGGTCTCGTCCCATGCTCATTCCACTCTAAGCAATTAGGAATTCTCAAAGTATCAAGTCCCACTCACGCACATAGGGACGTTACAGAACACACAATTCTCAACTAAATTCTACTTTCCTGTCATGTGAATGCCTACTGAGCACCCGATGTCTCAGGTCACTGAATGGACACAGCCAGGATGACAGGAAAGGAGAAGGGGGTCGAGATTTCAGCCCAGCTTCCAAAGGGCGTAAGAGAGACAGAAAGCAACGTGGGGACTCTTGGCTCAGTGTTCAGTCAGTGAAGCTTTTAGCAGCCGATTTACCTTCCTAATTATGTTTTGCTTGGGCTAATATTAAGATGAGTTTTCATTCTCGGCACACACAACAGCTGGCATCAAAAGGAGGTGACTCAAAAGCTTGCTGTGTGGTGGGGACAGCCCACCCAAGACTTAAAATAAGCCTCCAATCAGTCTCTTGGGACAGACTGACAAGAGCCAACTACATCGAATGGGTCAGGCAGCCTGGACCAACACTGTTCTAGGACCGCAGTGGCTAAGAGACCAGTGCCCTGGCTAAAACAGTGTGTTCCTCTAGGACCCTGGAGAGGTTGTCAAGCCATGGAGCACGGCCTGACCCCCGTGGGAGGACTGACCCAACCCCACGAGGCAGGGCAGACAGAGCCATCCTTCAGAGCAGATCGTTACCATCAGAAGCTTCCGAGCCAGGAACAGCATCAATTTCTCTCTCCCACCCACAGCATCTATAGTCACAGACATCAAAACCATAAGGACCCAAGCTGTCTGTGGCACATCGAAAGCATATATGCCACTTCTCCAGATTTTTCTCCGCGGTTCCAGCTTCTCCTGGCTCCTCCTGAGTATCTCCTCCCAAGGAAGGACTCCCAGGGACACAAGAGAGACTCTCCATCTGGGGACACGCAGAAGGCCCAGTGCCTGGTGCGGTCACAGCCTCAGAGCCAGGCCCAAGCCTACACCAGCATTGGGAACCGGGCCAGCTCACCTGGGGCCGCTGCAAACACTTAAAAAGCATCAACACACAGCACAATTCACTGCATGTGAGCTCTAAACACCTGATAGCCATTAAAATGGTTACTCTTCACTGGATTCTTACATTTCCTTGGACAGTAAACCCAGTACGAGCAGGGACTGTGTCTGGGCTTTGTCACCATTGTTTTCCCATCACCTGGTGCAGGCGAGGCACATAACAGACCCTCACTGCATGTCACTCAAATGAACATATTTAACAAGGAACCAAAATCTTAACCTAAAAAGGAAAACTGTCCTGGTGGGACTCCAGGAATCCCACTAGAGTGGGAAGGCATTTCCCGGGCTAGCACGGTCTTCCCAAGGCTGAGAAATGGTGCCAGCAGTTACCAATCTGGCTTCCACAGAGCCTAAACCTTCCTGGTTTCAAGAACCAGATTCCGACCTCCCTCTAAGGAACTCTGACGCCAACACCCACAGCAAACCCCACCTCATGCCTGGGGAGCGGCTCCTCCCAGGCACCTCCACTGACCCCAGAGGCTCTAGGGAGACCACCGAGGGGGAGCAGGAGGTGGGAATGGCTAACTCAATGGGGCCCAGCCCTGCTGACTCCTCTTTGCAGAAGAGATTCGGAGCAGGCATAGGGTACAATCAGGAAAGAGGGTTCCCCTAAAGGACGTCCTCGGAGTATAACCTTCCAGGTCACTCCTCACCCACCCCAGGAATGAGGCCCATACGCACCGTTGATGGTAAGATGGACCCAACTGCCATTGTGAAAGGTGTCATACTGCTGGTCCAGCATGAGCACTTTGCACTCGTACCAGCCCTGGTCCTCAGAGCGGACCTGCTCCAGCCGCAGGGATGCTTTATCGTGAAGACTTGCCCGGCCTGCAGGAAGAGAGTGGACAAAAGCCCAGGAGGCCGTCAGGGTGAGGCTAACAGCACAACACTCGGCAAAGGCAGAGGACCCATTGTAACCTTCAGACCATTTCCCATGGCAGGGCCCCAAAATAACAGCTGGCACCAACTCCAGGCAGCAGGTGGCAAAGGGCCTAGCCATGGAGCCATTCTCCCAGCCTCGGCTGGCCCCACCCACCTGCAACTGTAACTCTGGGTTTGGCACTGGGAAGAACTTCAGTCCCTCGGAATACTCCTGTTCTTTTGCAGATCTCTTGGGACAAAGGAAAGGCATGGGGGATGCAGAGTTGAAGAAAGAGAGTGGGAGGAAGGGAGGGAGGAAGGAAAGGTGCAAACAGAAGAGGGTGAGGTAGGGGACTCAAGAGCAGGCCCCAGAACCTCAATTCAGGCTAAGTGACATCCCTTTCCCACCCGGGTCCCCACCCCCAGCACCTCTCTGCCTGGCTTCCCTACGGTAAAGCAGAGAGAGGGCACACAGGGACCAGAGTGGTGGGGTCCCCTCCCAGTCCTACTGCCCATGCCAGTGACTGCTCATCTATCCAGAGCCCACTGCCCCCAGGACCTGAGACACCAGGGCCCATAAGCCCAAGAATGAGGCTAGGGCTGGCAAGCAGAGCAAAGGCCCCCCAGCTACCCTCCTTAACTCCATCCTCTTCCCCATTAGGAGGCCATCTTCATCTCACTCACGGTGATGAGAAGGTACGAGACGCAGCAGGAGCCAAGCCGACTGGGAGTCGGGGATGAGGAGTAGCCCTCGGGGCCCACCCTTCCTTCACCCACGACCTCAGCCCACCCCTCACCCCAATGTCACCACCTTCTGTTTTCATCCTTATCTCAACACTGGCAATCTGCCTAAAAACCAGAATGTAAAACCAACCACAGCCAAAAAGAGAGGGAGGGGTAGGCCCAAGAGGGAGAGACAGAGAAATGGAAGATTTCTGGGAGAAATGCACTGCAGACCTCAGGAGCCAGAAGTGAAGATAAAAGCAAGGTCTGCCAGCTTCCTGTCTTCCTTTAAAACCCCAGCACACACGCGCACTCGTGCACACACACACGCTCACACTCATGCATGCACACGCCGCACGCTCTCCTCCTTGGCAGGCTGGCGGGCAGGCACTGGCAGTGACTCACAACGAGGCCCCTGCTGGCAGGAGCAACTGCAGAGCAAGACAGCCAGGGGGCCTGGAGGAGGGAGGCCGCAGCGGCAGAGGAGGAGGAAACAGGTGCCCACCGCCGCGGCATGAACTAGCCCCAGATGTTTGCTTCCACTCAGGGACGGGATGAGGCCCCAACTTCAGAGCCAGAGGGAAGGAGTGGGCCCAGGCAGACAGAGCAGACTCCACAGCTGCCGCCAGCCAGCCCAGCCGAGGGCAGCAGGGCTCTGACTCAGCTGCTTCCTGCACAGAGCGGCCCTTCAGCGCAGCCCTGCTGTCCTACACGGTGGGCTCTCTAGGCTTGCCTGTCCTTACTCCTGCCTCTGCCCCTGCACGTCCCTAGCTGTGCTGTGATGCCTTGTGCCTGCGTCACCTCATACCTCTCCTCCCCATCACTTAATTAAAACCTACCAAAGTCCAAAGGATGGAGGAAAGAGGCAGAGACTATAGAGAGCAGATAACAGACCAGTCAGAAAAATATAAGCAGCAACAGAGAGAAAGGCAGGAGGAACAGTGACCATGACCACTGAGAGAGAAGAGGGCCAGCCATGCCAAAACCAGGAGAGGAAATGGTGGGGGGGGCTGTAGCCCAGACCTTACCTGCATACTCAGGGTCCACATGGGGTGGATAGTAGCCAAACTTGATGAAGATAGGGATGGGCACCCCAAACTTGAACCACTCCACGACATAGGGCGGGGGCTGTCCTGTCACCGGATGAATCACGTCGCATCGCAGGACCACGCTCTCACCGGCTCTTGCGGTCACAAACTCGGGCTCCTCTCGCAGGCCGTGGGCAGCTAGTGGGTCAGCAAAGTTGGGATGCACAAAGGGCGGTGACAAGGACATCCTGCCCCAGCAGCCCAAGAGGCAGCCCCCTGTCCATCCATGTCCAAGGACCTCCATCTCCCACCCCCTCCCCAAGGCCAGCTGCCCACCCCAGCCCTCCTCCTGAAAAGGAGCTCAGTCACTCCCCAGAGGGTCCCAAATGCACCCTGAACCCCCTTCTCCCCCTCCCTGCTCATACCTCCCACAGCCCTGGGGGCCCCATGTATCCATGAACCTGAGATGGGGAGGAAGGGGGGAAGAAGAAAGGGAAGCAGTTCTTTCCAGTCCTGCAAGCCAAACCTTCCCTCCCTAATCCCAAAGAGCACAGCCATGACCATGTCCTCCCCCACTGCACCCCCCCCCAACAGTTCTAAGGGGTTTGGCTACTGAGAAAGTGGAGGGGCCTCAGCCTCGCTATGGAGACCCGCAGTCTGGGCTACAGGGGCCTGCTGTAGCCGGGAGTATAAATATGGAATCTCTTCCTGTGCAGGATGCTTCCCACCAGAGCCTGGTAGGAGCCGCAGAGCCAGCCTCCTCCTACGCCCCACCCCCAGCTCAGCCTGATGTTCGCAGCACAAAACAAGAGTACTCCATACAGGAGCAGGGGAATCCCTAACAAGCTGAGCAGAGGCTGCTCATGGCAACACCAGAGGGAAAACCCCACAGGCCTGACTGGCCTCTCCAGGCCCCTCCTCCCTTGCCCCACTGCACCTGCTGCAGAGAGGGGAGCAGGAGGGGCCTCCAGCCCTCCAATTTCCAAACCCCAGGCATCACCATTAGGAAAGCAGGATGATGGGGACAGAGCGGGGCCCCTGGGACAGCTAAGCTCAGCCAGCTAAGGGGATATCATCCACCTTTGGCAGATGATAACACATACAGCTGGATAGGGTGCACCTATCCTCTTGGCATCAGGAGGGCAAAGTGGAGACAGACCCACCCCCACCCCCAAGCTGGAGGACACAAAGGACAGGTTAACCCAGGCACAGCTTCTCTCACCTGGCAGCCTACTCCTGAGCCCCTACAGGAGGCATGCCACCCCCACCTTGAGCCTGAAACTGCTCCCTCCCACACGAGGACTCCGTGACCACAAAGTCACCTTGTCCAGCTTGTTTCCCAGTGAAAGGGACAGCCTGGAGAAGCCTCTCCCTCCTGCCTTCCCTCACACTACCCAACACAACTCCGGACTAGACCACAGCTCTCACCATCCAAACTCGCCTCCTTTCCCAGTCCCTGCTGGGCCCCTCCAGGCAGCACCAAGGACAGCAGCTGCTCTACCAGAGGCGCAAAGCCAAGAGCTGATGGGCCCTCCCACCACAGAAAGGACGCCCAGAAGAACGGCATCTGCCTGTCCGTCTGTCCCTCTGTCCATCTGTCTGTCTGCCTATCTGTTGTGGTGCCTCTGCCTCTGCCTCTTACTGCATCTCTGACCCCTGTGTGCTCCTGCCTGTCTCCTTCTCTCCTCTCTGTCTTTCCTATACGTCTCTGCGTCTCTGGCTCCTTCTATGGGTCTGTCTCTCTGACTCTTCCTCTGTCTCTCTGGCTCTGAGACAGAAGTCTCTCTCCTACTCCTTCTCCATGTCTTTCTGTGCTGCTCCGTCTCTCTGTCTTTTCCTCTTTAGCTCCCACTCTATGTGAATGCTTCTACTTGTCGGTCTTTCTCAGTTTTCATGTCTCTATCAGTGTGTGTGTGTGTGTGTGTGTGTGTGTGTGTGTGTGTGTGTGTGTTGGGGGAAATATGTGGATTTCCTCTCGCCTATGCACCGGGAAAGGGTTTTGCCTGCTTTTCTGTGTGGAGGGACCTCTGTGTGCTTACGTTTCTGTGTTTGTATCTCTCTCCATGTCTGACTACATATTGTCTGTTCATCTCTGTGTCTCTCCTTCTCTCCCTCCCCATCCCCCTCTCCCTCTCCTCCCTAAGTTGCGGAAGGAGGAGGAGGCAAGCTCTTCTAGAAGCTGATTGGCTGCTGGTGACATCACTGTTTTCTAGAGAAAGAGCTAAGATCACAGAGTATTTTTGGAGCAGAGCAGAGTGTTGCACTCACCTGCCTGAGGCCCCAGCAGGTTTCCCAATCCCCCCACCCCCAACCTTGCTTCAGGCTAGGTTTGAATTCCAACCCCTCAGGGAAAGCAAGGAGAGGGCTCAGCTGCATCAGGCCCCTCCCCCACAACCCCAGGGGCACCTAGAGAGGGACAGAGGCTGCCTCTCAGCCTCCAGAAGCACAAAGGCTGATCCTGGACCCAGAAGGAATGGGCAAACAGCGGGCACCATGAGCGAGCAGGGGGAACAATGTGTGTTTGCATGTGAGAGTCTATGTGCATGAGAGTAGCTCTTGGCAAAAGGATGTAGGAGTGTGTATGTGCATGTGTGCATATGTGTGGCTCTCAGGAAAAGGACGGGGATGAGTGTGTGCACGGCGGAATGCGTGTGTGTGAGCATGTAGATGTGTGTATGCGGCCGTGTGCAAGTATATGTGAGTGTCTGTCACACAGACTTTCCAGGAGGTGAAAAGAGGAAACACAGGAGCCTAGGGGAAGAGGAAGGACCTATTCCAGGGCCTGGTTACCAGGTGTGGGGGACAGAGGCAGTCCACGAAGGGGGCTCCTTCCCAGGGCTTTAGCCCTAAAGCCAAAGGCAAGAGGAAGGGGCTCTGAGAAAACGGCCAGCACTGCTGAGCAGGCGGTTGCCCACTTTTAGCAGTGAAGCTTGGCTCTGTAGCTCCCCAGCGACTGACCGGGCTTGCGGGCTCTGGGGGGCAAGGCCAGGAGGTGGGGCGGCTCTGCAATGGATCCCCACAGTGCCTACCGCTCCACGCTGCCTCATTCTCACCGCATGGCAATGAGGCAGCCTCTTTCACACCTCCCCCAGCACCGCGCTGGCTCCAGGTTTCCACCCCCACCCCCTAGCCAGCCCCTGGGCTCAGGACTGAGCACCCAACCCAAGGCCAGCCCAGGAGCCAGTCAGCCCCACCCCTCCTCTCTGCGTAAGGCCCCTTGCGACCAAGGACAAGCGGCAGGAGAGGGGACTCCATGAGATAAGCATCCCAAAGATTCTAAGCAAGCAAAAAGAGATGGTGTTTCCCAAGAAGAAAGCAGAGGGGTGGGAGCCCCTGCCCCAGCCTCTGCACTCGGTCCAACCCTCCTGGTTTTCTGAACCCTAAAATATTTTTTTTAAGACTGTATTTATTTGAGAGAGAAAGAAAGAGCAAAAGCGAGAGCACAAGCAGGAGAAGCAGCAGAGGGAGAGGGGCTCGATCCCAGGACCCGGGAAAATGACCAGAGCTGAAGGCAGACGCTTCACTGACAGAGCCACCCAGGCATCCCTGAACCCTAAAATATTTATCAGCTTCCTCAACTCCTAAACACACACACACATAGCACTCTCACTCATCACCTACAAGCACTTCTTCCTAAGCCTGATCCTTTCCGAGCCAAAATATGTCTAATAAAACACTTTCCCCAGAAAAGCTCAAAGCAAGAGAGAAAAAGTAAACAAGCTGGCAGTAAAAAGGGAAGAGGGGTTTGATGGAGGAGAGAGAGAGAAACTCTAACCTAGGACGACACCAAACCCAAATCGAAGAGCGAAAGAGACTCAAGAAACCAGGAAGGAGACAGAGGAAGGGATGGCACAGTGCAAACCTGACACAGGCAGAGCCCAGCCCAGGGCAGGAGAGAGAACTCTGGGGCACAGAGGACACAGAGACACAGGTCTTCAAAGGACCCCAGAACCAGGAGGGGGACAGAATGCAGGCGATTCCTTCGGGAAGCGAGTGGGCTTCTCCCCAGCAGGGCTGACTGGAGCAACTGTCCACCGGTTCTGAAGGGAGCAAGAAGGAGGGAGGAAGAGATGGAGGGAGGGAGGGGAGGGGAAGGACGGATAGTGACCTGGGTGAGGAGGAGCTGCAAGAGGGGGTGACACCCCCAGGCCCCTTCCCCACCAAAGAGGCGTACAGCAGCCCCAAGAGCTGAGGCTGCACCCTCAAAGGGCAAACTGGCATCTGCAGGGGTGAGGGCGGTAGGAGGCCTGAGGTGCCCTGGATTCCACATACCCGTTTTAGAGGAGGCAGGAAACAGCAGTCCCCAGAGCAGAGCGAATCTGCATTTTGGGGCTCTGCCCAGCCCACTCTGGAGTTGTTTTACCGGGATAGGGAAGAGAAAGCAGGAGAGCAAAGGAGGACAAGGTAGCCCCTGCTGTCTGGCTGACCTTTGGAAGCCCATAGGGTACAAATCCTCTGCTCTCTATGCCAGGTGGTGCCTGGTGGGCAGCCAAATCCAGGCTGCCATTGGCTCCCTTGTGGGCACAGAACCATGAGGAGCCAGGCCCTGGCACAGCCCCTGTGCCGACACTCACGGCCTGGGGCTCTTCCTCCAGGGCAGGGCTGGAGGAAGAAGGGTACCTGAGAATGACAAACACTCCAAATGCCTGAGAAGGCCTAAGAGCCAGAGCAGGGAGAGCTTTGGCTGTCAGGAAACCTAACCTCTTCTAAATACTTATCACATGCCAGGCTCTGGGCCGGGCAGGCATGTAACACAAATTTCCCTTAATGCTCCCAATGCCCACCTGACAGAAATACTACCGGCTCATTTTCACAAATGAGCAAACTGGGAGGCTACCTGGCTCCACACAGTCACTCAGGGACAGGTGGGGGAGTCAGGCTCCAGCTGCCATGCCTCCTTTTGCCCACACTCATGGGCACCATCCTGCCGGACCACAGGCCCAGGCACTAAGGCCTCTCCTGCACCACAGCCCAGACACAGCGCCCCGCCCCTTTCTTCCCTGAGTCCAGGGGCAGTCCCTCCCTACGGTGCCCTCTGCTCAGGTTCCAAGGGCCAGGCCCCTGCAGTCCTCAACCGGAGAAGGAAGACACGGTGCACCTGCTGCAAAGGCGGCTGGTGTCTCTGACTGGCTCTGGGCTCGGCATCAGTCTGCAGCCCCGGCTAGTCTGCTAGTGGCTGTGGTGAGGGAAAACCACGGCATGAGCACCAGCCTCCAGCATTTATAAGTCCTTACGGGAGCCTCCTGTTCTTGCTCTCCCCCCTCCTCCTCCTCCTCCTCCTCCTCCTCCTCCTCCTCCTCCTCCAGCTCCTCCTTGTCGTCCCCCGCCCCCTCCTCCTCTGGGCACCAGACTCCCAAACCACAGGCCTGTTGTCTAATAATACCAGCGACAGCCACCGCCACCTCCATCTGCCAGCCTAAAAATAATCCCTGCTGAGTCCAAAAAAGGCACAGCCCCCAATAGTCCCCCAATCACTCCTCCCCAACCAGCTAGGAGGCTCCAGGAGATTCCAGGAAGCCGGGGACTCGGGCTCCCAGGGAGCCTCCCACAGCAGTATACACCCAGAGGGATGGCCTGAGGAAGGCAGAGGACAGACTCCCTATCGCCCAGACCAAAGAACACTCTACAAGTGTGAGATGGACACAGGACCAAAACATCTGGTCATGTCCTTGTTCCTTCCAGAAGGCAGGTGGGCTAGCGGTCATCTGGCCATCATTCTGCCTCCAGCAAGGGCCCCCACACCCAGCCTAGGCAGGTTCTCAGCAAAGTCCCCACCTTCCATGGTCTCCCTATCAGAATCCTCACAGCCCTTCCAGCCCCCACTCCCCATCAAACCTCTCAGGGTGGGAAGTCAGAGGTCAGGGGAGCCCAGACAGGCCCTAGCCGGGAAAGCTTCCCATCTTCCAAACAGCAAGGCACTGGGGAGGGAGGGGCAGGAACTGCAGGCCTCCTTTCTCCTGTGGGTGCCTCTCCTTCCTAACCCTCTTGGCTGGGCTCCCCTCGGCAGCCCACGAGGCAGCGATGCTATTAGCAACCTTAATTTGCTCTCAGCTAGATTGTATTTCCAAGAGCCTTTTCCCCATGAGCCACTGACAGGAAGCAGTCAGTAATTCAACCTCCGCTCTGCTATTTAATGGCTCCTCAGCAGAAAGACGAAGCCACACCCCACCCCCACCCCCCCACATGGTGGAGGCCTGCACCCTGCACACTCACGCGTGGCCAAGGGCACGCGTGTACTCAGAGCTGGCAGGCGGGCAGGCCCAGACAGGTGAGGGCATGGTGGGCTCGGCCTGCACCAGGCCACCCTCCCCTCCTCGGGTAAGACAAGGAAGTTAGGAAATCGAAGCCCCATATTTACTCACAGTGAAGCGCCAGCATTCCCTACTCGGAAGCCAGAAAATGAGGACAGTGGCTCACCTCGCGCAATTTGTGAAGGCGAGCCAGTGTGCAAGCTATCTGCCACAGACCTTCTCGGGGGGTGACTGTGACCAGGAGGGAAGGAAGGGCACTAGGGATGCGATGACAGGCTGCGGGGACTGTCCCAGTCCCCTCTCTTCTCAGAAGGACAGTTAGGCTGGCTGGCACCTCCCTCAAAGCTTTGGCTCACATGGAATTGTTCTCCAAAACCTTCACGGAGGCCCTGTCTCTGCTCACCAGTCTCCTGCTTATTCACGCAAGAGAGAACAGAAAAGCAGGAAGATTCCTAAGAAAAATAGGTCAGCTGCCTCGGGCAGACTGAGCTGGCACCCGTGGGCAGTGCCCCTGAGGGGGCCAGGCTACAAGCTGCCCCTGCAGCCCTAGCACCCTCTCCCATCTCCCCAGGGACCCAGCCCCTCTCTACTCTAGAGCGCACTGGGTTAACAGGGAACTGATGCCAGAGCCCACTGTAGCAAGACAGGCCCATTTTCTGTGTCCCCTGGAGCTCCGCCTGGGTTTGTGCCCCCTCCCTGCCCATTTAGGCTTCCTCTCAGGGACCTTAGGTATCTTTCAATCCAGCCCTTGGGCTGAGCCTCCAACTTCAAAAACTTCTGGGCTGCCTAGACTCAGGGGCAGAGCAGGGGGATGAAGAAAGTAAGGTGCCTGCTCTGAGTGTCGTCTCACTGACAAACACAGCACTCGGAGAGGACTGACTCCCCACGCCGTGCCTGGAGCCTAGCTGTCCCCCTGTCCTGCTGCATTCTATACATGTGCATGCCAACACACAAGTGTGTGTGCACACACATACAAGCACAGGCATGTGTACACACACACGTGCAAACACACACACCTATACGGGCACGTGCACACATCTGCAGACAGCTCACACCAATTACAGCTCTTTTCATAATTCAGATCCACTCTTCTCACAAGCTGCTTAACCCATCCTAGGCAGCAGACAGAAGAAAACTGCCCCCTGAGACCCTGGGCCCCAGCCTGAGAAGGTCACAGGATGCGTCTGGGGAGGGAGGAGACTTCCAAGAGGAAGAGAAGTGTCTTAAATCTCGGGCCCAGCCCCTTCTATCACCCAGACCTCAAACCACCCCCCCACCCCCCACCCCCAGCACACCGGAAGGCTGGGAGAGAAGAGCAAGCAGCAAGCAGGACCAGGGGAGAAGAGAGCAGCAGGCCAAGCTCTGAGAGCCGCACCCTGGCTGGGGTGGGCAGAGGGGAGAGAAAATGCAGGCACCAGGACAGCAGTGCCAGGATCCAGGAAAGAGGGAGGAGCAGAGAGATGCTGAGTTTCAGCATCTCCCCAGCGAGGCAGCCTCTGCTCCTTGGGTAACCAGATCCCAGCGTTCTGTCTCAGAGCCACAAACACGAAACCACCCGGCTCTGGGACCTGCCTACTCCAAGTCTGGCGCATGTAGGGCCTCAAGCCAGGAACTGAAATCTGACTCTTCCCACTGCCCCCCTGCCATGCCCTTTCCAACACATCCCGTCCTCAGCTTCTTCCAGGACGCATGCTGCCAGACACACCCCGGCCTCTGGCATGTGTGCTAGGGACACACACACACAGGCACACATGCACACACATACCACTTGGCCCCTTGCTGAGCAGAGTCCTTCCTTGCTGATGGACTGTCCATGCGGTCTTGCTAGAAGCCTCCTGGTCTACACCTCCCCCTCCCATCTTCATCCGCAAAGGGAAGAAGGGAGAGTAAGGCCAGGCAAAGAGGAGAGGGCACTCTACCAGTGGGATCTGAGTCAGAACCCCTCTTGGTTTGGGGACACTGCAGTCAGGGATAATCCAGCCACAGAATTTGCGGTGGACAGGAGGAGGCAGCCTTGGGAATAAAGGCCCAGACTTCTCCTCTATGGCATGGCCCACAGTCCTCCCCCAAGCTTGCTCCATCTGGGATGCTGAGTCTCCAATCACCAGCTCCCAGACTCCAGATACGTATCTTCTCCGTACCCTCCCCAACCTCTCTACTGACCTTAATCACCACTCAGACACACATGATCAAAGGCAAAAGGGGAGCCCATTCTAACTCTGCCCAACCCGACACTGCCTAAGGGCCCATTCCCTTTTACCCCTCTGCTAGAGCAACCTCTGCCTCAGCCAAACCCTAAAAGTGGTATCTCCAAGTCCCTACCTCGAGGGAATCTCCCCAGAAGTCACCTCTGCCAGTCAGAGAACAGCTGAGGTCTCACACAGAGCCAGAATTTGAACAGTGGCTGGTTACTCCCATGTGAGTAAACACCTGCCACACAGCCCGCCCCCCGCCCCCAGGCTGTGATGCTATGACCCGTTTGCCTCCTGGGTTCCCTGCATCCTTCCCACAAGCCTCTGGCCACTGACAAAACTCCCAGTTCTGCAGATCTTTCAAAGGATTTCCAAGCAGTCCTGAGGTCTGCACGCCCTCTGCATACCTCCCTGGGATTCAGAGGAACAAGAGGTTCTCCCCAGACAAGGTCAGCCTGCGAAAGGGTACTTAGTTCCTGACAGAGGCAGCCTTCTGAGCTTCCCTTAAGACATTTCCAGGGCTCCCAATTATACTACATTATATTACTATATTCACTTCTTTACAGCACTGATGTTCACCAAAAACCCTACAAGCTCATACTGTTAATCCTATTTGCCATTGAGGCAAATGACATTTAAAAGGTTAAGCAACTTGTCCAAGGTCAAAGGGCCAGCAAGTGTCAGGGCCAGCAAGTGGCAGAGCCAGGATTTGAAACCAGATCATTTGACCCATACCTAGGTCCTTAACTAACATACAAATAGTCTTTTCGAGCTAAAAGGACCCCAAAACCAATAGGGGTGGCAGGTTCAAGGGTGCATGTCAAGCCATCCCAGATAGAAGGACCTCTCCACACCCAGAAAGAGCGTATAACCTTCATGCCCAACAACCTTCAATGTTGGGAAGTCCTTCCTTCTGTCTGGCCATTCTGTGTGTTGCTGCAATATAAACCCATTTGCCTTTATTCTGTATTTAAATTTGCACAAAGTCCATTCCCCTCACCCTGACTTCTCAGGGTGGAGACTATTTCAGAGCCTCCTTTCAGTGTCTCTTTTTTATTCAAAGATCCCAGCAGATCCTTTTGTGCTTTCAGCGACAGTCCCATAGCAGGAACGTACCAAAAACTGGAGGGGAGGAGGACGAGGGCATTGGAAGACTACAAGAATATATGGGAAAGGAGGAGGCTAAGGTTAAGGACAGATTCGCACACACAACCCGACCCACCTCATACCCACCCCCATTCCGTAAGCTTCTGAGTCTCCCTGGCCTCAGTTTTCCCACCTGACAAATGGAGTTTTTAAACCACCCAAGTCAACATATCATTTAACAAAATCACCCTTCCTTCGCCTTCCTCTGGTTCCGTTTTCAGACTCACTCCCTTCCTCAAATAGCTTGGAAGACAGTCCATTCTAGAAACTTTCTCAAATCACTCCCCTCTCCCCCTACACACCCCCAGACAAGTAGAGGACCCTGGCTGTAAAAGGCGCCTCGCTACGACCCCCTCTGCCCTAGCGCGGCTGGGAGCGGGTTCTCTCTTCGCCGGGTCCTCCCAGCTCACTTCCACCCCCCGACAGGTTCTCTCCCAGCTCTCCTCTCCTCCCGGAGGCTTTGTGAACTTGCCCGCAGCTGGGTTGTGTCTGCGTGCTGAAAACAGTGAGCTCAGAGTCCTAGCACCCTCCAGGCTCCGCTCCTACTTCCATACAAGGGCCGAGAGCCTGGGGTGCCACCCAGAGGCTTGTAGGTCGCTTTGCCCGTCTCCAAAGCAAAAGCGCGCGCGCTCACGCACGCATCACCCAACTCGCTGGCTTCCCTCGTCTCACCCCCAGCTCAGACGGAGAAAATCAGAAAAAGAAAAACCTCCCTCCGCTTGGAGATGTAGCAGAGGGGACCCCCACCCCGCCGCCCTCACCCCCAGCCAGTTCTGCCTCACAGCGGAGGGGGGCGGCGTGGGGTCGGCCCGGCTGCGGCCCGCTCCCAGGGAACTTTTGCCTGGCCGGGGCCCAGGTGCGGCTAAGACTGGAGCGGGCACCTGGCAGGGCTAGGCATAAGCGGACACTCCTCGGAGCCGGCGCAGGGACTCAAGCGCTTAACCAGCTCTTCTCCTCTCTCCGGGCTCCGTGCGCCTCCTGCACCGCGAGGGGGATCCGACCCTCAGCCGCCAGAATGTGTGATCAGAAGGGGTGTGAGCTGGAGCGGGGGGCGCCCGCAGGGCCGAAAAACCTGTCCCTTTAGGAGCTGTGGGTGCCAAGAGTCCCAAGGCTCTGGGTCGCGCCTCCCTGCAAGGGCTCGTCTGCGGAGCGGTGGCGCTGCGCGGGGCTCGAGCGTGCTGCAGCCTGCCCAAAGACCCGCAAACTCCCCGGCAGCCAGAGTTAGGAAAGCCGCCGACTCCCCAACGCTAGAAGAGGCGGCTGCTCCGGCAAAGAGCACCTGTCTCGGCACGCTGGTATGAAGCCTCGGGGCCGAAGGCGGAAGAAGTAGACCCGGATCCCAAGATCTTTTCCCGAGTGCCCGGCAGCCCATGGACTCGCGCCCCTTTCCGCCCGGCCCCTCCGGCCCGCGGCCCCCAGCCGTTCCCGGCAGTGCTCCGGAGCGCGCCTCGTTGGAACTGGAGCCTCGCCCGCGGAAAGGCGCAGCACTCGGCCGAGCCGAGGAGCCCGAAACGGGGATGAAGGGGCTGAAAGCGCCGGGGAGGGCCAGAGGAGGGGCGCTGCACTTCAACTCACCTTGAGCCGCAAGACCTCGGGTGCTGATCACACTTGCTATCAAAGTGGCCACATACCAAATCATAGTACTACCGCGCGCCAGCCAAGAGCCTCATCCTATCGCAAAGTGCTCCTGCGCCCTCACACTTCTCGCGCCCGAGCGCCTGCTCACGCCCGCTCGCGCCAGCCTACGCCCCGCGCCGGTGCTCCTGCAGCCCGGGCGGCCCGCTCTCCATCCCTCCCCGGCTCCGCTCGGCTCGGCGCGCAGCCTCCCCGGCCCCCGGCGCAGCGGCACCTGCACTACTAGCCCAGGCAGAGCGCAGCCAGCTTCACGGTGAAGCCTAGCCGGGCCGGGCCTCCGGGACCGCCCCCGCCAGCCGCCCATTGGACACTGCTCTCAGGCCTGGGGGCCGATTGGCTCGATTGTCTGTTCGTCGCGGTGCGAAGGAGGCGAGCCCATTTCAAGGTGCGTTGAAGTGTGGCGAGCACAGAGCCGCAGAATCATGCGCATTGCCAGGGAGAAGGCGTTGTAGCGTCTTTGCTCTGTACTGTTCTCTGCTCACACTGCATGGCAAGTTTCTGGTGAAGGGAATGGTAGCTTCTCGGGCTTGCTAACGGGACCCCGGGAATCTCAATTACCCTGGACAGGTCCGAGGGGACGGCGCCCCCGCCCACCCAGGAAACCCAACATCCGGTTTTCAACCAGCAAAAAGCTGTTCCCTGGAGAACGATGCTGATTCAGGGATGGGGAAACCCAGGAACGGGCAGCTTGGGAAAGCTAGGGAACGTCCTTCGCTGGAGATCTTTTCAAAGAGGTCATACGATACCCTCCCCCACTCCTTTCCATACACCGACATTCTTCCCTCAGCAATGCACCCCCTTCCACCCAAACGTGATGCCGTTAAGTCAAACTCCATCCGGCCTGACGGCAGGGGGATGACTAAAATGACCTCCAAAAGTCGCTCCAATTTAGAATGAGTCATTGGCTCAGCTGAGGGAGTGTCAGAGACCCCCTCCTCAGGAACACGCGCACACACACACATGCTGCCACCCCCAGTGCAGGTCATCGTTGCTCATCATTACTAAATCTCTACTTTGAGCAATAAAAGTTTTTTTCCCCCTTCTTTTAAAAAAGCCTGCCTCTTCATGCACAAAATTCCTCCCCTTCCCACCTATCTGGGAACCTAGCTGCATCTCGGCATCAGGAAGCCAAGATGGAGATGTGGAATAGTTTCGGGGTTTAGGACAGAGGGACCCAGGGAAAAGGCCAGATGGACTTATTCCTACAGAGGAAGATAGATGAGGCAACTGGAAGGTCTCCATATTTCTCAGTCTCTCTACTCTAACCTCTCATCCCCTCCCCCAACACAGTTGTATCTGCAGAAGAAATAAATGAGTGTCATGGAAACATCTACTATAAACAATCACCTCACACCAGTGTTCTGAGGCTGCAGTGAAGATGTTTGTTCTTTCAAGGAGCGAAAACAATGTGAGAGTGGCACAGTTCCCTAGGATGGGCTATGGGCCAAGGAAGGAAGACACAGGGGCAGCAAAGAAGAGTTCAGGAATTTCACCCTCTCAAAGCACTCATTGGCCACAAAGCACTGGCTCTAGGACATGAAGCTCCTAAAAGAACAAGAAGGAGACTTGCTTCTGGGAAAACACATCCACACACAACATGCATCAAAACTGCCCCTTACTGCTGGAGGGACAGCCTTCCCTGAAACCTGAGCCCTTTCAGCTCACAGCCAGCCAGGAGGTAGAAAACTGGGACCCCCCCCAGCAGAGCAGCAGACCCACTGGTAAAGTTTTAGCATCTGGACGTAACCTGGAGAACCAGAACATCCTACCCTACCCACCCCCTCCAGTCGTGCAAACACACTCAAGAGCGTAACACTGAGGACATCTCTCCATGAGCCTTTGCTTTAGTCTCTCTTTGTCTGCCTTGATGACTTTCTTGGGAATATGAAGTGGATTACAAGCTCTCAGCCCCCACTGATGGGCTAATTTCCAGCTAGCATGCCCAAGAATGACAACTTCACCCTCGACATATACGTAAACACACATACACCTACTTTCCCAGGGTTCTAGGGCTGTAAAGCCTTACAGGGATCCATTTGCAGAAGCAGCGATAACAGAATTCTTTCCCTTCCAAAACCTCTAAGCAACTAACTGGTGTAGAGAGAAATGCTGGATTCCCAAGGGCTAGCCCCAGTTCCATAAAGAAGGCAGAGGAGTGGGAAGCATCTGTGCTCAGGAAAACATTCTTCCAGTGACCTGAAGAATTAAGGAAAAGGATGGAGCCGCTCTCACCATCCATCTTGATTGTATCTGCTTGGCCATCTACTTTGTCCTACTCAGTGTGGTGGTTTCTGCTAGGGAATTAAAACTGTCTGTCAGGTTGGCAGCAGGAAAAAGAAAAACCTAAAGAGCTTAAAAGCATAAGTTGAGTTGGGAAGGCGTACAAAGGAACTATCTAAAAAAGAGACTACGTTTCTTCTTTTTTTTATTTTTTAAAAGATTTTATTTATTCATTTGAGAGAGAGAGAGCGCACAAGCAGGGAGGGGCAGAGGAGAGGGAGAAAGAATCTGAAGCAGACTCTGAACTGAGCACAAAGCTGGACATGGGACTCTATCCCACAACCACGGTATCATGACCTGAGCTGAAACCAAGAGTCGGATGCTGAACCAACTGAGCCGCCCAGACACCCCAAGACTAAACTTCTTCTGAATAAGACTACTGGAGATGAAGTGGAACAAGAAAGTGAAGGCAGAGAGAAAAGGGGAAGAAAATTGAGATACAAAGGCAAAAGTTAGCATCATCACCATCATCATCATTATCATCATCAGACATGTCTCAGTCTGGTTTCATATGAGCTCAAAAGAGCTATCCTGTTTCAGGTCACAGTGAGGAGTAGGTCCAATTAAACCTTCCCCTCTTGGCATATGGCTAATTTCTGGACCCAGGAAGGATGGCAGACCCTCCCTGGCATGGACACATTCATAGGTGTATTCAAGATGAGCATGGACCCCAGCTGTCCAAGAGGGACATTAGGGAAGAAGAAGGAGCTGCTCATGGCAGTGTACCTGATTAATCATCAGTGACACTAACAAATGCAGTGTATGTATATCAGGTATGGGCGTATATGGCCTCGCTTCTTCTTTTTGGAAATACAAAATGCTAGTCCTTATCTCCGTAGGCCCTTGGAGGTGACAGAAGCTTCAAACCTAGGAGAAGAGGACACCATCCTTATTCCCTCTTTATATCCACTGACAAGTAGGACTCAAAAACAATAGTCCACTCACCTGTCACCACTTAGCTTCCTCAACTGTTCTAGACATCTCTGTAGAATCTAGGCTAGAACAGTTGTTGGGACAGCTGCTTGTGGGGAAGAGAGGCAGCTCTAAGTCAAAGCAATTTACCCAAAATAAGCACCAGAATCCATGTTTAGTGTTTATATAATTAAGGAACTGTATCAGTTGTCTTGCCATATAAAAAAAAAAATACCAAAATGTAGTGACTTAAAACAACAAGAGTCATTTATTTGCTAAAAATTTGCAGTTTGGACAGAGCTTGGTGGGGACAGCTCTTGTTTACTTAATATGGTATCTGACCACCTAGGGGATGGAGGTTGTATTTCAAGATGCCTTACTCACATGGCTAGCAAGTTGATGCTGGCTGTTAGCCAAAGCTGTAGGCAAAGCTGTAGTTCTTCTCCATATGGGCTTCTCCACAGGCTGCTTGGGCTTCCTCACAGCATGGAGGCTGGATTCCAAGAGCTGGCATCCCAATAGAACCAAGTAGAAGATGTATTACCCTTATGTCCTAGCTTTAGAAGATGCATAGCATCACTTCTGCAAGAATCAAAACTCTGCGCCAATTTCAAGGCACAGAATGTAGATCCCTACAGCAGTAATGTCCACATCCCATTGTAAGGAGAGCTCATGGGATGGGAAGTAATGTTATAGCCACTTGGGGATAATACATTCTACCATAAAAACACTCTCCAAAATTAAGACCAAAATGAACTTTAAAGAAAATCCCTAAAAAGAAAGGTTTTGCAAACATTATCTAGATCTTAGGTTTTTCTCACTTCAATTCAAGCTGCTGCCACCAGTCCCAGGCACAGAGGGATGTAAGCTTGACCCTTATAAAAGTCTAGCCCATGTGTGAAGCAAATCCTCTCACCTCGTTTTCTCTTAATACGCCAGGGACCAGTCAGCATGTTTTAAAAGAACTTGGAAGGAGAGAAGAAAATAAACAAAGGAAATTGGATTTCCAAAATATAAATATCTAATCTTAAGATCTGATACAGAAGTGGAGAAAAGCTTTACAGGATTCTCAAACCTTCTTATCATGAGATTTTTCCATCTAGGCTCAAAATGCTCACAGAATTTTACAGGCACCTTTCTTGGCTTACTTCTCTCCCAGATCACTGCTTGTCTCTTGGGCAGGTGGCCTCTGGTCATAAATTGTTTTTCTGGACACAAGTAGCTCTTCTAACATTCTACTTTGCCCTCTCCAAAAATAAATTTCTGAAGACTTTGTCTTAGGAAAACTCAAACTGAATTTTGATTCAAATTTTTCAGAGGATCCAGACTGTCCCTATTCTGTTCCAATTTCCCCTAAGGGTCATATCTTGGTTGGGTGGTGGTGACCATCCCAGAGACACATCTAGTCCTTTCTGGCTTAACACACTTGTTCTGATCACCATAGGATCACCTTATGATATTTTATCCAGATGAATCCCCAAGGACTGGGAAGAGAGGCTATCAGAACCCCACCCATTACAAAGGTGCAGTATGACGTTGCTGAACTGTGCCCTAGCCATCATGTGCATATGGTAGTTACAGCACACCAGTGAGTGGGGAGGAGATGATACTCTCCCACAACCTGCCTTCGTCATGTATGTGTGCCCAGTTACCAGTTCCTGGAATTTTAGCCACACTTTATTCATTGCTTGTCTTGCTGACAAGGGAACAAGTTCTTGCCCAAGGAAGAAAGTACGTCCACAATTTAAGCTAAGTTTATCTGAAAACCAGATAGATAGCCCCCTCAGCCATACCAACTCCTTTCCTCTTTCTTCTTGGCTTTCCAGGACAGCTCCGAACAATCTCAAAGAAGGCATGTTTCATATTTCTGTGGATTAATTAAGAATGAAGAAAGGAGTTTCTCTGCTTTGCATCAAATTTGTCCACAGAACTCAGGTACCCTAATGATAGCCCTCCTTATGAAGTGCCCCACAGGAATATGCTACCATCAATCTTCGCCAACCCCTCACCTTGCCAAGGGCTACATCACAGAAAATGTGATTTGTAGGACTTCTAGGCAACTCTGGCCCACCTGAGTATGCTCTTGCCTAAACAAGGCCAAAGCCCCACCAATGAGGTGCTAGAACAGATGGGCAGCAGTGGTCCCCACTTACACACTCTGCCATTCAGGAGCCTAAAAGACAGCTAGGAATCAGGACTCTGCTGAATCATCCCTGCTCTGGCCCTAGCAAGTTGGGGAGTCTGGGTCATTCTTTTGTCTGAGTTATAGTTTCTCCATCTACAGAAAGGACAGTAAACCAGAGATAGGAATGAAGGTCTGCAGGGGAGGGATCTAAAGGTTCTTACATGTTGTTGCTCTGTCTGTCTCCAGCAGTCTCAAGCCATAGCCCAATTCCATGCCTCTGTTATATTATGTAGGACGAAAATCAGACCTGACTTTACACCCAAGACTCTTGAATGGTCAGGGATTCTAGTACAGTATAGGAGCTTCCACAGAGGTACCCAGAGTCATGGATTAGAGCCACTGGCATCATTGCTATTGGCAAAAGATTGACATGAGCAGACGATCAGGAAGATATGGGGAATCAGCCAAGAAACAGGTCATGCTAGAGTGGAGAGATCAAGGGCCTAGGCTCAAGAAACACCAGGAGAAGGAATTCTCCAATTAACAAGTGACCCCTGAACACCAATTCACAGTCAGCCTTATGCTAGGTATTGAGGAGGACACAACGGTGACAGACCAGGATCCCTATCACTCAGGACCTTAATATCTGCTTGGAAAGATGAAGATGACCACCTGAGCAATGCTTAATAAACTTTGTCAACATGGAACCTGGAGAGAGATGGTGGCCCAGGCTGGAATTGCCGTAGAACCTCAAGAAGGTGGAGACAGTAGAAATAAGGAAGAGCTGAGTGGAGGAAGTGAGGTGTGAGCCAAATCTCAGATGAAGGAGAGCGAGAGACAGAATGCATGAAACAAGGCCCTGCAGTCAAGGGAAACTGCTGGTCTGTAACCCCCTAAAAGCAAAGAGCTGGTCTATCTAGTTTACTGTTGTCTGGTATGCCTAGTACCTGCCACATGGTGGGGGTTCAATAGAGATTCATGGGAAATGAATGTACAGAAGTGGTAATAAAGTGACATGGCTGGCATGTCTGAAAAAGCTTCCATGTTTAGAGCAGAGACTGTTTTAGGGGAAATGAGGAAATAGGTCAGATAAGAAAGGTGAGAGGAGGAGTAGGCAAATAGGAGTAACACAAGTGAGTGTGGGGTTAATTAGAGAGGTAAGGAGGGAGGCAGTGAGAAACAAGTCTGGGCCCAAGAAAAAGCTGAGGAGGGGGCGCCTGGGTGGCACAGCGGTTAAGCGCCTGCCTTCGGCTCAGGGCGTGATCCCGGCGTTAAGGGATCGAGCCCCACATCAGGCTCCTCCGCTATGAGCCTGCTTCCTCTCCCACTCCCCCTGCTTGTGTTCCCTCTCTCGCTGGCTGTCTCTATCTCTGTCAAATAAATAAATAAAATCTTTAAAAAAAAAAGAAAGAAAAAGCTGAGGAGAAAGCATCTCTCTTGGCTCAAGTAAAACCAAGGGGCAAGGGGGCGGGGGATGGGGAGTGACAAGGAGCCGAGGCAATGGTGTGGGAAGGCCTGTGCCTCTGCTTTGGACCCACAGATGGATGGGATGGGGATGGGGGAGGAGAAGAGGCTCTGGAGCCACAGCTGGAGGGCTTTAGGGGGTCTATTTCTGGCACACATTCGACCCCCAGACCTCTCATTCTTGGACCCCTCCACACTTAGTTCTCAACCCCCACACAAAAGGGCCTTGTGTAGGAGTGCTAAGAGATGCCAAATGCATCTTTATTCCCTTGCCTCCCCCTCCCCCCCCTCCCCCAGAGCCTTGGCTCAAGCATTGCTCTGCCAGGTGCAGGAAACAGGAAGAGAGGGGCTGGGGACCAGATGTGAGCCAGAGGTCAGATGGAAACGTCAGCCCCGCCTTCCCTTTCTCCAGTCCCCTTTACTCTCTGCTGCCTCCTCCCTGACTCCCCACCAGCCGCACCCCCTCCCTTTTGTCCCTGTCCCCATCCTTCCTTCATTGCCCCTTTTATCACAAGACCTCACTTCTCAACCCTCTCTCCACTTCCTCTCTGTTCCTCCTTGTTGGTCTTCAGAGTGGTGAGCAGAGCCTAGAGACAGAACTGGATTTATTCTTGGAAAAAACATCCATGGCAGAGGGTACCACAGCAACAAGTTTCCATGGTGCTTGGACACAAGGTAAATATGCTATAAAGGAGCAATTACTGGACTCAGAGTCAGAAGACCTGAGTTCCATCCCTGCCTTACCTCTCACCAACAGTGTATCCTTAAGCAACTTGTGTAACTTCCCTAAGCCTCATTGGGAATTCCACAAATGTCCAACCATTTAAGCAGCAGCTGGCATTCATAAGTAGGTATTGAGTACCTATTGTGAGCCAAGCACTCTACTAGGTGCAGGATGAGCAATGTAGACATGGTTCTTCCCTTCATAGAACTTACAGTTAATAGCCAATAGGGTTGTTCAGAAGAACAGAATGAGCTAAAGGGTTAACACGGTGGCCAGCCCACAGTAGGTATTGAAGAGGCACTGTACACAGGAGGTATTTCAGAAGCCCAGTGAGGAGGGTGGTCTGGCCTCATAGCCCCCATGATATGAGCTGCTATATGCATGTAGCAGCTGCTACAAACACTGATTTAAAATTAGAAGATGGAGCTGAACTTCTAACCTTGCTTGCAGCCCAGTGTCTGTTTCTAGGTAGTTAGAAACTAGGGAACAATGTGAGATAGTCAAGATTTATCTACACAGGAGACAGGATTGTCCAACCTGGGGGCACAGCTATGTGGGAGAGTCTGGTGAATATGCTCGAGAAGGGTGTATTCCTGGAGGCAAGATGGGAGAAATAAATAAATAGTGATTTATTTATGTAAATATAAATAGATATTTGGGAAAAGAGAAGAATTCGCCCAGAACCCTGACCTCTGAGGTTTTAGAAGCTAACCTCCCTCCCCACACCCTTTCTAGGAAACCAACTTGGAAAAGCTTGTGGACTCGGGGGTAGTCACAGCTGCCAGGGAAGCCCAGGGCAGGAGGGTTTTGTGGGAGGAGGCCAGTTGAGGCACTGAAAAGAGAGTCTCATAGGGAATCCCGGACAATGAGCTGATAGAAGGAGGAATGTGGAGAGAAGGGGGATGATGGGGCAGGCTGCCATGACGGCTGCTCTCCTGGCAACTTCCCAAGGTTAATGGAGGGGCACCAAGAAGCCTCTGCGACATTCCAACAAGAGGAAGGCTAGTTTGAAAAGAGCATTTGCTGTGGGGAGAAGGGGCCTTTCTCTGCCCTAGGCTGCTGTTCCTTTGTGGAGGTTCTTTGAGGCATGAGCCCTGCAAAAACACGTCGGGGAGAGTGCAGAGTGGGTGTTTTACCATTCATCATCCAGGCAAATGGTGTACCCCTGGCAGACAAGAAGGGGTCAGAGGCTAGTTCAGCTGCCTTTGGACCCTGAAATGATGGTAGCTGAGAAATTTCTATGCATGGAATTCCAGAATCTAACTGTGCCCCGTGAACTATGGGTATTTGGAGAAGGGCAGAAAGAGAGAAGGGGAGAAAACTGAGTGTTAACTGAAAACTAGGCATTACCTTTAGAGGGAAGAGGGATCAGGAGTTCACAGAGTAGGAGATGTTGACACTTCCTGAGCTCAAGGTCCTGTGTCCAGATTGAAGGATTTAGCATAAAATGCCAAGGTTTTTGCCATATGGTAGGTTAATACAACTAAAATCCACGTCTATACACACACACACACACACACACACACACACACACACACACGCAACACATTACACTTACACCCGCTGTCAGAACTCACACACACATATGCAAAATCACACACATAAATGCAGGATGCTCTTGTGCACACATTCACAGGCAGAATCTCTTCATATAACCACACATACGTCATATCTACATCTGTACCTATTTACAAAGTCCACATCCTCTTAAGCTGCTCATATGAGGAAGTTAATGCATCACAAGGTTGACACACATTGATCCATAGTTTATATGTATGCGGGAACTCCTGCTTTCCCGTACCAGAACTCCCAGCCTGGATGTCCCTAGAACGTTCTTCTCTTCTTCTGGCCAAATCAGGTCCCAAGGAGACTTGTCCACCTGAAATCCGCCTTCCTCAAACTCATCCTGAGCCCAGGGTCCAGATACCCTGGCTTCACTCTAGTTTTTGTCTCCAGGGTACCCAGCTCCCCACCCCCAACCTGTTACAGACACTGGGTAGCAGCTACCAGCAGGTGGCGCCAGCAGGAGCCTCTTGTAACCAAGATTCGTATTAATGAGAACAAATCCACATTTCTGGTGGAAAAAGTGGTCAGGCCAGTGTGTAACCCTCCTTACTATGTCCAGGGCTGAGCCCAGTAAATGGATCTACTAAGAGCACCAAGCCAAGGAAAGCCATTCCCAAGGAAGGGGAGGAAGAGGACAAAAGATGGAGAGTTCCAGGGAGGATGGGAAGCTGAAGATCAGGGCTCGAAAGGAGGAAGAGGGAAGCAGAGAGCATTTCTGTGTGATCTGTCAGAGGTTTGGATATGTGTTCTTCTGTTTTGTGTGCACATGTGTTAGTGTTTTCATGCACATTTGAGTGCTGTATTGTAATGCTGATGGGTTACTTGTGTGTCAGTGAATATGGAAGAAGTAGGTGTGAATAGGCTTGAGAGTGCAGGTGTGTGTGCATCTGTGGGTGCTGTGTGTGTGGTATGGCTCAGGGAGGGATAAAGATGAAGCTGAGCAGACTAGACTCCTCACAACTACAGTGCCACCAGCACCACACACACCACAGTTGTTAGCCCCCTCCCACACACTTTCCACACACACACACTCCAGGGACACACACACACACTCTCACACCACCCACACAGACAGGTGCTATGCTGCCACGTACAGACCTGCCCACCCACACACTTTCACACATATATACGGGCCCTGTACAGAACTACAGGGATACATATAGATATAGCCAACATGCACACAGACACCCAGGCACGCATTGGCTCTGCATGCACATGCACATGTATGCACACTTGCACAGTCTGTGCTGTATCTCCAAATTTTCAGTGCCCCACCCCACTCACAGGAGAAGGAGAGAGAGGTTAAGGATAACTCTCCTAGCCTGTACAGAATCCTAATTTCTGAGCCTCTGGGGATTAATGAGAGGTATGTAAAATCTGAGAACTCAGGGCGCCTGGGTGGCACAGCGGTTAAGCGTCTGCCTTTGGCTCAGGGCGTGATCCCAATGTTATGGGATCAAGCCCCACATCAGGCTCCTCCGCTATGAGCCTGCTTCTTCCTCTCCCACTCCACCTGCTTGTGTTCCCTCTCTCGCTGGCTGTCTCTATCTCTGTCAAATAAATAAAATCTTTAAAACAAAAAATCTGAGAACTCCCTTGCCTGAGGATTGCAGGAACACATCGAACAACCACTCTACACACCCTCTGCTGGAGACATGAGCAGCAGCGGTAATTCCCTGGCCCACGGGTCCTAATGAGATTCCTCAGCACTGTGGACAGCGCCTCAGCTAGCAGGGTCCTGCATCCCCAAGGCAGTTCTCAGAGGTGCAGGACACTGGAGCTCCCTTATCTGCATTCAGAAGGGCAAGTGAAGCCAGATGCATTGAAGTCCCAACTTCTTCAACTTTCGAGTCTTATAATCAAGGAATAAAAAAACCTGCCTTTCTGGGCTGTTGTGAGGATCGAATGTCTTGAAGTCCGTAACACTCCCAGAACTGGGTCTGGCATGCACCAGAGGAAACTTTAGAAATCACACCTGTTCTGGGTTCCATCCTTCATGAACTTCCAACCCAGAAGGTTAACAGTCTGTGCAAAGAATATTGATTGGCTCAGTAATATGGCATTGCTGTGTTGTGGGACCATGAGGTGGCTGATCTGGGTTCAACCCCAACCTTGTCAAATTTTAGCTCTAAAACTTAGGCAGAACACTTACCCCATCTAAGTCGTGTGTCTTCTTTTATTAACCTGGAATAATAACAATAATAATAGTAACGCTAATTGTGCTTCACACTCCAGGACCTGTTATAAATACCTTACAAAGACTAAATCATTGAATCCTCGTGACATTAAAAATTGGTTATTATCCTCATTTTATAGAAGAAGAAACAAAAGTGCTTGCCTAACATCACACCAATAGTAGGAGCAGAGACAGGATTGGAATGCATATAACCTGCCTCCAGACTCCATGTTCCTAACCATGACACTGCACTGCCTCCTTCACGGTGAGTGGTGTGCATCAAATGACATCATGGGTATAAAAGTAGTTTGAAGATGGCAAAGCATTATACAAATGTGAAGGTATATTGTTATGCATCTCAGCCCGGCTCAGGCTGTGAGTAATTGCACAAGGAGTGAGAAGCAAGATGAATACAGGAAACAGGATGGGGATGGGTGCCATCTGGGACTGGCACATCACACCAAGAAGAGAGAAATGGGTAGAGGATAGGCCAAAAGGGACAAGCAGCCATAAGCATCCTTGCATGGCTTTTCACTCTTAACCCATTACTAGCTTGGAGGTGAAACTACTTTGTAGAACATTAAGATCATTTCCAAGTCACCCTGAAATGTTCCTCTTAATTCTAACCACAGTCTCACCAGCTCCTTTCCCCCTCTGCACCTTTTATTACCACTCCTCAACCACAGTCTGTAGTGTAAAACATGTCACCTACCCCATGATGTATTTGAGGATCATGGTTATGGGAGACTGCTGTTTTTGCCCAGAGGATCCTAGGGAAGTGCAGTCAAGTCAAGTGGCCCTTATGGATCAGAACAGGTTCCTCTGCTCTCTCCAAGAGTAGGATATGGAGACCAGGAACTGTGTTTGCAACTTACTTTAGGAAAAAGAGATCTCTGGACACTCTCCTGGTTCCTTACCTGACTCATCCTGATATGATCTACTACTTTCTGAAGAAGATGCTCTAGTTCTCAGAAAAGAATCATTCTATGCACAATGAGGAAATCTCATGTACATGTTTTTGGAAGTCCCATTTCCTTGGTCCTTGGATGGTTACCATATAAGATAAAATAGTCACTGGCCAGGGAAGGCAGGTCCTTCGAACCCCTTACATTATCCATCTCTTACTTTTTCCCACTCCTCCTGTTCTTTCTAGAATCTCCCTAGCCTAGTTCTTCCTCCCTTCTTTTCCTGGCTGATGAATCCATTATAGAGTTCTTTCCTGTGCCCCTCAGCTGGCAAAGTGAACCCAGGTGTTTAATAAGAATGGCTCTGAGCCTGACACTATTAGTGGTGCAGTGAGGGCACACAAGGACTCCTGACTCTCTATTTGGTTCTTGCTCTTTTTTTTATTTCCTAACATGTTTCCATACAACTTAATCTGGACTGCCCCCCACCACTTCCTGAGAAGGCTACTATAGCTTCTCCTCTAAGTCCAGCTGGAAACACTGTGAGGAAGTCCCAGTGAACCCCAGAATAGCCTGAGTTTTAAAGAATTGTCATTCTACCCTTCTCTCTTTATTCAAGGTTTAGAGATCCCACTTTCTCCAGCAGCTTCCCTTCCTTCTTCCAACTGCCACAGGCAGACAAGATGCCCCACCATTTATATTTCCTCTTAGCTGTTCCTTGACCTGAGCTGGAACTCTCTAAAGCTGTTTCTCCAAACATGGCTCTTGGAAACCTGCAGTGGGGTCAGCTAGGGCATGTGATTAAGAAAGCTCAGAGTCTGGGCCCCATCTCACCTCCACCTCAGACCTACTGAATCAGAACCTCTGGGGGTAGACGCTGAGAACCTGCACCCTACGATGTTTCCTGTGGCTCAGGCATGCTACAGTTTGAGGAACTACTGCCTTAATGTAGCAAGAACCATCCTCCAAAGCCATCTGGGTTACTTATTTTCTCATCAACCTTCACCCCAGATGAGTTAAGGTCATAGACATGGACGTCCGTGCCTCATTTGAGAATCATTGGTATAAGAGAACCCCTATATGCAGCCCACAGCTGGGTCTGGACTGTGATCCCACCTCTGTACTGAACTCCCTATGGGAGCTTAGGCAAGTCACTTTGCACATGTGCCTCTATTTCCTTGTCAAAAAATGGGGCGTGATACTTGTGTTTTCACCTCATAATTATGTTGTAAGGTTCAGATGAGAAAAGAAAAGTGAAAGCTCTCTGAAAAGCTGGAAGCCTTGAATAAATGACATATGTTTTTATTATTATACAAGAGATGCATGGGAGTGAAATATATAGTATTTGTCAAGAGATCTTGTTCCCATGCTGCAGATCACCAAGGGCAGAAATACAAGTTTGTCCTCCAGTCCCCACCATGGGCTATCTCTCCAGAGCTTGTCCTGAGCTGGTAGAAAGAGGAAGGCTGAGCTGGCATCACGGGTGCAAGGAAGAATGCCCTGGATCCCCTTAAATGAGTCTCTTCTCCACCATACTCTACCACCTAGGGCCCCAGTCTGCTCCTAGGCCAGCAGCCCTATCAAGGGCAGTGGGCCCAGCCCTTGGCATCAGCTTCTCTCCCTCTAATTACTTTTCACACACTCTGGCGCCAGGCCTTCCAACCAAATAACAATTGATTCTTCACTCCTCCTGGATCAATGCCATCGACCCAGAACAGGGAGGACGAATCCAAACTCACCCTCTAGGAAACCAATGGCCCAAGGCAAAGCCAGCAGAGAGATCTGCCTACCCAAACTTTGGCAGCAAACACACAAGCACACACATATGCACACACACACGCACGCACATGCATGCACAAGAAGGCACATGGATGAGTATGTGCATGAAATGCACTGGGCCACACATAGATATCCACATAGAGACACATAAATAATTGGATATATATACATAGATACTCTCATATATGTCTACACATGTGTACACATACACACACATACATTCACACATGGGGGCACATACACACACCATTGACTAGGAGAGGGCCCTTTTGGAGCCACAGAAAGCATGTTTGGGCCAAGTTTTGAACAGAATTCTAGCTCCTCACCAGCTCCCTTCCCACCTGCCCTCTGAGCTGCACACTCAGGAGCACGCACTGCCTGTGAGTCATGGTGTGATGAGCCCAACACGCTTATGACACACACCTCCAGCAAAAGCTCTTCTGCCAGTTGTGTAGGACTCTGGCTCCCACTCCTATGGGACATGCCCTGCCTGCTAATCTCTTCAGGGGTGTTGGAGAAATGCCCAGCCACTTCTATACCAGACAGAGCCCATTATAACTCAGCTGGGCTTTCTGTGCACCTCCATCCTCAGAGGAGCTTGGAGCACATCTGCACCTGAGGCCCCAAACAATAGGAAATGAGGTGCCAAGCCTTACAGAAGCCAATGCAGAATGACAGCCACCAGCCAAATCCCATAAGGCACAGATATGGGGACACAAAGAGAATACCAAGTGCAGAAGAGAGAGAAAGCAGAATGGGACCACCCATTCGAAACAGCCCAAGCACATGCCCAAGACCTCAGACTATACTGCCCCCTGCCCTTGAGGCCAAGCTTGTCTACTCTCCATTGGCCTCATGCCATGTCCACATCTAGGTCAAATCACAGAAATACAGAACATCAGAAGTAGAAAAGCCCTTAGAGATTTTTAGGCCATTGCCTCTTCATTCTCTCAGTGCCTAAATTTCCTTAATGACTTTCTCAACAAGTGACTATCCATCATACTGAACTTGTTCACTGGGATACCTTGGGGAATGGAGGACTCTCATCAAGCAGCCAATTCTCTGGCTGAACAGCTATAAAATTCAACATAGAGTCAAAAGCTTCCTTCCCATAATGTCCACCAATTGGCGTGAAGAAGAAGGAAAGCCATCTTAGTTGGAAATGGTTGGTGGTCTTACTGAAGCTGCTTACAGGAAGGAACACTATTTTACACTTCTACTCACAGTTCTTAATATGGGACTGTGTGCAGAGGTTGAAGACCCGGACCCTGGGCACAATCTGATCCTTGGAAGGATGTGCAGGTGACCTTAACCTCCTGTATGCAAGGAGAAGGCCTCGAAAATGGTTAAGATAGGGGCACCTGGGTGACACAGCCAGTTAAGCAACTGACTCTTGGTTTGAGCTCAGGTTGCAATCTCAAGGTTGTTAGATCCAGCCCCATGTCAGGCTCCATGCACAGTGCAGAGTCTGCTTCACTCTCTCCTTCTCCCTCTGCTCCTCCCATTCATTCTCTCTATATATATATCAAATAAATAAATAAATCTTGAAAAAGAAAATGGCTAAGATAGCTTTCAACCTATGGAGAAAGCCCAATTTTGGTTTTGTCTCCAATTTTGTCTACTAATTTTCCTATGTGACAGTGGGAAAATTCTTTCTTGGGACATCCTGGGCTCAACCTTCCCCAAAATAAAATGAGTTAATGGGATTACAACAGATGATGATGTACCTAAGGTCTGAGGAGAACATTTTCAGTGCTGTGCATGCCTGTACACTGACACCCAAGCCTTGGTTCCAGCACCAGCATCTGAACCTTCCCACGTAACGAGGAAGTCTCTGAATTCATGTTCTCCAAGTGCACAGTTTGAAACTTCTGCGTGTAATCTACTGCCATCTCTCACTCACACAGAGCTTTTCCAACCCATCCCTAAGGGCGTGAGGACCATCGATTATGCCCCTCTGCCTCCCCATACCACTACCTAGAACTGCTTGGACTGAGGAGCATTTCTTGCCATTCACCTGTCACTTATGGGCCAATAGAGGGTCATCTGATGCAGAAAAGAAGACTGTGGATGGCTTTGCCCCCCCACCACCATGTGAATTAGATCCCACCCATTACATGCACTTACACAAGATTTGGAAGACAGACAGGAGATGGAGGTGATTTTTGTGAGGCTGCTGATGGTTGTCAAGGTCATAATAGTCTTGCAAGAGTTTTCAATGTTATGTTCATT
The DNA here is from genome assembly GCF_024610735.1 of Ursus americanus. Taxonomy (NCBI): domain Eukaryota; kingdom Metazoa; phylum Chordata; class Mammalia; order Carnivora; family Ursidae; genus Ursus; species Ursus americanus. The sequence continues at coordinate 36,112,410 of NC_142142.1, read as the reverse complement.
CTTCATTTTCCAAGTTTCAAAAACAGTAGCAGCAACTTCTTCATCTGTCTGCTTAATCCCTGGATTCTACTGTCTATTCTCCCATCTCCAGATCTCCAGAGGTTTCTCTGGGGCCAATGGCAGCTTCAACCTTGCAAGGCTTAGCCCCAGAAGAACCTCAGAGCTGCAGCTTTCCTAATTCTGCATTGCTTTGGAAGTCATTCTAATAATCTCAACACTGAATCTGCTTCTTCTGCCCTTCTAACAAATGCATAAGACCCTAAATTTCCATATTAAATCCCTTTCTGCTTGAAATCTCTAGAGTGGAGACTTTTTCCTTCACTCAATCTTGACAGACAAGGCGAAGCTGGGTTAAGAGCAGTTTTGTTGTCAGCTCAGTTCAACAGATATTTAATGAGCACAAACCATTTATTTTGGCACTGTGCCCACAGAGACATGTAACGCACATGTAAGCAAGGTCCTGACATGGCAGGATAAGAAGGGCATGGAGAGCAGAAGTTTTAGTATCCACCCAGTCAGCCAAGCTAAAGGAAGAGAGGCATGCAGAAGGAAGGCAGCCTCTGGAGGCAGACAGAGGGGCTTGGATCCTGGCTCCCGTGCTTACCACTGAATGAACTTGGGCAAGGTGCCTACGCTTTGTCTAAGGCTTGGTTTCTGTCCTTTACTTCTGCTGCTCCTCCTTTCCTTTGTGTTTGTTATCATTCATCTTTCAAGACACAGGACAGATGTCCTCTCCCTGAGGTCTTCCTGGATCTTCTCCTCAATGCCTCTGTTCTATGCTAACGTCTCTCCTGACCTTTCCCATGTGGTTCACGGAAAGTGTTCAGTAAATTGAATTAATCTGATCCATTCTCTCACACACACTCTCTCTCTCTCTCTTTCTCTCTCCCTCTCTCCTTTTCTCCCTCTCTCCCTCACTCCCTCTTTCTCCCTCTCCTTCTCTCTCTCTCTCTCTCTTCCACACACACACACACACACACACACACACACACACAGCCCTCACTGGAATAAATTATGTCTAAGGTTGGGTCCCCAAATGCAGAACCTGCCATGAGGATTCTTGTGCCAGGGATTTATTGATGGAGAGCTCTCAGAATGAACCTAAGAGAAGTGAGACAAGCAGGATGGGTAGGAGAAGAAGCCAGGGAAGGATAGGGTTTCAGTCAAAGCTTAGCTTCAACCTGTTCTTCCCCTGGAGTTCCGGAGCATGAACACCATGAGTACTGCAGAGCTGTCCCAACTTGAAGAAGGGGGATTGCCGTTTATAATCTGCATTGGTCAGATTAGATCGCCCCAGGCAGGGGGCATAATGTCCCAAGCATTTCCTTGCAGGCAAGGGTACAGTTATAAATCAATAGTGACCAATACTCATGGAGCAACTGAGGTGGGTATAGCAGCCCAGTAAAGGGATCTGGGAGAAGTACCAACTGCAAGAGGTATAAAATAGCAAATGTGCTACAAGATCCTAGAGAACAAGAATTGGGCAGGTGGGGTCAAGGGAAAGACAGCAGGTTCCTAATCAAGTTGGCTTTCTCCCCCGTCAGTTGAGCCAGAGCTTGGGCAAAGCAGATTCCCGCCAAGAGAGCAACATGGTCATAACAAAGAATTGGTTATGCTTACAGGTATTTAGGGATTAATAACAAGCTTATTAATTAAGCAACATAAAGCTGCAGGATGTGTTTTTTTATTATTTGCCACAAAGAGATGTTGTTTTGGTTGCAGTGAATTCTGGACAGTGTGGTTGGACCTGTGGGTCACCAAAGGGCACAGCAGGTGGAAGACATCTGAGGCTGTGCATTGGTAGAGAGCATGCCACTATGCCTGAAATGCTTTCCAAAGCCACATGGTCTCAGCCTCTTCCCAGGAGGCAATGGAATGTCTGGCCCCTCTTCTTTTTGACCAGCCTGTAGGGAAGCCTCTTTCCTCCCCAGCTGGGAGTCAGTGCCATTCTATCCAGAAGCCAGGAATGGACAAGAAAAGTTTTGTGTCAGGAATGCAGTGACAGCCTTATAAAGACACAGCAAACAGGGAATGTACTGCCTGAGCCAGTCCTTAGCCCAGAAAGAGAAAAAGCAGAACTGTCCAAAGCTGGCCTTCCTCACACAGAAGAGACACAGCCCAGGAGCCTTCAAGGTAACCTGGATCCTTGCACTTTGGCAAGGAAGGACAATGTCACCGTGACCTGATGCCTGGGATTCTGTGCCCAGGGGACTGACATAAGAGCCATGTGCTACCTACCTTAAGGTGAACCTCCAATTTTAGTTTGTTAGATTTTTTTTTCAACTCTAAGCCAGGAATCTTGAGTTCTACACCCCCTACAACAGACTTCTGGGAAACCAGGAAAAGAAGGGCTCTGGGAAATTCTGCAGAAGTCTTTTCCAAGCTGCTCTGCTTCTGCTACTCTCAGCCTTATTGCCTTCCCATCTCTGCCTTTTCTTGCCCTAATGGAGCAGGTGGTGATTCTTCTCAGAGCAGAATTGGCCCAGGGGAGTATCTCCTCTGGCCAAGAAGAGAAATTGCATCAACAGGTCCCAGAGAATATGCCTGTCTAGAGACATCAAATGCCAGAGCAGTGAAACCTGCACCTGTCCCCTTCCAGCCCCAGGTCCCTGGCAGGGTGCCCCCACTCTGTTCCTAAAGAGACAAGACAAATGGTAGCTTCCTGCTCACTAGTCCGGCATTGAATGAGCCACAGTCAGATTGGTTCTTGTTTATAGCGTGAGTGTTGAGCCAGAGCTTTGAAGAAAGGGTCACTTTTTGCAATAGGATTGTTCCTCACATGGTGAGAAACTCCTAGAAATGGAGGTTTAAGCCAAGAAGATGGGGCTCAGGCTCCAAGGAATTAAGAAAAATGGGAATGATGGGGCTGGGGTAGGGAGGAGGGGATATCAGCAGGCAGGGCAGACACAAGCATGCAGTCTGCCTGGATCAGCTGGTAGGCTCCAGTCAGTCTCTCACACTAAAAGCTAGCTACCCTTGTTAACCTTTCCCATCCCCCATGTCCTCCAGCCAGCATCACCCATTTGCCTCTTCAACCTTTGCAATGCTGCTTCTGCTGCGGCAAACACAGCTTTGGCTCCACTCCAAAGACTGTTCCTTCTCACTTGAGTCATTTTCATAAGCAATTGCTGAAAACTGGAAAGGCAAAGGCTTGGTGAATTTGGGGTCATGCAGAGAGGTCAAGCCACTCAACTCCCTACCTCTAGAAATTTACACCTCCTAGAATGTGAGGTAGTCTCCTATTACTATGCATAGTCATGTTAAGATAGTAGGTGATGCTTGGCCAGAGATCCAGAGCTGGCTTGCCTACATCCTGCCCTGCCACAGCCACTGTCAACTGCACCCCAACCCTACAGTGTTCCCGTAGAGAGAGATGTATGCATGGAGAGCAAAGCTAGGCCAAGACATTCTCTCAAAGTTTGCACTGCAAACCCCAAAACAGCCCCTGGGGAGCAGTCTATACACATAGAGGTCTCTGGTGGCCAAGACTGAAGGCAGGTGTTCTTCCTTTTCTCTCTAGGGCTATACCCTCTTGACCAGAGAAGAGAGAGGACCCCAAAGCAAAGCACAAAATGAAAGCAGAGCATTTCTTCTTAAGGCTCCTGCCAGGAATCCACAGGTCAGGTCAGTGCATGAATAGGAGAGAAAGAGAACCCTGGGGCTTCACAATCCTGAGGAAAAAAGACCATACATATAGCACCTTGGCCCCAAACCATCCTTGCCCTTGGCCCAAGGAGACCCATCTCTTTTCCACCTGTGCATGAAATGTAGGAGGGTATAAGGGAGCAGAGAAATCCTGAAGTTTCCCCTGGTAGCAGTGTCCCAGGCAAGCTGGGTCCCTAGGTCAGTCAGCACTTCACTGCATAAATCTGTTAGGAACCTGACTGTATCTCCAGTGTCTTCAGGGTCCTCTTACTCTCACCTGAGCTAACATGATGAGAAGCCAAATTACTGATGCTGTGGGAGGCTTCAAATGGTGCTTCCTGTGGGTATTATTTCCAGCCTAATGTTGTATTAACATAGCTCTGCCTGGTGATTACTATATTATTATATATTAATCATAGGATAATGATGCACACTCACCCTGCTTCTCTCCTCAGTCAGTTATAAGATCCCACCTAGAGCCTGAGGCAGCACACCTGTTCTCGCTGTATCTGCAACCCCATCCCACCCTCAGGGATCAGCCTTGGGCTCAGCACCCCTTCTTACAGGTAAAGTCAGGATAATTTTTTTGTGTCTATGTTCCAAGGTAACAGTGTCCAAAGCTGGAGTTTGGAGCCCACAAGTCTTGGCTACCAACTAGCCCTCTTTCCTACCCTCAGTTGGGGAAAGTTCTAGAAAACAAAATAAGGTCCAGAAGAAATGAAAGATGGTTTTAATGATTTGCTGGGCCCAGAATATGGAGAAAGAGGCTGGAGCTATGGCAATTCGAGACTTGTTAAATCATCCATGTACTGCTTTAACACTACTTGGTGTCAGCATTCATTCATTCATTTAATAAATGTCTGTTAAACCTTTACTTGGCAAGTACTGTTTGAGGCAGAGTGAACAAGACAGAGTTCCTACCCTCCTGGAATTTTATTTCTGAAGGAGTTTCCATGACAGGCTTTGGGGATACAACAGTGAAAGACCTCGGTCCTTGACTACTTACTGAAGTCAGTCAAACCAGTCATTTAAGGGTACAGTCCAGGTCCTCACTGAGACACTGACTTAGAAGGAGAGAAAGATACCCCAGAGAGAGAAGACTTACTCCCTGACATCAAGGAATATAGAGTCAAGTAGGAAGGAAGTACAAATGAACACATTAGAACTGATGAGGCAACAAAGAACCGAGGGAATGTGCTACTGAGATGAGCTTGATGGAGCTATCGGGGAGATGTCAGTAAGTGTATCTGCCCTGTTCAGGGGCCAAACCCTATGCCTGTGATTTATGCTTTGCCCTTGCAGGCTTTTATCTCTCTTCGGGAGTCTCTGTGTATCATAAAGGCCATTTGTACATGCTCACCCACAATATGACCAGGACACAGACTATGTCCAGACATAGGGTATAACGTTCTGTGCTTCATAGTTATTAATGATGGTACCACAAAGAGAAGGAAGCTGGTGGTGATGATGAGACTGGAGATAAGAGGATTCCCTAAGCAGGAGAATTGGTTACCTGGAGATAATATAGGCATATGCAAAGCTCAGCCCATGCCAATTTATTCACAAGACATGGCACCACAGGAAATTTGTCCAACTTACTCATCTTCGTATCCTCAAGTAGATCTACAAGATGGCCCCCATGCTTCTGGCCTCCGGGTATCCATGCTTTTATATAGTCACCTTCCTTAGTGTTGACCAGTGTTTCCAACAGAACTCTATGGAAGTGATAGTATGCAACCTGCAGTGCTGGATCATAAAGCTACTATGTCAGGGCACCTGGGTGTCTCCGTCAGTTAAGTGTCGACATCATGATCTCAAGGTCACGAGATCAAGCTCCACACTAGGCTCAGTGCTGAGCACGTAGCTTGCTTAAGAGACTCTCTCCTTCTCCCTGTGACGCTTCCCCGCTGATCGGGCACTATGAATAAATAAATAAATAAATAAATAAATAAATAAATAAATAAATAAAGGTATTGTGTTTTCTGCCTTTGTCTCTTGAATTACTCACTTTGGGAATGTCCTTGCCATGCCCCAAGGACACTTAAGCAGCCTATGGAGAATACACATGGAGAGAAACTGGGCACTCCCACCAAGAGCCAGAGCCATCTTGGCAGCCATGTAAGTAAGCCACCTTGGATGCAGATCCTCCAGCCCCAGTCAGGGCTTCAGATGATGACAGCCCAGGCTGACACGTGATTACAATCTCATGAAAGACCCTAGGCCAGGACCACCTAGCCAAGCCACTGCTGAATTCCTGATCCAGATACTATGAGAAATAATAATTGCATGTGGTTGCTTTAAGCCACTAAGTTTGGGGACGATATGTTATGCAGCAGAGATAACTAATATATACCCTTAGCATTAACACGGTTCCTAGAACACAGAAGGTTCTCAAGAAATGTTTGACAATTGAATGAATGAATGAATGAATGAATGAATGAATCATTCTCCTTCTTAGCAGAGGAACCACATGTTAAACATTGTGACCATTGGCGGGAAAGGAGGTGTGATCATAACCAGGAGAACAAATATTTGAAACTTGGAAAGATAATAAAACTTAACCCATAAATGTGGATATTCAAGAAATGGCCTAGTACTTCATTTTCTTTAAATCAAAGTAAATTTGGTTATAAGTCACTGCTGTTGCCCAAAATTCCTTTCTATCCCTACTTCAACCTCATTCAAGACCCCATATCGGGGAAGTGTCTCTACTACCTAAGTCTATTATACTCACCTCCAATGCCTTCAAAGCCCACACAACATGGTTCCTTAAAGATGTGTTGCTCTACAGCTATAGGGAATTTCCTAGGAATCTCAATGTCCAGAATATAGTCTCTTAGAAATACAATAAATCCACTCTCTCCTGAGGTCCTACCCGTCACTTAGTTACTCATTCAACGATATTTATTGTGTACTATATTAGGGTTCTTCAGATAAGAAAAACAATAGGATATATAGGGAGATATACCTACATTGGGATACATATAGATAGGTAGATGGATAGATGATAGATACATAGATTGATAGATAAATAGATACACATAGATAATAGATGACAGATACATAGATAAATAATAGATAATTAGATAGATAGATAGATAGATAGATAGATAGATAGATAGATGATAGATAGATAGATAGATAGATAGATAGATAGATAGATAGACAGACAATAGATAGATTGGAGCCAAAAAATCCAAAATCCATAAGACAGTCTAGCAAGTTGGAGACCTAGGGAAGAGCTGATGTTGCAGCTCAAGCCCAAAGGCAGTCCGCTGGTAGAATTCCCTCTTATGGGATGACCTCATTCTTTTTTTCCTAAAAAGAGAAAGCCTTCAACTGATTAGATGAGGCCCACACATTTTATGGAGAGTAATCTGCTTTACTAAAATCTACTGATTTAAATGTTGATCTCACCTAAAAAATACCTTTATAGCAACATCCAGATTAGTATTCAACTAAATATCTGGGTACCATGGTCTAGACAAACTGACACATAAAATCAAACATCATAGATACCATTAATGTGATCTAGGTGCTGAGGCTATAGTAGTAAACTGAAACAGACTAAATCTTTGGTCTACTGGAACTTTTACATTCCAGGGTTGGGAAAATAAATAAATAGTCACATACATATATGTCAGGTAGTTCTATTGCTAAGAAGAAGCATAAATCAGGTGAAGTGAAAGAAACCACTGAAGGTTGCCATTCCTGATAGGTTGGTCAGGGAAGGTCACCCTGGGAAGATAACACTTGAACAGAGACCTAAATGAAGTGAAGAAGCAAGTCATATGGGTATCTGGGCAGAAGAATATTCTAGGCTGAGCAAAGAGCAAGTGCAAATGCCCCATTTATCAGACAGGTTGTGTGTGTGTCCCCTGCTCACAGGGGACCTTCACCCCACTCCCTCCCATGAAGAATCTCTCCTCTGATAGTCTCTGTCCACCTCTTCCCATCCCCAGCAGAATTCCTCCAAGGAGCCCAGACTTTCAGGAAACAAAAGCTAAGAAGGAATTTGTCTGTGAGCAATTTCTTTTTTGGCAATACAATTTGCATAAGCAAGGGAACGTAAAAGACCTGGCTAATTTCTTGGGATGGGAAAAATATAACAAATCAAAAATTAATTTCTCAAAAAACCAAACAACCACAGGAACAGCCCATCCCACCCCCACTCCCAGTTGGGATCTTCAGGCAGACTTGGGGGTGAGGAAGAGGAGCAAGGGAAGGAGAAGCAAGAACTCTCTCATTTTTAGAACTCTCTGATTCAGAAGAATTCACAAATTTCCTGACAAAAACTAAACTGTAAGTTAAATCAAACCATAGACCCCCTTCCCCAAGAAGTCCAACATAGATTTAAAGACCAGAGTGGTCTGAGCAGTGGAAAAGGCAAGGGGGTGACTCTCCATTCACACAACCTCAGAAGCTGGAACAGAGAGCTTCCTGGAGAGAAAGCCATGTGGCACCTGCTGCACCTGACTCCAGCCTGTGGTCAGGCCCTGGAGTCTGAAAAGAAGCCTTCTGGCAGCCAGCCCCGGAGAGCTTTGAAGCCGTAGTGACCAGTCCCCCAGGAAGAGAAGGAGTCAGTAAGGAACACTGTCCTCCCCATGACTGAGCTGTTATGGACTTAAGGTAGAAAAGCTGGAGGAGAGGTAAACTGACACCTAATACCTTCTGTAAGAACGCTGAGCCGATAGCCGGAGATCTGGGGTGGGGGAAGGGTGGGGGGTGGAGGAGGAAAGAAGGTTAGGATGGCTTAAGGCCAACTGGTCATGAAAAGATCTTATGGCTCTCCTGAACCCTTTCCTTCCCTCACCCTCCTACACCCCAGCTCCAGCACCCACCCACACCCACACATATGCACACACACACACATGCACACACACGGCCCCTGGAAAAGATGGTATCTGGAAAATTGAAATCAGTTCCATTCAACAAGTATATGCATTAATTCTCTCCCTGCCAGTGCTGGGAATGCCAAGAGACACAAAAGTCATCTCCTGCCCTCTGGAAGCTTAGTCAGCATTGTGGCATGAGAACTGGTATGCCATTGTTAGGAATAAAGTATAATAAGAACACAGAGGAGGAAACGATTAATTCTGCCTAGGAGGTTGTGGAGGAGGGGCAGATTTCTCCAAGAAGGTGAAATGTGACCCTCGGGGACTGAGTTAGGGTGTGCAAAGAGAGCAGCTTTGTCAAGGGCAAGAGGCAGAGCTCTTTCCAGGATGACCTCAGATGAGGCCAGGGAAGAGCCTGTGCTCCCATTATGAAAGAACTTGATTTTTATTCCAGAGGCAATTCCTTAAATTAAACGTTCTTAAACAGGAAAGTGCTCCCATGAACACTTAGCGACATCAGCATCATGGAGTGAAGGTGGGGTAGAGGGGAAAGGTTATCAGGGAGAACTTGGAAGAAACCAGGAGTCCAGGTCAGTGGTCCCACAAGAGGCTTTGCTGGCCTCTGTGAGGATGGAGAAAAGAGGCATGTCTAGCAAAATTTCAAGTGGAATTCCTAGGGTTGGGGGACAGCCAGATGGGGTAGAGGCAGAGATAGAGTGCCTAGGGATTGCTCCCAGGTTTCTGATTTGGTTGGAGGAAAATGGGCTAGATCTGTCTCATGGCCATCCCCTAGCCCTAGCACAGTGACCAACAATAGAAGATCCCAGTAACATTTGTGGACCAATTGAGCAGAGGAATAAAGGTAAAGTGGTGAAGGAGCAAAAGGAACGGCCAACTCTCCTGCACTTGGGGAACTGCTATGCTCTCCCTCCTAGGGACAGCTGTGTTTCACAAAAGAGCACTTAACACACAGGAAGGGCCCACTGCTGACAGAACATTCAGCATCTTTGTAGAAAACATTTCTAGTTGGTGGGATCTGCCACTTGCTCCTGCACTGCCTAGCTTTCAGGCTAGGGTCTAGTGGTGAGCGAGAAGGGCAGACTCTAGTGAAATGAGAGCTGTCAGGAGGCAGAGGGTACAGTGCCCGCAGCAGAACAGGCAAGAAGAGAAAAGCAAAAGAACTCAAATCTATTAACAGCAGGAAATCCATAACTGGGTCTGAGGCCAGGAAAGGGATTTACAAAGAAAATTCTATTCATGGCGTATTTCCTTCTTATCGCAGCAAATGGTCTGCCAAAGTGGTATTGCTCTGTATTAAAAACTGCTATCCTTTCAAAATTGCACGCAGACACCCATGCATTGTATCTGCTGTGTGTACATAAAGAGAGAAACACATCCACGGCTCCCATTCATAAATGCAGGGCCTGAGGTGTTCTGATTGAGGTGGGGCGGGGGGAGCAGTTTCTGTAGTAGGAACATTCCTACTCCAGCTATGAATTAACCTAGAACTTGGGCTTCTGGATAAATTCCATCCCTTCCCTTTTTCAAGGTATTTTTATTTATTTTTAAAGTATTATGGAGCAAAATTGACTCTTTTTTTCCATTGCTGTATAATTCTGCGAATTTTTACATGTGTGTAGATTCATGAGACCACCACCACTACTGGACACGGGATAGTGCATCACCCCAGAAAACCTCCTCATCCCCACCGCTCACAACCACCCTCATTTTGTCTTTTCTGGCATGTCAAAATCATACAGTGCATAGCCTTCAAGACTGGCTTTCTTACTCAGCACAAGGTCTTGGAGAGTCACAGAGCTGTGGCCTCTACCAGCAGACTCTGCTTCTTTCTGTCAAGTCGTGTTCCACAGGACGGAGGGACCACAATGTGCTGCCTTCATAAACCCTGAGTACCTTTCTCAAAGACTGGGCTGGGAAGGAAAGAAGGAATGACACACCGACTTTTCATCTTCTTTCACTCAGGAAGTATTTGGGCGTCCACTATGTACCAGGCTCTGTTCTATGCCTGGAGAGGCACAGCAGAACAAGACAGGCAACCTGGGTCCCACAGCTCTAGCAGGAGGAGGCAAGCAGCTCACCATAAACATAGAAGATGATAAGAGGTGATAAGCACTAAGGGGAAGAACCGAGAAGGGCAGGAGGAGTCAGAAGTGTGGGGAAGAGGCTGGGTTTAGAAATGGAGGAGACATTCAGAGACTTGAAGGAGAGAGAGTGAGCTTCGCTGGTTCCTGAAGAAAGAGCAGCCTGGCAGAGGAAGACACCTTTGTGGGGGAAAGGCCTGGAGGTTCTGAGGAAGTAAAATTAGCAGTGTGGTAGGATTTGAGAAAAGAGCTCAACCACCACCATACCCCTCCAGCTCCCTCTCACTGCAACATCTCAGAGCACACAGGATAGCCAGCTGTCTCTCACTCTCCTCTGGAGAGCCAAGCTCAGAAGAGGTTCTCGAAGCAGACTCGAGCACGTTCTCATGGTACGGAGACTTTGGCAGTCTTTCCCCAAGCCCTGTGATAATGATAGTCAATCCCGAAAACAACCTGACAAACTGAAAGACTCCCAGGTCCTGAGTAAAGAGACTTTTCTCTGCTCCTGGGAAAGTGGTATTTTGGTCACACTCTGCCAGCAGTGCCTTGAGCCAAGGAGCCAACAGGAGATGTGCCAGGGGTCAGAAACAGCCTGAGTCCTGGGGGCATAGGTCTCATGAAACTGAGGTCACAGGGACACTTGAGTCTGGCAGGCATCCCCAAGAGAGCTCTTGTTAAGCCCTTCTCCTAGAGCCAGGCAGAAGAGCACTAATCCATGCTTGAACCACTGGCTAGGGTTCCAGATCTCATTAGCATTTACAAAAGTTGAATTAATCCTCCCTTGATAATCTGGTGGTTATTGATTTTTATTTTTAACTCTTGTTTTATGAAGACAAATAAAATGCTTTCAGCAGCACAGATGTTCCCAGAGGTGCAGAAAAAGAGGGGAGAGGGGAATCAAGCATTCAGACAGGATCAAAGAATTTCTTGTGGCCCAGACAGTGGGTCCTGGGAACAAGACAGTATGTCAGATGTGACCAGCCAGTTCAACTGATCAGGAGCACAGAAGACCCCCCCACCCCCGCAAAGAGGACATAGAGGCCCCAAACCTTGATGGCCCAGTTAGGACCATCTGCAGCTGGTAGAGACAGCTCTGATTCATCTTCATCACATGCAAGTTAAAAATAAACATCAATAACCAGTGCACGGAGAAAGGGGGGTGACATTTTGAGGTGCAAATGACGTGGGAAGTCCCAAAGCCAGGCAATGAGAGTAGTCAACCTTTGCCACCCCTCAGCATACCTGGCCTGAGGACAATCTGGAGACCACCCCTCAGCCCCCCGTACCTCTCAGGAACCAGCACAAACAGGAGCTGCCGATTTTTCAGTGCCAGAACTGGGACGTCCTGTTACACCGAGTGCCTTCAGAGCCAGCAACGGCGTACTGGACAAACTGGGATCTTCCCAGCTGTGTGAGCTGAGACGAGGCATAGACCCGCAACACCTCCGTTAAAGGATGTGATGCAGGTACAGCGCCCAGCAAGGGCCTGGAGCACAAGAGGTGCCAAGAAGAATTGACTTATTCATTCGTGTTCCGCTTCTCTCGGAATATGAAATTCACCATTTAGAAAGTTGATCTAAATTATAGAAAATAAAAATCTTAATTAAACATCTCGTACTAAATCAGGTGCCAAGGATTCTACAGGAATATGTGAGATCCTTGGAATATATACTAAATAATAAATTCCCAACTCCTGCCCACACAGAGCTTAAAAAATCAAAGAGGGGTGTCAAGGCCACTGAGCACAGGGGAAACAGCAGCTGATGAGGCTGTGTGATCCACTTCCGTGTAGACATCGCTGCCGGGCTCCGATTCAGTCCCGCCCAGGAGCACTGGCGAGGTGGGAGGAGAAAGGCAGCAGCCATTCGGGATCTTCTGCCTACTTGCCCGGCATGTCTACCTATGATCTCATACTCCATCCTCACAGGCTTTCAGAAGAGCAAGGTGACTTGCCCAAGCCTGGGAATCAGTCTATCAGCCCAGAGCGGTGGCAGGGGCTCGTCCCACCCAGACATGCAGTTCGAGAACCTGAGTCCGGAAAAGACATTAACTAACTCACTGTGGTTGACTCATTGCGGCAGCCTAGCAGCTGGGCCCTCTCTTGACAGGCTTTTGTCCCCAGCCTCTCAGAGCACATCCAAGGTCCCCTAACTTGCCCTCGTTAGCACAAGCTCCCCGAGCCCCTTTCCTCATGTGCTCCCCTCAGCCTCCCGCAGGCTCTTCTCTGCTCAGCTCCTGAGCCCAAAGGCCTGACAGTCTCCCAAGCCGCCACCAGAGCCTGCAGGGGGCAGGGAGAAGGGGGCAGGGGGGCCGGGGTGGGATTCAGCCCATTCTCCCAATGCCTGCCCCTGCCATGGGGCCAGGTCACCTCCGGGGACAAGGGAGACATTTATCTGCGGAGAAATCATCACCATCTCGTTCCTGGGATGGGGGATCAGATGCAGCAATTGGCTGATTAGGAAGGCTGCATTAACACGCAGTCAAAACAGCTCCTTAAAACAAGCTTTGACAAAATTGTCACATTAGATGTATCTGAATAAAGTCAGCCGGGCGGCTGGCAGAGCACACTTCTACATCATTTTGACAGCCTGCATTAAGAAGCTGCAGGCACCACCGGGAAATTACCTCCAAGCTAAGCCCAAATTATAGCCAATGCAGCATATTCAATCTGTGGTGGGTGAGGGGCTACCAGGCAAGGGACTTGGAGGGCAGAGGATGGACATTTTTCCTCTCCTCTCTTCCCACATTCAGCAGAGGAGAGGCACCACTGCCTGCTGGGGAAGCAAAATGAATTTTAGTGCTGCTAGGGGAGACCCTTCCTCCTTCCACCTGAGGAGTCCTCGTGCTTGCATTTCTGTCTGGGCTCCCAGGTTCAGGGCCTGGGAAACCCTGGATGGATGTGGAAGCTGTAAGCCCAAGTCTACTTCCCTCCTTCTGTTCCTGTTTGATCTTGGGCAACGTACCTTCCCTCCCTGGCCTTCCATTTCCTTTCCTGAGAAAATAAAAATGAACAAAAAAAAAAAATCAACGTTTCATACACTGTGCTCCTTAGATCTCCAGAAAGTATCCCAGAAGTGATCTGATGGGAGAGTAGGTGGAGAAGGCAGAATTCTTTCCATACTCAACTGCACATTAACTGGACCAGCGCTGTTTTAATCTGCTCTATGCACTGTGCATCTAGGGAAGGAGCCTTTGAAGGTAAGTTTCTGTTGCTAATTTAAAAAAAAAAAGAAGGAAAAAGGAAGGAATTAAGAATGGAGAGGGGGAGGGAGGGAGGAAGGAAGGAGGGAAGGAAGGAACGAAAGAAGGGAAGGGAAGAAGAAAAGGAGGAGGGAAGGAAGGAGAGAAGGAAGGAAGGGAGAGAAGGGGGAGGGAGGGAGAGAGGGAAGGAGAGAGGAAGGAAGGAAAGAGGGAAGGAAGGCAGGGAATGAGTGAGAGAGGAAGGATATAAGGAAAGAAGGAAGGAAGGGAGGGAGGAAACCACCAGCAACCAGGAGCAACCAAGACTTCCAATTGCTTTAGAGTCTGTGTTTAAAGGACCACACATTCTAGTGCTCAGGGTGGGCCTTTTCTGGAAGTAATCAACCTCAGAGGTTTTGCGGTGAGTAAGACAAACTGTGCATTTTGCATTTTTCCAAATGGGGAGATCTGATGGCCTGAGCTTTCTGGCCCCTGGAAGAGGGGAGGTGGGGAGAGCTAGGGAACCTTGCAGCTCAGGGAAGAGGCCAGAGCTCTGTGGGCCCCCACCTCGCATCTGCAGATGTGAGAATACTATCTGGTGGTGCAGGCTGGGTTGGGAAACACTTGAGGGAAGAAGATGCCGAAGGGCATGAGGGTTCTGAATATTCATGTTGCTAATTAAGCAACAGCTAATTGGAAAATGTTGGATTTTATTAAGACCTCAGACTTATATCGTTGCAACAGGCACCAACATAATAACAATCATCTAATGGGCACTTTGGGTTCTTTCCAGAGTTTCTTTCTTCTCCCCCTGGCTGTTAATGTGCCGGAGAGAGCAAGCCAGTGAGTAGATGAAACCAAGGGAGCTAGATTTAGAGCTTGGTTTGTGCAGCCTGGAAGCAGAACATTGGACTGGATGATGGCCCTTGGAGACTCCTTCCACATCATCATGAGTGGAGTTGCCGAAAGGAGGGCTGGAGGTATGTTCTGCCTTCTCTGCGCCCAGGATTCCTGAGACAGGAAGAGTAGGGATATGTACAAGGAATATAATTTGTTACCCCCAGAGGTGGAAGGAAGATTCCACACCTAGCATGATGCCTTGCACTCAGCAGAGAGTCAATAAAGATTAGCGGTGATGACAGGAACAAAATGGGCTTAGGATGGAGTTCCTGAAGGGAGGTCTCAGCCTCACTGACTTGCTCTCCTATGGAGCTGGGTACCGGCTACTCCTCAAATCCTGGGGGACCCTTCTCAAGGTCTATGTCAACCTGAAGCAGAGAAGGAGCTCAGAAGTGAGGGAAACTCCAGTCAACTGGTTTAATTCCCCTACCCTGCAGAAAGGAAGAAACACTGCCTTAAAAGGAAAAAGTATAAAAAGTAAAGAGTGCCCTGAATCCTTTGAAAAATGTCTAACATGACACTGATGTCACATTAGAGGGCAAGATGCAATCATACCTTCTCTACCTTGAGATTTGCTCAAACAGGGCAGGGTATGAGGGGGTGTGGGGAGGGGCTGTCCTAGAAGCCCCCTCCTTGTGAATGTCCCTGTTATTTATGACAGGATCAGAGTTCAAACAGACTGCAAGTGCACACTTACACCTTTATCATAGAAACGACAGAGAGAGAGGAGTAATAAATGTCTAATTAGAAAATAAAAACCGAACATTAGAATCAGGGGAAATGGCCATAAATACCCCCTGATGAGTGGAGTATTTGATTAATCCACCTGCTTGGCAGAAGAGCCATCGACGCCAGCAACAGGCGGCTGCTTCCCTGGCACCGAAGGCTCAGTGGGGGAAGCCAGGGACCCCTGAATGAGGAGCAGGATACAGAGTTGTTCCTGACCCCATCCATACGGACGCGATTCCCTCCCCGCGCATCCTGCAGCACATCACCACCACTCTCCACCACCGCTGCTCTTGCCAGCCCAGGTCGCACGCCCATCTGACTTGGCCTGCAGGTAGGTCCTCTCAGGGGTGGTCTTCCTTGGGCAGGCAGGGCAGGTCTGAAACCCCACAGCTGGGCACCAGGTGAGAAGGACATGGAACACAGGATCAGGCATGGCCAGGAGACCCTTGCTCCCCTCAGCAGGAATGCTTCTCCCCAGGAAACCGAAGGCAGGCAGGACAGGGAGCATCTCGAGGAGGGATTCACTAGCCGAGGGACTTTTTCATGGGAAAAGAACAGCAGAGGCCTATGAAAATATCTCCTTGGTTTGCTTTTTTTCCCAACCGGTGGCAAAGATTTATTTTCATTGACAAGGAAAAATGTTTGTTACATTTAATCAAAAGAAGCAAGTTGGAGAGGAGCAATTTCTATGCAGATTAAAAGCGAACAATACATTCTTTAAGTTTTTTTCACATTGGTTTGCTATTAGGAGGATCTTCTTTGTCCACTTTGGGGAAACATTCCCTCCTATAGAATCTAGATTGAGATGTAGTGTTACTTCTACCTGTGGTTCCTTTACTTCTATCATCAAAAGCTTATCAAGAAAAGTGTGTTGATGAGGAAGAGAATGGAAGCCCTCGTGTGCTGTGGGTGGGAATGGAAGTTAGTGCGGCCACTGTGAGACACAGTATGGAGGTTCCTCAAAACATTAAAACAGAAATACCATATGATCCAGCAATTCCACTTGTGGGTATTCATCAGAAGAAAACAAAAACATTAACTTTGAAAAGATCCATGTTCATTGTAGCATTATTTATAATAACCAAAATATAGAAGTAACCCAAGTGTCCATCCATAGACAAATGGATAAAGAAAATGTGATGGATATGCAGTGGAATATTATTCAACCATGAACCTTGTCACTCATGATAACACAAGCAGACCTTGAGGGCATTATGTTAAGTGAACTAAGTCAGACAGGGAAAGACAAATACCATAGGATCTTACTTATAGGTAGAATCTAAAAACATAAACACAAACAAAAACAAAACAAGCTCATAGGTACAAAGAACAGCTCGGTAGTTGTCAGAGGCAGGGGCAGCAAAGAGTAAAATTTGTGAAGGGCGACAGAAGATACAATATAAAATAACTTCCAGTATAAAATAACTAAGTCAAAGGGATGTAAAGTACAGCATGGTGCCTATAGTTAATAATACTGTGTTGCATATTTGAAAGTTGCTAAGAGAGTAAATATTAGTTACAAGTTCTCATCACAAAACAAAGAAATTTTGTAATTATACATGGTGACAGATGTTAACTAGGTTTGTTGTGATCATTTCATAATGGATACAAATATCAAATGATCATGTTGTACACTTGAACTTAATACAATGTTATATGTCAATTATAGCTCGATAAAAATTAGTTAACTAAAAAATGTATAAAAAAGAAAAAAGATGATGGATAGATGGGTTGATGATAGATAATAGATAGATGATGATAGATGTAGGTACAGTTGTGACTAGAGATGATGGATACAGGCTTACAAAACAATGCAAAAGCTCAATGATCAACAATATTTGTAGCATTTTCCCAAAATATTTTAAAGCACTTCCCCATATTTCCTCAGAGCCTATAAAGGTGGCAGGGCAAGTGCTCTGAAGCCTATCGCCACAGATGAGGAGCATACGATCCAGAGAGGAATGTTATTTGCTCCGGGTGCCATGGTCCAGAGCTCTTTCTCTTCTGATGGACTTCTCTCTTACTTCAAGGGAGCAATTAGTCACTAGCATGGTTGAGTCCCAGGCGAGGGCTGGGAGCAGAATACAAGAAATTTCATCAAGGATGGAGTGATAGCTAGAACCTCTCTAGAGACGCTCTATCTAAAGCCAAGAGGAGCCACAGGTGCGAAGTTTGGTTGAGTTTCCAGAGTTCCTCTGTGTCATTCTCTCAAGGGTCAGAGGAGCCCCCTAACCATCTGTGCAGCCTGGGTCCTGCTTGTGAATGCACCTAGCCCTTCAGGGAAGTCCCAAAGGGGACTCCTGCCCCCATGATCTTCCACAGATGAGAGTGTCCTATGTCCCTTCACAGCAGAGGTCCCCAAACCCACCCATTCAGCCTTCCCAGAGCCTGTCTTTGGGAGGACACTGCCATCTCTCTGCCTGCCTCACTTTAGGGCCAGATTAAGGAAGGAAGGAGATGCCTCAGGGTCTGCTGGTCACAAGTCCAGGAAAAATGAAGATACTTACATTCTTCCAGTAATTTGCATTGATCGCTGCAGAGTCAGCATCAATAGGGGGTGGTTTCCTAGCAGGACAGACCACAGATCTCAGGAACACCAGGGCCTAGCCCAGTGATGTCTGACCTTATTTGCCCACAGCCCCAGCAATAGCCTCACAAGCTATTGTGCCCCCCTGATATTCTGGGGACAAGGACTCCAGTGCACCGACCCAACTCTGGCCCAGGCCTTCCCTCAATCTGAACCATGGTGTCCCTGTCTGTAGGTGGCAAGAGTAAGGAACAAACAGGGTCTGAGGAGAAGAAATGCCTGGACATCTTTGTGCATGGTTTCTTGGTCAAAACTTCTCATAAGGTCTGCGGTCGATCGCAACTCAATTCTGGGCTCTGTTGCCCTACAGAGAACTGAGGCTGGCTTATACCATGAGGAGGTGGCCTCAAGCAGTGGATGTCAGTGAAACTGGCATGGAAGTGAGGGTACTTTGTGCGAACAGAGGATCAGAAGGAGGGGAGAGGGCGTGACACAGAGGGTCACCCCAGATGGAAATGAGGGCACGCATACATCCAAGATGGGAGGGAGCCTGTCCTCACTGCAGGCATTCTGGTGCCAAAGCCCGTGCTGCCGACCACATCAGGCTGCCTCAGAGGAATCCACAGGGAGAAAAGAGTCATTATTTTCCAGATTTCCACGTTTTCTTCTTTTTCTTCTCTGCATGACCGTATTTCATTGGGAGGAGATAGCCAAGCCCATTGAGGCGCTCCAAGCCTGTCTCTCCAGGCTGCCAGCTTCACCCTCCCGCCTGACCCCCTGGCTGGATCCAGACTGCTCTCCTGCAGCCTGGCGTGAATCTGTTTCCTGGACACAGACAGCTCAGCCAATGGAACTGCTTGCCGTCTGTCCCTTTGGTGGCACAGTGTTGTTAATTAGCTGTCTTCATCAGAGCCCCTCTTTCCTTCTCTGAAATCCCACAGGGCCTCATGAAGGCTTCTCTCCCTTCAGCAAGCATGCAGCAGGTCTCCCAGGTGGTGGCCACAGTGTCAGGCACCAAGAATCCCAACATGAAAAGACTCAGCCCCTGACTGATTGACACTGTAGCAGAAAATGCTGGGGGAGGACACGGAGATCTTAGCTTGCCCTACTTCTCTGTGCCTTCACCATCAATAATGAAAGACCCGCAGCAGACTCCCCTGACACTTCTTTAGCCCAAGCAAACCAAATAAGAAAGCGGGTCCAGGCAGCAGCCCCACAGGAGGTCTCCAGGACAGGACTGCAGAGACAGAGCTGCCCCCACGCTGTCTTGCATGTCCCTGGCCTCATCCTCTGAGGCTCTAGGTGACAGATTTGGCTGCTCCTCACCCCACTGTCTGGCTGTCTCCCTGCCAGGCCTGGGTTTCTGCTCCCTCTGAGTCACCCTGACCCCAGCTGCCACTAGCAGCAGGCTCTGTCGGCCACGGCTGTCTTTTCCTGGTAAGTGACAGGTCTGCTACGTCACTGCAGCGCAGAAGCACGCTGCGCCCTTGAAGATTTTCTCCTGCCTGCAGTGCATGCACATGGCTGTCCCCTTGCCCTCTGCAGCTTTCTCCATGCTCTGCAACCAGCCTGCTCTTTCCACCCTGAACCCCTCAACTTCTGGGGGACCCCAAAGTCACCCCAGCCCTGGCTACACCATGGCAACATGTATAACCTTGGCAAACTTCTGACCTTTTCTAAGCCTCTTCTCTCATCTGCAAAATAGCAATAATAATGCACCCCCACCCACCTCACAGGATAACAGGGAGGTGGAGGTGAAAGGAGATCATGTATGTGGATTGCAAAGTACTGTAAGACTTATTGTTATTCTTAATCCCGTCTAATAACCCAACCCAAACCTAATCATCATAAAGCGGGACCAGGGGCAGTTTTAATGCCTAGGGACTGTCACCTCCTACCTTTCCCAGTCACATTCTGCTGGAATCTCTCATGGCTTACCCCAGCAAGCTCAGCTCTCCCAGGTCTTGACACACAGAAAGAATATCAAGGCCCTACGTAGTGATGGTTAATTTTATGTATCAACAGGGTGCCCAGTTATTGTGTGTGTCTGTGAGGGTGTTTTTGAGTGGGATTCACATTTGACTCTGTACACTGAGTAAAGCAGATTGCACTGCCTAGTGTGGGTGGGCCTCATCCAATCAGTCGAAGGCCTGACCGGAACTAAAGGACTGATTCTCCCGGGAGTAAGAGGGAACTCCTCCTGCCTGACTGCCTTGAGCTGGGACACCAGTCTTTTCCTGCCTTTGAATTCAAGTTACAACATCAGCTCTTCTGGGGTCTCGCGCCTACTGGCCTTCAGACTGGCACTTACACAGGGTCTCCAGCTGGATGACTATAGATCTTGGGACTCGTCAGCCTCCATAATTACATGAGTCAATTCCTTATAATACATGTCTTCATATATAAGCATCGTGTTGGTTCTGTTCCTCTGAAGAACCCTGACTAATACACTTATCTTCCAGAGGTCTTTATTAGGCAATGTGTGGGAATGGAAACACGTTGGAGAATTTTTTGGTTGTCAGAATGACTTGGGTGAGGAGGCACTACTCACATTTAGTGGGCGAGGGCGAGGGACGTTAAATGCCACCTAATATCCATGCGTGCCTCACCCTAAATGCCAAGAGCACTCTTAAGGAAATCTGGATTGATGCTCCACCAATCTCTCTAAGTTCATCCCCTCCACTTGGTGTGGCTCACTCCACCAAAGCCACATGAGCAACACTTGCCTCCTTTCCTGTTTCTCAAACACAGGAATTTTCCCAAACACGAGCTAGCTGTTGCATAAGAAATTCATGCTCCCCATCTTCTCTGCCCAGAGTGGTCTCCACCACCCATCCCCAAATGGTGGTGTCATTGGTTCTTTCTTGTCCTTCAGGTCCCATATCACCACCCAAGAGAGGCCTTTCCTGGCCACCCGACCCACGGTGGTCCCTCCACCCAAAAACTAACCCTCTATTCTCTCTCCTGAGAGCATTCAATTCCCTATGAAATGATCATGTGCATTTGCTTGCTTGCTTTACTATTGTTTATCCACTCCCATGAGGACAGGAACGTCATGTCCTTCACCCCTATATTCCCAGAACATGGTAAGAGCTAAATATTTATTAAACCTATGTTGGGAACTCACAGTGAGCCAGACACCATGCCAGGCACTGAAAGATGCAGAGTAGAATAAGCTCTCCCCGCTATGGGGGAGGGGGCAGGCTCTGGAATTAGTTTGGCAAAAGTATTCATGGCCCCTGGCATTCCTGGGTGAAAGCCCCACGCACCTGCATGTTCACCAGGGTTCTTTGCATAACCGGGCTTGCCCCCACCCACAGCAGTGCTGGTGCCCCCTCTTCACCTCTAGGCTGCTTAACCACAGACTCACCCCTACCCCCTCTGGCTCTCACCAGCCCCCTCCCCCAGAGCACCCCAGACCTAGCTATCTTCAGAAGTCTGACTCATGGTGTGTTGAGGACCCACCAGGGCTCTGCCAGCAGTCTCTTCCTGGGCTCTCCCTGTCTGAGCAGCCCTCCTCCTCACATCTTCACCCCAGAGGTGATTTGAGTCTGCCCTGCCTCTCTGAACACTTCATCTAGTGCCACTGTCAATACAGGAAGCAGCCAGGGAACATGGGCACATTTTCCACACCCCCTATTCTGTCTAGGCCTGATTTCTTACAGTTCTCCAATTCAGGTTTCCAGAATCCCAGCTTGCCTTGTATACACAAACCCACTTACATTAGGACCGACAGACCCATTGTGCCCAGGGTTTGGTCTTAAGAACATTTGAGTAGTGACTGACCTTTAACTTGGTCCCAAGTATATCCTCACTGTCCCCACGGCCCTTCAGGTTAGCAAAGTCTTGGGAGCACATTGATAAATCTCTTATCCGATGGCGCATCTGGAAACCAAGTTCTAGAGTTGTCTGCAGAGACTAGTGGGCTTACTCTCAACAGCAAATGTTGTAGGAAGCAGCCTCAGACATGCCAGTGACCTGGTCCAACTAGCTCCCCAGGCAAACACCCCCTTGCTGTGACTTGAGGTATCTGTTCCCTGCCTTTAATTCCGGCACTGTCTCTAGAAGCTTTTTGTTAAACATGTAAATGTTGTCATTAATATGCAAACTGGAAGAAGTGAAACATCAGTATCACCACACTATCATTTTATCATACCAACAGATCAAATACTCAAGGAGAAGGGGACCAGAATACCATATAGGTAAAAGGAAGGGGAAGCAAGTGTTGCAGACAAAAATTTTTGTTTCAGAATTTTGCCTCAGGTCACACCTTCGAGATATTCTCTCTGGAAGGGAACACCCCAGGCAGGAAGGATCACCAGATGTCATCCAGTTCACTTCACGGGCTGCCTCAGCTGTACCCTGTCCTTCGACTGGGAACAGTCAGTGCTGTCCCTCCCTCCCCTTTAGGGATGCTCATCTGATCTCTGAGCTAGCCCTGGACTGCGAACAATGATCTTTTTGCCTTAGATTAGTTGATATAAGGTTGGAATTATTCCAAGGGAATTCTTGAAATATGAGAAGAGAAAAACAAAATGAGAAATCAGAAAAAAAAGCCAATTTTTTTTTCTCCCAACACAATGTCTCTTTTTCTACAGGTGGGAATAACCTTGTTTACCAATAGTTTCCAAGTGTCTTCAGGATTTGAGATTTCTGTTCATTGAATATTAAATCTATAAATGTCCTATTTTTCTTCAAATTGGGGTTTATTATAACTTATTTGCGCAACAGCAGCATACACTCTAATAAATAAAAATTGCAATATAGATTATAATAAAATATTCTACTATCATGCGTTTTCATTTGCCCTATAAATTTTTATCATGCATAGCTAACATGTTTATTGAAACCACCTGGCAGCTGGAAACAGAGGCCTCACCTGGACCTCAAACCTGAAGTAGCTTCTGATTGAGTCCTTCTGGGGCAGGGGTGTTTCCCTTGGGTGTCTCATCCAGGCAGGGGTGTCTTTCTGCCTGCTGCCCAGGCTGCTATGGCCACGCCCTGATCTCTGCCTCCACCTGAGGGAGGAATTACTCCCTCTGGTCCAAAGGCATTTCCATCCCTGAGGTTGAACCATGAGGACTCTTGCTTTGTCCTTCTGCTGGAAGGGCCTGTGGCTCTCAGCCCTGGAAGCCTCCTCTCACCTTGGTCTTCTCTCTGTCACTAATCAACTGTTGTTAAGGGCCCTGTGAGATTTATATTTGGGACTAGACTTTCTACTTCTGTAGACAGAACTTTCTGCTATGATGGGGATGTTCAATATGGCAACCACTTAGCAGAATATGATCTTTGGGTCTTAATATGGGTCTAATGCAACTGAGGAACTAAGTTGGTAATCTATTTCATGGTAATTAATTTAAATTTAAAGAGCCAGATGTGACTAGTGGCTACCATGTCAGATAGTGCAGCTCTAGTCCACAGCCTGTGGACACTACCATCTTCCCGGCATTGCCTGGCTCATGTCAATGGCCTACCCATCATTCCCTTTAAGTAACAAGAACACTCACAGTGGCTTTTACATTTAAACTCCTATTTAGTCTAAAAGATGTCTTATTTTCATCATATTTGCAAAGCAGATGTATATCTTTAACTTCCAATAATATCTTTAACCCATTGAATGATTTCTTTCTTTTCAGTTTAGGACTATGAACTCTGCCACTTCCCAGAAACTTCTCCCTCGTGGGTACCTGAGAAGCTGAGGAAAACTCCCTGACTAGAAAGGAGAAAAAATGGTATTATGAAGAAACTTTTTTCTTTAAGAGAGAGAAAGAGCAAGAGGGGGGAGGGCCAGAGGGAGACAGAGAGAGAGAATCCCAAGGAGACTCCTCACGGAGTGTGGAGCCTGAAGAGAGGCTCGATCTCACGAATCTGATACCAAAACCTGAGCTGAAATCAAGGGTCAGATGCTCAACTGACTGCACCACCTAGTCACCCGTATGAAGAACCTTAATATCAAGGAGAAAAAATTTAGATGTGATTACTTAAGAAATGAAAAATCATTGAAAATTTCATTGTCAAAAAGTGACAAAGGTAGCAGGCATTTGAAGAAAGTCTGAGAGATGTGAAGCCTAAACGAGATGTACTTGCATTTCCTAATGCTGTGAACAAGTGACTGGCCATTTCTGAACCTCAATTTCTTTGTCTGTAGAATGGGGATAATACTCACCTGTCTTAATCAGGGTTCTCCAGAGAAACAAAGCCAATAGGATGTGTATATCAAAAGGCCAAGAGAACTACTCTTTTTTTAAAGATTTTAGTAATTTATTTGAGAGAGAGAGAGCACACATGCGTATGCACGAGCAGGGGGAAGGGGCAGAGGGAGAGGGAGAAGCAGACTCCCTGCTGAGCAGAGAGCCCAATGCGGGGCTCGTTCCCGGGACCCTGGGATCATGACCTGAGCCAAAGGCAGACATTTAACCGACTGAGCCACCCAGGCTCCCCAAGAGATCTAGTTTAAAGAATCGGTTCATGTGATCCTAAATCTGCAGGGTTGGCTGACAGGCTGGAGACCCAGGAAAGAGCCATTATTGCAGCTCAATTCCAAAGTCTGTCTGCTGACAGAGTTCCTTTTTGCTTGGAGAGTCAGGTTTTTGCTCCATTCAGGCCTTCAACTGATTGGATGAGGCCCTCCCACAGCATGGCGAGCAAAGTGTTTCGCTAAATGTTCATTGATTAAAATGTTGGTTTCATCCAAAAGACACCCTTAGACACCATCCAGAATAAAGTTTGACCAAATATCTGTATTTCCAGCCAAAATAAACATAAAATTAACGTACAATAAAACTAACCAATATACTGCCCTATAGCAAGGGTCATATTCACTCACACATCTGACAGAATGTATGTGAAAGTGTTTTGAAACTATCAAGTGCTGTAAGAATGCAATCAGGATGAACACAATGTCCATGGTCCAGAGGCAGTAAACAGAAGTGAGTGGAGTGAATCTGAGTCTGGGTGGGTAAGGCAGGGCAGGACAGTGAAGTAATGGGTCAGATGATGGGGATGGGCAAGGTGCATGTGGAATGTGGAAGCTGTGGATGTGAAAGCCATTTTAAAGAAGGCACCCCTGATCTTGATAAGGAGTCGGACATAGGAAGGAGAGAGAGAAAAGGAGCACAGCTTCCTTAAATATGATAAAGTACCAGGGGAGAGACAGGAATACTGTGCTACAGTGGGGGACAGGCAGTAGGAATGTGAGTGATGTTTCAGTTCTGAACATGTTGAATTTAAGGTGGCAGCAAGGTATTTCAAAGCACCTTCCCGCAAACTGTGGAAGATTCCAGTTGTGAAGTCGTGGGGAGAGTCTGAGATTTTACTCCATTTGCAAGCTAATGAGGTAGCCTGCTACAGCCTCACTAATGCTGGCAGAAGACATGAGACTGCTGGGTCAGAGACAAATGACTTACCTCAATTGCAACAGCCACAGCTTCAGTGCTTATGCCAGTTCCCCAAGCCCCAGTCCCACAGGACACCATGAAAAGGGCCAGGTGATGGCTGCACAAGTGGGCCAGATGCATTCCAGGAGGGGAGCTCTCAGCTTAAAAAACTCAGAGTCTTGGGGCACCGGAATAGCTCAGTCAGTTGAGCGTCCGACTCTTGATCTCAGCTCAGGTTTTGCTCTTGGGGTCATGAATTCAAGCCCCATGTTTAAAAAAAAAAGGAAACTCAGATTCTTTATAGTGAGCTGGAAGCCTGCCTGTCCTTTGTCTTGGGGGAGACATTCTCTTTACTGCACTGGACAGTAAGCAAGCCTGCCATTTACTCTGAAAGGAGACCCAATCTCGCTCTCCCAAATCCATTTGCTCAACAAACATCCCTAGAAAGATCATCTGGAAGAGGGGAGTCAGTGTCTCTGCCCACAAGATGTTCAGGAGTGTGAGACCCAATGTCAGTGTGGATTTTTGGGAGAGAAATAACTGGGGGTTGAGATTTGGGAATCATCAGCAGATGTCCAAACCAAGTGAATGGATCTATATTCCTCAGTCTTTATCAGGCAGACTTCTGCTGCTTCATAAGAAGACGCTGCTTCATAAGAAGAGACTGTAGTGGACGGGTCACTCACAGTGGTAAAAGCAGGGTGAAAAGAGGGTGGAAATACACACAAAGCAAACACTAGCCCTTGATGATTCGTAAGGGTCTCAGGTCTGACGTGCATGTAATGCTTTATATCATGAAAGCAATGTCACTCCATCCTCCTGTTTGACCCCCATGACAGATGGGCATCTCTGGGGCTCAGAAATCTTAGACAGCTTGCCCAAAGCCACAGAGCTAGGCCTTGTGCAACTCTGTCTGTGCACATTCCTATCTTTCTACCATGCCACACAACTGTCTCCAGATGGGGGGCGTGGTGACATAGCTTGTAAAGCATCTGCAATTTAAACATCTATCCAGTGTTACCTCCTGATACTGCCCACTCTATAGTAATTGCCCCAACAGGAGTAGAGCACGCAGCAGCTGGAATGATCTCTTTAAACACAGATACCCCGCAATGACTCACCACTACCTAGTGAATAAAAGGAAAAGTCCTTACTTTTGTCTGTAAGGCCCTCCACAATCCAACCCCAGCAAGATGATTTCTCAGCCCCAACTTCCTCATTCTCCCCTTCCCTCAGAATATTCGAGCCAACCTAGGCTCCTTTTCCTTCCACAAACATGTCAACCCTGGTCCCCATCTCAGGGCCTCTACACTCGCTGTTCTTTCACTTGGAGTTCTCTTCCCTTGGGTTCCACATGGATTGCTTCCTCTCTTTATTCAGATATTTCCTAAAAAATAAAAAATAAATTTCAGGAAACTCTCCTAATCACTTCAAATGTAATCTCCTTCTCCCTCATCCTCCCCCCTTTCCCTTTCTCTCCTTCCCTCTCCCTCTCCCTCACTATCCCACTGCCCCCCCCCCCCGTCCTTCCCTCTCTCTCTCCCCTCCCTCCTTCTCTCTCCCTCCCTCTCCCTCTTTCCTTCTCTCTCTCTCTCTCAGACACATAAACACACACACACACACACACACACACACACACACACACACACACACGTCTCTCAATCCCCTCATCTTGCCTTTCCTCCCTTCATTTCCCATATCACTAGCTAGCGGTTTACTTATCTGGTTCCCTCTGGGTTCCCCACAACAAATAAGCTTCATGAAGGTAGGGATTTTTTCTTTTCCGCTCTGTCTACAATACCTGGAGCAGCACAGGGCACATACTAGGGACACAAGAAGTCATTGCTGAATGAACGCATGAATGAACAAATGCGTTTATGTTCTTTGTTTTGTTGTGCTTTGTTTTTGATGGGGAGGGGTGAGAGGGTGCAGGGAGCTCCAAACTGGACATTGCAGCCCATCCTCTTCTGCTTCTGCCTCCTCTCCTCCTGACCCAGGCGCAGCTGTGATCTTTCAAGGGTTGACTCAAGTGCCTCCTTGTGGGGTTTGGGTCTGCTAAATATTGCAGAGCCCTCCTGGGCAGAACAGATGCTGGATGTCAGAAGAAGGTTTGTCTCCAGGAACAAAAGCAGGAAATGTGCTCACCACTCTGAGCCTCCAGATGTCGGGGACCCTGACACAGCAGGAGGGAAAGCTGGCTAGAAGTCTTTCCCTTTAATGTAAAGAGTGATGCTCACCTCATCCCATTCCCTCCTTCCTTCTGGGACTTTCTTCAGGGAAGATAACTGCCCCTTGTTCCCCACTTGCCCTTCTCGTTATCCCACAGAAGTACAAGAAGGAGGTGAGAGGGGCAAGGAGGAGGATTTTACTTCTTTTTCTCCCTATCCAAAGGAAAGTAGTTTCCTAATTGAAGCAATTTAAAAAATAATAATAATAATAGGGGCTTCATGGGTAATATTTCCAAATAAAAAGTGCCTGTCACATAGTAGAAGCTTATTATATATGTTTTAAAAGAAGAATAATGAGATATCGCCTGCCTCCGTGAGTCAGGGAGGGGTGGACGAGAAGGGCTACTCCCACTAGTACGTGGGGAGGCTCACACTGAGACGAAGCCGAAAGCTCTATTTTCCACGCTGGGACCACAGTTTAGAGTCACAGGGCCAGCCTTTGATGTGGCACTGGGTCATCTCCCTGCTCCCAGCCGCCTCCAAGCACACTTGATACAGGCCTTTACACAGAAAACCTTAAACAGGGAAAGAGGGAAGGCTGCCCTCGGAGCTCTGAGAAGTGTAATTACAGATTTTCCAGATCATTCACCACCATCTCCAAACACCGGAGGGAAGCCTCTCTTGCAAAGTAGAGAAGCTGCCACAGCGCGGGCCGCAGGGTCAGGGGTTAGGGCTTCCGTGGTGGCAGAGTGGCAGCAGGGGTCATGAGAGCCCAGAATGGCCCCCCGCCATGTGGATGGGCGCTGGGCAAGGCATACCTTCAGGCCTCTCTGGACAAAAGGCTCCCGCAACAGCAGACGCTTGGCCAGGGCACTCAGGGCTGCACGGAGAGGCCCGTAGTAATGCTGGGGGACTCTGGCCTGGGAATTAGAAGACCTGCTTCTGGATTCAGCTCCACCACCAACTCACTGTGTGTCTCGAGCAAACCATTTTACTTCTTGGCAGCTCGTGTTTGCAAGACTGATGACACATCCCTCAGACTTGAGAGGATTTCATGAACTGCTACGCACAAAGACTGGCCTCAGGGCCTGGCTCTCCTCACAATCCCCACCTCCAGGGCTCCCGGGAATGACCTGCATTCCCCACTCCTTCAGCCCTGTCTTTGCCCAGCCATGTTCAGTGTGACCTGGTGGATGACACCCTTGCCTCCTTGGCCAGGACAGGGACAAATGTCCATCATCGGGCTCCGTCTCTGCATCTCCAGCCTTGATTTTTACCCATGACACAGGATCTGACCCAGATGAGAGGCAGTGGGGCAGGGGAGGAGCCAGGAAGCAGCCCCTGCTGCGGGGCCTTGAGCCAGAGGTACGGGGACCAAGTGAGTCCCTGGAGTAGCACTCAGGCAGGATGGGGAGAAAGCCAGGGATTCTCTGGACTTTTTTCTGGATCAGGTCTGGATATTTGTTTGCTTGTGGAGAGGAAGCTGTGCTTAGGGCCAGATCACAGCAGGGGCCAAAGGGTGCCATCAGGACCCTGATACCCACAGTTACACTTCATTTCTCCTCTTCTAGATATAAGGGAGAGATATATAACGTATCTGCCAGAAAAAGCTTTGGCACAAAGCTGGTCTACTGCCTGGAGATCTGTGGTAAGCATCATCAGAATCATTCTGGGATGACCAGCCATCTTGGCTTGTCAGGGACTGCGGGGTTTTCAGACATCCCTGAACACACCACTGTATCCTTCCCCACCACCAGCAAGCATGCTCTCAGTAACAGGACAGGCGGCCTTGTGATTCTAAACCTGCCTCCTCTCAAATCCCTCCACTTTCCACAGAACCCTCCAGCCCCTATACTCCCTCCATTCCTGTACTGGCAGCACCTCCTCCAGCCCAGGAAAGAAAGAGGTGGGGAAAGTCTGTGCCCATCTGAGTCTTGGGCACAAGGAAAAACAAGTTCAGGGCAGGATTAGTCTTTCTAGAAGCTGACCTGGGATAAGGAATGAAGGCAGAATCCAGAGGTGGGTGAGAAACCAGAAGAAGGCCCAGGGCCATTTTATTAATGAAATACCACCCACATTTTTTAAAGCTGGGCCCAGTCCCCCAAAACCTTCCCCTCGGGGCTCTGCATGTTCCTACTTCCTTGCTGTACTTGAGAAGGCAGTGACATCCTGCTGACAACTTTGGCAGAAACACATCTAATTTAGACACAGCAGCAAGGCAATCGCCATCTCCCTGGGCCTATGTCCCACAGGAGATGGACCTTTGCCTCCAAGGGAATCTCCCTTGTCCCTTCCCCAGGAGAGCTTAGGACCAGGATCAGGGCTTAGTTGCTTGGGTCAGAACCTTACCTTTGAGGAATCAACAGTATTTCCGACTTGCAGAGAATTTCGAGCCCTTCTTTTTTTTTTCAGATTTTATTTATTTATTTGATAGAAAGAGAGAGAGAACAAGCAGGGGGAGCAGCAGAGGGAGAGGGAGAGCAGGCTTTCCGCTGAGCAGGGAGCCTGATGGAGGACTCGATCCCAGGACCCCGGGATCATGACCTGAGCCGAAGGCAGATGCTTAACCGACTGAGCCACCCAGTCGCCCAATTTTAAGCCTTTCTAAATGCTATTGTCCAGACATCTTTTTTTTAAAAGAAGTTTTCTTTATTTTTCCAGCTTTATTGAGCTATAATTGACATATCACACCATGCAAGTCAAATCATCACGTTGTATACCTCAAGTATATGCCATTTCTTGATCTTCACACAACCCAGTGAGCTCCTGGAGTCTGGGTGATTCGCTCAAGGTCGCACAGCGCAGCTGTGCTGAAGTCCAGACTCTGGCTATTTGCTCTTCCCTATGGCCTGTTTTGCTTCGCTCATGGACAGCGCTGTCAAACAAGGCCTGCCAGGCTCTGGGGTGGCCCAGGCAGACGAGGGAAGTGTCACAGCCACATTCTGATGAGCACCAAGCCACAGGCACCAATGACCTGAGACACGGCCCAGATGTCGCCACCCCCGGGGCTCCACTTTAGCTGTCTCAGCCCGGCCTGAAGCCAGAGGAAACACCTTTCAGGACAGACTGTACCTGCAGAGCTGTCAGCAAGAGCTCAGTGGGTCCCTAAATACCAGAACTCTTTCCGATGGATACCGAAATATAACAGAGGTGTCAGCTCTTTTAAAGCTGCATTTTCTACAGTCTTTCCAAGTTAAAGACGCTTTCAGCAACCTTATATCTTCTGGGTGATTTCCTGCCAAATGAGAGGGGTGGAAAGACCACACGCCCACACCCATATTGAGGATGGCTGGAGAGAAGATGTTGCCCACATAGGCCTTCCTCCGAGACATTGGCACTAATGGGACACCGACGCTAGGGAAGCAAATAGAAAGGATCAGGTCTTTCCAATCAGTTCTTGGAAACTTCTTTGAATCACTGTGTTGGGACAATTCTTATTCCAAACGGGAGGTGTAGCCCTTGCCAACAAACTGGCGAGTGCTGTCCATGGGCTTCCATGCACGCATGCCGAAAAGCGTCATTTCGAGTGAAGCCGTGGGCGCTCAGCTTCTCTGCGCCTCAGCTTCCCTCGTCTGCGAAGCGGGGACGCTCCTACTGCCCAGACATGACAACACAGAATAGTCATAGCGATCGCATGAGTGAAAACAAATCAATAGGAAGTGCCCTATAAATCTTAGCTATTCTCATCACTACGCACAGGGAGCCATAAAGAGGTACTCATAGGAACTGACATGAGCCGTTTCGTCTAATCCTTTTTTTAAAAGCCTCGAAACACGTGGTGTTGATCCCTGTTTTACAGACAAGGAAATAGAGGCCTGGGTTTCAGGGAGATTGGGGGTGAAGGTGGTGCTGGGGAGCAAAAGATGGAGGTCACTTTTAAAAATACAAATCCACATAGCGGGCACCTGGGTGGCTCAGCCGGTTAAGCATCTGACTTCGGCCCAGGTTGTGATTCCAGGGATCCTGGGATCCTGGGATCTAGCCCCATGTGGGGCTCATGGCTCAGCGGGAGTCTGTTTCTCCCTCTGCCTCTCCTCCAGCTCAGGAGCTCTCTATCTCTCCCCTTCCCCCATAAATAAATAAAATCTTTAAAAATATTTTGGGGCTCTGGGGTGGCTAAGTCAGTTACCCATACGACTCCTGATGTTGGCTCAGGTCTTGATCTCAGGGTTGTGAGATCAAGCCCCCATTGGGCTCCTCACTGGGTGTGGAGTCTGCTTATTCTCTCTCTCCCTCTGCCCATCCCTCTCCTGTGCTCGCTCGCACACTCTCTCCCTCTCAAAAAAATAAAAATAAAAATAAAAGCCTTCACAGGCTTCCCACTGCACTAGACTGAAGCCCCAATACCTGGCGTGGCCCACAAGGCCCTGCTCCAAGCCCACCGCATACCTGCCTTCTCTGACTCTTCAGGGCCTCCTCATGTGTTCTGAATCTGGCCTTTCTCGGTGTCTTCATACATCTTGTTCCCTCCTTTCCCAGCACCTGTCACCTCCACCATACCTGGTGGCACCGCCTCAGAGGCAACTGTGTGAACGAGGAAAAGACCCCACTTTGGGCGGTGCAGGCCATGTAGGCATGCAGGCTGGAAGACACATGCAGGTGGGACCTGGCTGTCACTCTCGCTCACAGTTGCCACACAGCTCAGCATGGCTCCCAAGCTCAAGTAATCATCACAGCAGTTTCCTGAACCTCGCAGTTGCAAGTCATAACTGTGTATTTACATGTGTTTATTCGTCCATATTTAATGCATCCCCTTCTAGATTTAATGAGAGCAGGAACTGCACCTGATCTATTACTGTCCTTGGCACATAGTAGGTACTAAATAAATAAGAATTACATGAATAATTGGATGGATGGATGGGTGGATGGATGGATGGAACAAGATATGCCTCGATGAACTAGGTCACCTATCTGGATTCTGAGAATACCCTTGATTAGGGTGAGAGAATATCTCTGGTGAGACCTACAAAAAGACCTCAACCAGAAGACCTGGACCTGCTCATAGTGCTGTATCATACTCTGAATTCCAAAACAGTGGCTGCCACCACAACAGAAAAGGAAGGACTTGCTCTGCTTGCTCACAATTATTTCCCCCGTGATGACCACATGGTAAGTCTTGATACGTTTTTGTTAAATGAATAAATGCTCCTGGCAGGTGTGGTTTCAAAGCAGTCACATTTCTGTGTGTAAGCCAGAATCCTATTTCATTGATGAAATGTAAACTGGAAACCCATAGTAGCTGGAAATTATCAGGAAGCTCCCTGGAAATTCAAGGTCTGAGCATTCAAACATAAGGATATCGAATGGGTAGATGTTGCTCTCATAGTCTTTTCATCAATAACTAATACAATGCACACAATAAATATGAATAACCTCCATCCAGATCCAGTTTCTGCCATTTTCCATCATATGCCCTCTGAGCCTCAGTTTACTCATCTGTAAATGTAAGGGAGTAAGAATGCCTACCACCTAGGGGAGTTGTGAGATATCACCTGGCACGCAGCAAGCAGCTATTATCATAATGGCTTAAACAGAAGGCATCATTCCAGAACGAAGCTGTTTCAAGCTCTGAGAATATATCCTCGGAAAATTTCCCATCATTAGATACACAGAGGAAGTGAGGAAATTCCTTGAAACGCACTATCCCAATAACAGTATTCCCTCCAAATTCCACTTCTGCCGCAATCGGCTATCCAGTTTGAGGTGGATTCTGATTGAAATTATAAAAAAAAAATTTTTGGCAACAAGAATGTATATTGCAAAACAAAATGTGTTGCTTTTAAAGTGATTTTGGAGCCTCAGTAATTAGTCTAGCAGGTTCCAAAGATACATTCTGTAGTCATCACTCAGTATTTGTTTCATTTGGTGATCTGCCTTTCTAAAAAAATGAAATAAAAATAAAAATAAACTGGGGAAAAACATCTGTTATGAAGCTGTTTGGGACTAAAGAACCCCCCCCAGGCTTTGTTGGGCTCCATATTACAAGGAACCCCCCCCTTGGATCCCACATTCTCTCTTCCTGCCAGGCTGCTCCTGGGTCACTTCTCAGCTCTGGTGGTTGCTGAAACAAGACAGATGCTGGTATACAAAATAACTCAAGAACATACCAGAGCCTGTTGCTTCCAGCACTTGGAAAATTTGACATTCAAATATGCAAATATTTTATGGCACGAAGAGAAAAAAAAGAGAGAGAAGGAGCTGGAAAGTCACATTTGAAATGAAACATACTAGAGATGTAAGCAAACTGGAATTTACACTTCTCGATTATAATTAAACTGGTGCTATTATCAGAGAAGAGCACAGAATTTGCCTTGATCCACCGCAAGGGTCTCCTGTTGCTGCTGAAGCCACCAGACATGGCACAAGGCTTCAGCACCTACTGCCGATGGCATAGCTGTATTTGAAGCCACAGGGTGTGCACCTTTTCTCCGCCTGAGTGAAACCGCCCGTTGGCACAAAGGGCCACAGGAAAGTCAGAACACCGTCTTCCCCTCATTTTCAACAGTGCAATCTTTATGTTTGTTTAAGAAATGGCATTTCTTTAAATAGGTGGGTTAAAACTCTTTCAAACAATCCTCAGAGTGCTCCTAAACTTTGAGTTGGTTTTCCAGGAGCAAAGTCAGTCTTACTGTCTCAATGATGAAGTGCAAAGAAAAACAAACCAGAGGTCCAAAATCAATCTGGGTCACACCATTAATAGCTGAGCTATTTTGATCAGTCACTTAACCTCTTGGAGTCTCTATGTCCTCATGCGTGTTAGTGAAGCTAGTTTACACGATTTCGAAGTCACCTGCTAGGTCTTCGAGTTTGTGAAAAACTGCCATGGAAAGCTTTGAATCAGACAGAACTGAGTTTGAATAATGGCTTCATTATTTACCTGTTGGGTGGACTTGGGCAAATTGCTTAATAGCATGGGGCCCTGGTTCTCATCCATAAAACAGGGATCATAATAGCTTCTATCTCACAAGGTTGCTGCAAAATTTAAATGCAATTATGGAAGTAAAGGCTTTGCCATGAGGTAAAGTTCGGTTTTACTTCCTCTTTCTTATAATTTTTTCTTTTCTGTGATGGAAACCTCAGAGTACAACTAGATGAGAGGAGAGAGAAAGTTTGTGGCTGGGATACCTGCATCATTAACTTCATAAATACTATGATAACCTTCAAAGGTCTAGATTCAGATGCAGTCATACATGGGACTAGCCACTTAAATGAAAGGACCCCCCCCATGCACTTATATTGGCCATCCTCTAATGTCAGTGTTGCCCTACCAACATCAGATGGGGTGTATTTAGTGACAGCAGTTTTTTTAATATCGATCTAGCAATAATTTTACTTTACTGACTTTACAAACTTGACTACCTGACTTTACAAACTTTACTACCTGACTTCCTCACCTATAAATCACAAAAAGATGCACAGAAATGAGTTTTATTTTGCTTTAACTTGTTTTTAAATGAAGATTTGTTTATTTATTTTAGAGACAGAGAGAGAAAGAGAAAGTGTGAGCGGGGTATGGGGCAGAGGCAGAAGGAGAGAAGCAGACTGCCTGCCGAGCGTGGAGCCTGACACAGGGCTCCATCTCAGGACCCTGAGGTCATGACCTGAGCCGAAATCAAGAGTCAGACTCTTAAGGGGCGCCTGGATGGCATAGCGGTTAAGCGTCTGCCTTTGGCTCAGGGCGTGATCCCGGCGTTGTGAGATCAAGCCCCACATCAGGCTCCTCCACTATAAGCCTGCTTCTTCCTCTCCCACTCCCCCTGCTGTGTTCCCTCTCTCGCTGGCTGTCTCTATCTCTGTCAAATAAATAAATAAAATCTTTAAAAAAAAAAGAGTCAGACACTTAACTGACTGAGACACCCAGGCTCCCCGCTTTAACTTTATCAGTAACACCATTGTCTCTTATTTGACACAGAACCTTGAAATGTATTGATTTAATTATTTCCATTAATTGCACTGACATTTGCTCCACATTTTTTAATACCGAGGCACACTATTTACTAGGCATTATGTTAAGTACTCAAAATAAATGAGAGGAACATTTCTTTGTTTTGGTAAGATAAAGCAACTCTGATTTATCAACAAGTGTGGCTATGTTAAAAGACATTATTGGAGGGGCACCGGGCACCTGGGTGGCTCAGTCTGTTAAGCAACTGACTCTTGATTTTGACTCAGGTCATGATTTCAGGGTCATGAGATCAAGCTTTAGATCCTCTATCTCCCTTTCCTTCTGCCCCTCCCCCCACTTGCATGCATATGCACTCTCTCTCTCTCTCAAAAAAAAAAAAAGACATTATTGGCAAGGACACAATGAAAGAAACCTATTCCTAGAGAAACACATTGTATTAGCTGTTCACCATTGTTTAACAAATCACTCTGAAATTTAGTGGCTTAAAACAATAAAAGTTTCACAAAGTTTGTAGAATCCAGGAGGAATCCAAGAGCAGCTTAGCAAGGTTCAGGGAGTCTCATGGACTGCAGTCAGGTGTCAGCTGGGCTGCGGTCATCTGAAGGCCTGCCTGGGGCCAGGGGATCCACCTGCCGGGTGGCTCACTTGCATGGCTAGAAAGTTAGTCTGGTTTCTGGCAGGTGCTCATCTCCTAGTGGACCTCTGCATAGGGCTGCTCAGGTGTCCTCATGACCTGGCAGCTGTCTTTCCCAGGTGAGAGCAGTCCAAGAGAGAGCAAGGTGCAAGCCAGTGCCTTTTGTGGCCTTATCTTGGAAGTCATGTTATCACTTCTGCAATTTCCTATTGGTCACAAGTCCAGCCAATTCAGTGTGGGAGGAGACATTAAAGGCTATGGATACCAACCTTATTGCAGGCTGGCCACCACACGGATTGGCCAGAATGAGAACTTTGACTTGAGGCCATGGAGAGGACACCTGGTCAGCAATTCTAACCAAAGAGTAAAAGAGGAAGGAACAAAGCCAACCACTGAAATAAAGACCAGAGAAGAAGAAACTGTTCAATACATTTCACCTCTGTTAGGAAGGGCTGACCACCAGAGGCCAAGCACCCACCACAGGAAGTGTAGGCAGGAAGGAGATTATGGGGGGGAGGGGGTCAGAGGCTATGGGTCCTGGGAGGACTGATGCTGCCCATCTGGGGTCCAGTGAGCAGAGAGAAGAGGCTGTGGGGTGCCAGGGGCATGAGAAGTGCAGTCACCTCCAGGGCAGCATCCTGTTGCAACGTCTGGGACATGCAGGGGAAGTGGGAGGGTCTGCAGATGGCCATGTACCATCACCCTGGACTCAGCCTGTGGTTTTCGATCAACTCTTACATTTCATCCACCCACAGGCTGGAATTCCAGTTTCCCTTCCTTTGTTCCACATGCCAAGCCACATTCCCTTTCCTCCTGTGAGCCCAGGACAATCCCAAGAAAGAAGTATTTATAAAGACCCTGCATTAAGAAGTTTTACCTGGACATCAACCTCGATGTGGCCCATCAACTTAGACCCTGAAACTGGGTCTGGCTAGGATTTTTTTCCCCTTTAGTAATTAATGCAGTCAGTATTGTCATTGAGAAATGATGGTAAGTTAAATAAGTTACGTTTCAAAGTGTTATCATCTAAGGCACCATTCCAACGCTCCCTGCTCCCTGTTTCCCACTAAGCAGATAAATGTGGTTGCCTAAGGCTCTCTTTTCTTGCCTGGGCATATCCTTGAGGAAGTGCCTCCTGGCTTCTAGTCCCAGGTCTGGACAGCTCCTCATGATTCTACCCAAGCTGTTTGCTAGTCTCTGCCCCAGAGTGAAACCCCAAGAGCAGAGATGATTGTGTCTCTGCCGTCCTTTGAGATGCAATAAGTAAAGAAGTAGGCCTCTTCTCTCCCTCCCATGTCCAGCCCTGAAGATCCCAAATGCAAGAAAGATGAGGAAGGAGAGGAAAAACTGCCCACCAGTGCATTGCTCTCTTTCAGCGGGCTGACAACAGAGGGCTGGTGTTATCCCCCTGGGGCCCTCAGCCCAGTGGGGAAGTGAATCTGATTTCAGAGACTGGTGGGCTGTGCTGATGCTGTTTACTCTGGTGAATAATCAAATCAGGATCAAGCTGCTCAGAACCACTTGGTTTCATCCTTCAAGGGACAATATGGTGTAGGGAATGCTGACCGTGAGGTGGAAGGACATCTGGGACCTTGTCACCCACAAAAATGACATCATCTGACAAGAGAAGCATGCAGAGATCTCTGGCCTCAGATCTCCTGGGGAAGAGCTTCTTTACCAGCTTCTACACCTTCAGGGCCCCAGGTAGGTGCCAGGATCTCTGCCAGAATGTGGCAATCTGGCCAAATGAAACACATTATGCAAACAGAAAATCTGCCAGAGGGGGAATTGAGATGCAAATATGGAGAGCAGAGATCACAGCATTTCCCTAAGCCCATGCTTCAGCAGAAAGATGTTCACCTTCCACTCTGTCCCAAAGCTCCTTAGTTGCCTGGAGAAGCCACCAAAACCATTGCCAACTCCTCTGCCTCCGCCCCACTGTCCCACAGTTACAGCAGGCTCCCACATAGGGTCTTGGCCTCTAGGTACCTCCCTTTCTACATAACCCTGATACCTAAAAGCTTCAGTCATCTCATTTTTCCTGAGAGCTGTAAAACAGTGCTATGCTTCACTCTAGTGGTTTTGCATGGATTATATCATACATGGGTTCAAATCTTACCTTGGTTTAGAGCCATCTTGTTACCAACATGCAATATTTGTTTCTCCTAGCACAATGCCCCAAAGAGGAGAATCTGCATATTTTCCCCTTCAAGGAGAGAAGTCCCTAATCTGAATCCCTAATCTGAGTCCCTAATCCCTTACCTGATGGCCTGGCAAAAGCATCCCTACCTTGACAAAGGGCTTGAATATATATATCTCCATATTTCTATTCATATATACATATTTGTACCTATATCCTAAGAAAATTTTATTTTAGAAA
Organism: Ursus americanus; assembly: GCF_024610735.1. Classification (NCBI taxonomy): domain Eukaryota; kingdom Metazoa; phylum Chordata; class Mammalia; order Carnivora; family Ursidae; genus Ursus; species Ursus americanus. Next base: position 36,074,028 of record NC_142142.1, on the reverse strand, counting down.
ACATATTTAAGGAATATTTTAAAATGCAGACACCCCAAAAGTAAAGTGGACAAGAAACCTGAACAGGCAATTCACAGGAAAGAATATCCAAATGGGGGACACCTGGGTAGCTCAGTTGGTTAAGCAGCCACCTTTGGCTCAGGTCATGATCCCAGGGCCCTGGGATGGAGCTCTGTATTGGGCTTCCCGCTCAGCAGGGAGTCTGCTTCTCCCTCTCCCTCTGATGCTACCCCTGCTTGTACTCTCTCTCTCTCTCTCTCTGCCAAATAAATAAATAAATAAAATCTTAAAAAAAGAAGGAATATCCAAATGGCCATTATATAATGAAAATACCTCAGCTTACGTGGTGATCAAAGAAATGCAAATGAAAACCACAGAGATACCACTACACACCCATCAGACTAGTTAAAATTAAAAGGAGTGATAATATAAAATTTTCACCAGGATATAGAGCAACAGGAATTCTCATATGCTGCTGGCAGTTGTTCAAATTGGTACAGCCACTATGGAAAACTGTTTGGCACTACCGACTAAAATTGAACATATGCATCCCCTATGACTTAGCAGCCTTACTGCTAGATACATATATACCCAACAGAAGTGTGTGCACATGTCCTCCAAAAGACATGTATTGGAATGTCATAGCAGCAGCATAATTTTTAATAAAGATGGAAAACGAGCCAAAAGCCCATCACCAATGAAATGAATAAAGTATGTTATATTCATATAATGGAACATTATTTACCAATGAAAATTAACAAACTATTGCCTCACAAAACAACATAGATGAATCCCAGAAACAATCATTAATAAAGGAAAGTAAACACAAAAAAGCATGCTGTATGATTCCACTTATATAAAATTTACAAATGGGTAAACTACCAGTCTTAGGTTGTTTTCATAAGAGAAATACTCGTGATTATCTTTAGGGCAGTGGGAGAGGTGGTGATTGGGAGGAGCTACTAGGGTCCTGGCAGTGTTCTCTTTCCTCGACTGGGTGGTCAATATTTGGTTTGGGATGTTTAGTTTTTGATAATTCATTGGGCTGTACATTTTTCTGTATGTTGTTCTGTTTGTGTGTATGTTCAGCAATAAAAACAATAGACAAACAAAGGCCACCTCTTCCAGGCCCACATCCCCCCCATAAGATGTGGGTTAAGGACACAGGTGGGGGGCGCCTGGGTGGCTCAGTCGTTAAGCGTCTGCCTTAAGCTCATGGCGTGATCCCAGGGTCCTGGGATTGAGCCCCACATTGGGCTCCCTGCTTCACTGGGAAGCCTGCTTCTTCCTCTCCCAGTCCCCCTGCTTGTGTTCCCTCTCTCGATAGCTGTCTCTCTCTGTCAAATAAAGAAATAAAATCTTTAAAAAAAGAAAAAGAAAAGAAAGAAAGGACACAGGTGGGCCCAGGCCCACATAGGATTAAGTCATGGCTCCTATCTTACCACCTATATGACTGCAGCAAGTTACTTAACTTCTGTAAGCCTCAGTTTCTTTTCCTATATGATGGGATGATAATGATTAATAAATAGGGTTAATGAAAGGGTTAAACGTCCAAGAACATATAAAGAGTCCAGTACAGGGCTAGAACATGGCAGGTGTTCAACCAATGATAGATGAGAGTGGCAGCTGCTATTGCTTCTTGCTCTGCTATGAGTTCACCTTGGTCTATTCAGCCAAAACTGTGAGAGAGTGGAAAGTACTCTGAATTTGAAATTAGGTTGAGAGCCATTTGTCTTAAGATTCAGTTACCGTATCTTTAAAATGGGATGAGTAATACTGCCTCAGATAGCTCATAAAGATTAAGTGAACTAACATGCGAACATGTCTGACACCCAGGGAAACCCCAAAGTTCATTTCTCTAGCAGTTTTTTGGGTTTTGTTTTTACCTTGGGACCATCCATTAGTGAGGCACCATAGGAAGGACTGCATGAGGAAAGACTGGCCAGGAAGACTGGGTTGTTGCTCTGGTTTTCAATTGCTATATAACATTCATAGTACCCACAACTCAGCAGCTGAAAACAATTTTCTTTTCTAAACTTCTTTTATAACTCCATGGGTCAGAGAAGGGAGGGAAGGCAGAGGTCTCCTGGGCGATTTTCACTTGAGGTCTCTCATGCTGTTGCATTCAGATGTCAACTGAAGCTGCAGTCATTTGATGGCTCAACTTGAGTGGACATCCAAGAGGTTACTTGCTTTCTGGCAGTCAATACTGCTTTTGGCAGAGAGCTCAGTAGGAGGTATGGACTCTGATTGAGCACCTCCACATGACCTCTCCATTTGGTTTGGATTTTCTCAAACCATGGTGGCCCCAAGACTCCAAAGGGGAGAGGGCTGGTAGACAAGGCAAAAGCCACATTGCTTTTGATGACCCAGCCTTGGAAGTCATCTAGTGTCACTTCCCCCAGAATCCGTTGGTCAAAGCAGTCACACACCTGCCTTTATTCAAGGGATAGGGAGATAGAATTTGTAGCCATCTTTTAAAACTGTCGTGGGTACAGTACAATTGCATGTGAATTCTGGAAACCTTCCCTCTAACATTATAGGCAACTTTGCATAAAGATTAAGAGTGCTGTTCAGCGTTTTCTTTTTTTTTATATAATAATTTTTTATTATGTTATGTTAGTCACCATACAGTACATCCTTAGTTTTTGATGTAGTGTTCTGTGATTCATTATTTGCATGTAACACCCAGTGCTCCATGCAATACGTGCCCTCCTTAATAACCACCACTGGCCTATCCCAATCCCCCACTCCCCTCCCCTCTGAAGCCCTCAGTTTGTTTCCCAGAGTCCATAGTCTCTCATGGCTCATTCCCCCTTCTGTTTACCTCCCCTTCCTTCTTCCCTTCCTTCTCCTACCAATCTTCCTGCTATTGTGCTCCATAAATGAGTGAAACCATATGATAATTGTCTCTCTACTTGACTTATTTCACTTAGCATTATCTCCTCCAGTTCCATCCATGTTGCTGCAAATGTTGGTAATCATTCTTTCTGATGGCTGAGTAATATTCCATTGTATATATGGACCACATCTTCTTAATCCAGTCATCTGTTGAAGGTCATCTCGGCTCCTTCCACAATTTAGTTATTGTGGACAATGCTGCTATGAACATTGGGGTGCATATGACCCTTCTCTTCACTACATCTATATCTTTGGGGTAAATACCCAGTAGTGCAATTGCTGGATCATAGGGTAGCTCAATTTTTTTAAAAGACTTTATTTATTTATTTGACAGAGGGAGACAGCCAGCGAGAGAGGGAACACAAGCAGGGGGAGTGGGAGAAAAAGAAACAGGCTTCCCACGGAGGAGCCCGATGCAGGGCTCGATCCCAGAACTCCGGGATCACGCCCTGAGCCAAAGGCAGACACTCAACGACTGAGCCACCCAGGCGCCCCGAGGGTACCTCAATTTTTAACTTTTTAAGGGAACCTCCACACTGTTTTCCAAAGTGGCTGTACCAACTTGCATTCCCACCAACAGTGTAAGAGGGATCCCCTTTCTCCACATCCTCTCCAACATTTGTTGTTTCTTGCCTTGTCAATTTTTGCCATTCTAACTGGCGTAAGGTGGTATCTCAATGTGGATTTGATTTGAATTTCCCTGATGGCTAATGATTTTGAACATTTCTTCATGTGTCTGTTAGCCATTTGTATCTCTTCATTGGAAAAGTGTCTGTTCATATCTTCTGCCTACTTTTTGATTTGATTATTTGTTTCTCATGTATTGAGTTTGAGAAGTTCTTTGTAGATCTTGGATACCAGTCTTTTATCTGTAGTGTCATTTGCAAATATCTTCTCCCATTCCGTGGGCCGCCTCTTAGTTTTTTTGACTGTTTCCTTGGCTGTGCAGAAGCTTTTTATCTTGATGAAGTCCCAGAAGTTCATTTTTTCTTTTGTTTCTCTTGCCTTTGGAGATGTGTCATGAAAAAAGTTGCTGTGGCTGATGTCAAAGAGGTTGCAGCCTATGTTCTCCTCTAGGATTCTGATGGATTCCTGTCTCACATCGAGGTCTTTCATCCATTTGGAGTTTATCTTTGTTTATGGTGTGAGAGAGTGGTCAAGTTTCATTCTTTTGCATATAGCTGTCCAATTTTCCCAGCACCATTTATTGAAGAGACTGTCTTTTTTCCACTGGATGTTTTTTCCTGCTTTATCAAAGATTAGTCGCCCGTAGAGCTGAGGGTCCATTTCTGGGTTCTCTATTCTGTTCCATTGGCCTATGTGTCTGTTTTTGTGCCAGTACCATGCTGTCTTTGTGATCACAGCTTTGTAGTATAGCTTGAAATCAGGCAACGTGATGCCCCCAGCTTTGTTTTTCCTTTTCAACAATTCCTTGGCAATTCGGGGCCTTTTCTGGTTCCACACAACTTTAAGGGCTGTTTGTTCCCAGCTCTTTGAAAAATGTCATTGGTATTTTGATCGGGATGGCATTGAAAGTGTAGATTGTTCAAATTCTGATTCTACCACTTATTGCTGCATATCCTTTAAAAGTTACCTAATGACCCTGTCTCTTAGATTCTTTATTTGAAACTGGAGATTAAAAAAAAAAAGAACCTGGAGATAAATGATAGCACCATCTTCATTGGTCCTATTGGAACTCCTGTGTGGTCCATGGTAAACAAACTCAATGAATTTTAACTTTTAATATTGTTTCTACCTACAATTGTATCCAATTCCATGACCTTGGGCTCTAGTTGTGTCACTCCCAACATTCTTGGACCTCTACATGTTTCTTATGGATATCACCTCCTTCCTGGGATGCATGCTATTAGACTGCTTCTGGGGAGGGTGGAACTAGACACCTATGTTATGGTAGGATAGGCACTTGAATTGAAGTCAGCTGTTGCTCAATCCAAATCTGATTTCTGCTTTTTTTTTTTAATGGATATGGGATAAGTTGTACATTCTCTGAGATGCAGTTTCCTTTAAAAAAGGAGGAAAAATAAGACCTCCTTGACAAAAGAGCTGAAAAAATTAAATGAGAAAGTTTATAAAAGCACTCAGCACAGAGTCCAGCTTTGGGTATTTGGGACCTTGGGGTTGGGGGGGGGGCGGTTGTTGTTGTGTTTTGGTTTTCAGGAGAAACAAAACACGAGTCTCAGAGAAGGTAGTCAAAGGTATTTCTCAGTGGCTGAAATAAACACCTTAATTAAATCATCCTCTTCAGCCAAGAAGCCAAGAAGTATAAACTTCTGGTCAAGGATGGCGTGGTGATTATACTCCCAAGCATATGTTTCCTCTCTCCTCTTCCCCTCCTTGGTACCTCCCTGCCTAATTCCCTGCTTTCCCTGAGCCCTGGACCTCACAGCTTGCCAGCCATTCTCTACAAACACACAGGTTAGATAGGCAGGTTCAGGTGGCTCTCAATGCCTCTGATTCTGGTATTCTTTCTAATGCCTAATTTTCCCATTGTGGCTGCTTTGGCACAGTGACTTCATGCTGGGACTTTGTTTGGCTCTGCCCTCAATCCAACTCATGGACAAGTCACTCTGGTACTTAGAGGAATTTTCCAAAGAACAAAATATCAGGAAAGGACTTGGGATCCTTGGCGGGAGCAAGCCATGTCCTTCTTCATCTATCTACTTCCTTCCCTGCATCTGCTTTGTGTCAAAGAGCTCTTATTCTCTGCCTTTTCTCCTCTCCACCATAATCATTCAGTCAGTCAGCTCCATTCATGCAATAGATATTTATTAAACACCTATTATGCATGAAACAAACAAATACCTCTCCTCTCTTGACCTTCATTTTCTTAGTAAGCGGGTCTTCACTGCCTCCCAAAGGGTTTCCTCCAACTGCTGCCTCAGACAAGAACTCCAGAGGAAGATACAACCCACCCAAATGGCCCAGGTGGGGTACTGCAGAGAACAAAGGTAATGGCCCCTAAGAGTTTGTGGTTACTGCCGTGGATGGAGCACAGGGATAGCTGGGCTGAAGGTGAAATGGGATTAAGGGAGCCAGTGTAGGAATTCAGATGCACAGACATCTCCTGAATTTGTAGAAACATATCAGCGTCAGAATTAGATGAGGCACAGTGGTCAGAGGGGAGCTGCATCAGGTCTCATCAACACAGAAAAGAGGGCCAAGAGAATATGGGGTCCAGAGACAATTACCTCTTCTCTCAGAAATTAGGACCCATGAGTAATGTCAGTGGCACTAAAGATGGAGGTTGAATATCACTCTCCCGCTGGGGTATTATAAACTGCAAACTAGGGACAATTCTGCTTTTGAAGGCAGAAGATGCCATTAAACTCAGAACCCTTGTTTCAGGGGCTCTCCTGTTCTCATCTCGATGATAATGGGATACTGGGGGTACAAAGGGCTCTTGACTCCAAGAAAAGTAGAGCTGCTTCGACTTCCTTGGATTCCAGTCAACAATGAACTTACCCTTTGTCCATCCATAAGATATGAAGCACTTCAGAATTCCTGGATAAAGCAAAGCCTACCTATTCCCAAAGCAAACTTGAGTGTTAACTTTTTTTTTTAAGATTTTATTTATTTATTTATTTATTTATTTATTTATTTATTTGAGAGAAGGGCAGAGAGAGCATGAGCAGGGAGGAGGACCAGAGGGACAGGGAGAAGCAGGCTCCCACTGAGTAGAGAGTCTGATGAGGGGCTCGATCCCAGGACCCTGAGATCATGACCTGAGCCAAAGACAGATGTTCAACCAACTGAGCCACCCAGTCGCCCCGAGTGTTAACTTTTTGAGTAATGATTATATATACTATATGCACAAAAAATAAAAATTGTAGAAATGGGTCAAAGCTGAACAAAAGAAAACAAGTATTTTACATTTTTGAAAAACTGCCCAAGAGTTCATCAATAGTACTCAGTTCTCTTGAGTCACTTCATGACCTCTAGCTCAATCCATCTCTCACAAATTACAAATCAGCATCAAATCAACATCTCTCACAAATCAGCAAGAAGATTCTATCATCAGAAGGTCATACAGATCTCTTCTCTCTGTCCTTTAAAAAGAATAGATTTAGAAAATCATCTAGGGTACAAGGGAGGGAACGTTTCTCTTATGAGGGAACAGCCAGGGACAGATTAACCAAATTGTATCAGGGTGACAAACACACTTACCTTGATCTATGCATGATATAAATGCTTAATGTCTCGTGTTACTTTTTTAAACTTTGTTCTTTGTGCCCTATGGATGGTTGCCCATATTGTGACATCTGTCTTTAGACTACTGATTTCTCCAAGACAACTCTTTGTCTCAAATAATAATTGTAATTTTAAAATTTGAACAAGTACATGATTCTGCGTGTTTTTCAGCAACATGGAGAATATGATTCTGGGTGTACACTCAGGAAAAAAGCAAATATGTCCCCCTACCCACCATTTGTCTTCTATCCCATCCTTTGTCCCTCAAGTTAAGAGGTACTTGAAGGGAGGCTAATGCAATTTGGAAACATCTTGAGCAGAGAGATTAACAGAAGTGGGGCCATTGTGCCTGGAGAGTGAGAGCCTGAGTATTCTTAAATTGCGATGAAAGAGAGGGAGGGAATGTGCCAATGGTAAAATGTTCCCAATCATTAAGAACAGAAGGTTCATAACTGGAAAAAGCAGACTAGAGAAAATATTTGTCAGGGACACATGATTTAGTGTTAGAAGAAGTAGGATCCTGAAACCGGGGTAGACAGAGAATTGGGAAGCCATTAAAGCCAAGTTATAATTGCTACAGAGGGCAGTGGGGAGCCATCAGGAGTTTTCAAAAATTCATGCAAACTTTCCGCCAAAGTGGGTGTGTTCTTACACTTTTAATTCTAGGGCTCATTGAACACACAGCCTTCATTATCAGACTGGACTGATAAAAAAAAATATAGCAGAATCAAACCAGATGTATCATTCTCCCCAACCTTATGAAAGTGACTCATGGTTCAGTTCCCAGAGCAAGAGCCTGAGACGTGTGCTACAGTCGGCCCGTGCTCTAAGTCTCACGCTTTCCACGGAGAGCTCACACCCATCCCTGCACCTCTCCTTGATTGCGCTGTTCCACGGGTATTTTTAGCTTGGCTTCTTGGCAGTTTCTCAAAAGCTTTGCAAGATCTTATGGGCACATATTGAGAACTACACTGTACAAAACTGGGGAAACCTGCCCACTGCATTTTTATTCTACAGCCTCCACCTATGAGGGTCCCTATCTTGCTCTCTGTTCCAGTTTTCCTCTCTGACATGCTTGGGTGCCAGAAGCCCAGGCTGGATCCAGTGTATAAATCAACTTTGACTTTGGCATGAAATAAAAGAGAAAGCTTTTAAAGATATTACTTTTTTGTCATTAGGCAAAGAGTCAGTTCTCCAATGAACTAACCTTTATTTGACTTTAGGGGGTCTAAGCATATGGCTTATGAGCACAAAGTTCTGTTACATTAACTTCAACGAAAGAAGGCTGGACCAGAGGAGGGGAGACAAGGCCATAGGAAAGGCAAAGTTTCCTGTTTTATATCTACACAAAAGTACATAAGAGTAAATCCCCTTCCTCTATTCACTGAAAGTGTTTAAGAAATATGGCAGCAAGACAAATGAAAATTAGATAGAAAGAGTAACTTGGCGTTAGATAGCATGTCCTGTCTTAAAAGATTGAGAGATATTTCAATCATCTTCTACATACCAAGCTTAAAAATACTTTCCCGTATAAGATGCTTAGGAAGAGGATGGCTTAAAGGTGATTGTACCTAGATGTGAGGGCAGGATGAATGAATGGTGAGTTGGAGTAGTAGGAAGAACATTGAGGAAGGAGTGACTTGAAGGACAAGTCCTTTAACATCTCTGGACTACAGGTTCCTCTTCTATTGAAGAAGTTTAGGTGAAACTCTTTAAGATCTTGTTGACCTCTAACATTTTATAATTCTGGAGGTCTCATCCAGCTCGAGAAGAATTTGATTCTAAATGGTGAGTTCTGGAGTTTGTAAGGTTACATCACTGGTAACTGGCATGTCAATTTTCTCAATTACCTGTAGTAGAGTCTTGAACTTCTCTGATGCCATAAAAAAAGAATAGATCATGGCCAGGCAGAATGTAGGCTCACAGAAACCCCCTGCCCCCATTTAGAGTGGCAATGGGACTGATAGTCTTTGAATTAATGAAGACCTTTTCACTTAGCGGGGGTTAGTGGAAAGAATAGGGGTGAGGGGAGACATCAGAAAATATGGCAGGAAAACTGAGGCTTCCTTTTGAGAAAGCTCCACCATTTGGGGACTTTGAGGGGATGGGAGGAGACCTGTATAGATACCTGTCCAAGGAAGAGAGAAAATCATGTCAAAGGAAAACTTGTGCATATTTATTCTTGCTCCTAGACAAATCACAAGCTGAGCCCGGAGACACTGACCTTGTCATAATACTTATGCCCAGATCATCCATGTCCCTTTTAGACATGAGGCAGGTGACAGGGAGGACACTCACTGCTCCCTGCCAGTGATAGATGTTCCTGCTACAAAGGAGTAGCATTCACTAGGGCTAAAAACATGGCAGGGTCTTAAAGCAACTGTTCTCCATTCAAACATCTGTGCCACGTACCTGTTCTGTACTGCCCTCCATCATCTGGAAAACCCATTGCTATGTCCTTTGATCAAATATATTGGCATTGCCTTAAGCAGTACAGCCTGGTCAAAAAGCACTATGATTGTGTACTAGATGCATATCTGCCCTTACTTAGAGAACTCACCACTCTTCCCACCTGTGAAATGATAGACATCAAATTGGCAAATTTGCCCTCCCTGTGGCATTTTCTCCCCTCCTCTAGTCTAGGCTTCTCTTGTTGAAGTTAAAGAATGAGAACTGAGATCATGAGCCATATGCTTAGCCCACTACAGTCAAATAAAGGTTACTATCAGCCTCTTCTCATAGGGTGGTAAGGAGATCAAATAAGTAAATGTTTATGAGAAGCTCCGTGTTAAGGCAGGCTGTTGTCACCGGCTTTTCTTCTCAGTGCATCCCTGTCATCTTAGACTTAGTTGCCACACAAAAGATTTCTCTGCATCCCGCCACCTGGCACAGACATCTTGCTTCTGTCTGTTTCATTGGTTACTGTCTTATTCTCCTCCTTGCGTAAAAAATCTCTTCTCCCTTGCTGATGTGTCTTAATTTCCCTCTCCCTTGACTGTTACTTCAGCAGCTCTGCTATTTAGCTCCATGGTGTCATATCAGACAGTTGGTGGAAAAGGAACTGTGCTAAATGACATAGCATCAAAATCCAGGACTGGCTTCTTGGTGGTGAGGAAGCCCTCTTCAAAGCTCATTGCCATTTCATTGCTTTGCAGGGAGTTGTTCCCTTTGGTGAGAGAAGAGAAAACATCATTTAATCCCACTTCTTCCCACTCCTATGCATATATCGCATGTTTCCCAAAGAGGTCATCCAGTCGGACCTTATGGCCAACAATGTCACAGCTGTGACTTTGTTCTTCTCCTGTTGGAAGGAGACACAGCTGCAATAGGAGCTTGGGTATGCCAGTCCCTGTTCTAGAACCCCGAGAGCCTGACTGCGTCTTGCTGTTAGAATATCTGCAGAGTGTTTCCCCATTTGTACATCTTCTTCTCAGCACGTTTGAACTTGGTAATGCTAGAGGTAAAGCTAGTAGGCTGTCTGGCATGCATGACGATGCCTGCCGGCAATCAGGAGATAAGAATTCCATGCCAGGCTCAGCCTCTTACTTGCTGGGTCACTGTGAATAGTTAGTTCTCTTTTCCTCTGTAGCCTCAGTCTCTGGATCCATAACAGAGCTCACAGAACTGTCAGGACATTGCTGCCTTTGTCCTTTCTCCAAGAAGAACCATGATGTAGTAGAAAGAAAATGAGCCTTGAATCAGGTGGTGTTCTAATCTGAGCTCTGTCCCTACTGTGTGACCATGAGCAAGATGTAAAATGAGAATCAAATGATGAAAGATGTAAATCTTCCATTCCTCTCCACATCTTTAAGGATTTTAAAGACAAAGTAATACAATTCATGCCATGCAAGTCTGTAAGGAAACTGGCCTGGGAGTTTAAGACCTCTTATGTTCCAACAGTTCATGATTCTGATTCTTTAATAGACTTATAAATCCTGAAGCTAGGCTTATAATCATTAGCAAAATCAATTATTTATTATTTACTGAAAACCTACTGTGTATTACTCTACTCTTTTCCTTGAAAGGCTTAAAATATAGAGGGGCTGTAATTTTTTTTTAATCACTAAAATATAAGATAGCATACGCTGAGTGATAAATGATGCAATCGTACAAGCAAAATGTCCTCCCAGTTTCCAAGGAGGAAGTGATTATCCAGGGACGCCATAGTAACATGCTCTTCCCACCCCATCCCCCACATGACTCAGGGCTCTGCTTGACCTTAACCAATTTCCATTTCAGTCAGAAGAAGTCAAGCAAAATGAGTTATTGGGAAGATTTTAAAAATTCCAGTGTTAGTTTCTGAAAATACATCATGTGGTCCTTAGGCCTTCAATGAAAGTACTTCTCTTGCTAGCCTCATGGTCTGGGGAGTAGTGTTAACAGGAATTCCCCATGAGGACCCTATGGGAGAAAAGTGCAGTGCTCTCAGCTATGTTCATCATTTTCAGATGGGAACAACGGCAGAGGAGAGAGGCATGGTTTTGGTCTAACCAATCATCAGGCTAGAACCAAGTCTTAGCATTTCCCTAGGCTTGTAAAGGAAAGCTGTCAAGTACTTTCCTCCCCATTTCAGAAATAGAAACTAAAGCACAAAGTTAGTGCCGTTTACCCAGGCTTCAAATACATCAAAGTAGAAACTTGTAGAACTAGTAGGACTGTGAAGGCCAAGCATTCTGGGCAGACTCAAAGATGAAACCGAGTTCCTTTCCCTGACCACCCCTGCAGCCCTTCCCACACAGAGTGGGCTTACTATGAACGTGAAGTAGACCCTATGAGCATGGAGATGGCTTGCAGGAGGAGAGGAAGAGGACAGAGCTCTCCCTAGGGAGCCAGTTATTCTTTTGCTGCTTGGTTTATGTTTTTGGAATAAATCACTTGGTATAATAATAAAAATGAAGGCGCTGGAGTGAAACTTCGTGACAAAAAGAGTTCCCACTGGCATCTCAATCAATTGTGGGTTTTGGCCCCCATGTCCCCTTGCTCATAAGTAAAGAGAATCATGACCCAACAAAAGGGTGTGAACTTCTCTTTTCCCCTCTGGTCCAATCTACCCACCAGGAAGGGACAGTTTCTCTCACCACCATCTTTAATTACCCCAGTCTGACTTCCTAGGAGGAGGCCTTAGTGTGTTTGAATCTTATTTGTTTTTGTTTGGTTTCCCAAATGTTTTAAAGGATAGTTCCAGAGCTGGAAGAGACTTTAGAAGTCATCTTGTCCAATTCTCTCACCTTTCACAAAGTAAGGCTCAATGATTTGCCAAGGCCTTGTAGGTAGCTCACAGCAAACCCAAGGTCCATGCCTGTGTCTTTTTACTTTGATTGTTGGAAGGCTCTTTCCACCATAACATCCTGTCCCTGGTGAGAAGACTGCTTATTAGGAGCCCAGCCATCTACTGGGTGGAGAGATTTTCAGGGAATTCAAGGCAACTATACACTTGCCCAGTGATCTTCCACTTTGGATTTTCCCAGGTGAGAACAGAAGTAGCCTTCCCTCATGCCCTTCCCCTCAGCTCTTTTTGCCCAGTTCAGTTCACCCTTATTTATGCCCAATGCTCCAGACAGGCATCACTTTCTCTGAGAGCTTTCTGTTCCCCAAGTTTTCTTGACTGTCCCTCCATTTTGTTTTTAAAACTCCTTTTGCAGAGGTCCATTATGGGCCAATATTGGTCCATTATGCTGTAGTGAAGGCATTGGTATACTTGACTGCTTC